>NC_059209.1:41044718-41404718 GCF_020615455.1 Coregonus clupeaformis | reverse complement strand
GAAGAAATAATAATATGCTGTGGTGTTGTACATGAATAGCATTGGGCAAAAAGAAGAATGTTCTGTTAAGTAATTCTGTTTGCTTCGTTGATTCAAATAGGCTCTGGAACTGCTCTGGAATTTCAAGTAATGCTACTTTGACAGCTACTAGGTAGTAATGCTACTAGATAGTAATGCTACTAGGTAGTAATGCTACTAGGTAGTAATGCTACTAGGTAGTAATGCTACTTCCACAACTACTAGATAGTAATGCTACTAGATAGTAATGCTACTAGATAGTAATGCTACTAGATAGTAATGCTACTAGATAGTAATGCTATTACATAGTAATGCTACATCCACAACTACTAGATAGTAATGCTACTAGATAGTAATGCTACTAGATAGTAATGCTACTACATAGTAATGCTACTTCCACAACTACTAGATAGTAATGCTACTAGATAGAATGTATGCACGCATGACTGTAAGTCACTTTGGATAAAAGCGTCTGCTAAATGGCATATCATAGATAGTAATGCTACTTCCACAACTACTAGATAGTAATGCTACTAGATAGTAATGCTACTTCCACAAATACTAGATAGTAATGCTACTAGATAGTAATGCTACTAGATAGTAATGCTACAACATAGTAATGCTACTTCCACAACTACTAGATAGTAATGCTACTAGATAGTAATGCTACTTCCACAAATACTAGATAGTAATGCTACTAGATAGTAATGCTACTAGATAGTAATGCTACAACATAGTAATGCTACTTCCACAACTACTAGATAGTAATGCTACTAGATAGTAATGCTACTTCCACAACTACTAGATAGTAATGCTACTAGATAGTAATGCTACTTCCACAAATACTAGATAGTAATGCTACTAGATAGTAATGCTACTAGATAGTAATGCTACTTCCACAACTACTAGATAGTAATGCTACTAGATAGTAATGCTACTTCCACAAATACTAGATAGTAATGCTACTAGATAGTAATGCTACTAGATAGTAATGCTATACTAGATAGTAATGCTACAATACTACATAATAGTGCATTGCTCTAGATAGTAATGCTACTAGATTACTGCACACATAGTAATACTCTCCCAACTACTGATAGTAATGCTACTAGATAGTAATGCTACTTCCACAACTACTAGATAGTAATGCTACTAGATAGTAATGCTACATACTATAGTAATGCTACTTCCACAACTACTAGATAGTAATGCTACTAGATAGTAATGCTACTTCCACAACTACTAGATAGTAATGCTACTAGATAGTAATGCTACTTCCACAAATACTAGATAGTAATGCTACTAGATAGTAATGCTACTACATAGTAATGCTACTTCCACAACTACTAGATAGTAATGCTACTAGATAGTAATGCTACTTCCACAAATACTAGATAGTAACGCTACTAGATAGTAATGCTACTAGATAGTAATGCTACAACATAGTAATGCTACTTCCACAACTACTAGATAGTAATGCTACTAGATAGTAATGCTACTACATGGTAATGCTACTTCCACAACTACTAGATAGTACTGCTACTAGATAGTAATGCTACTTCCACAAATACTAGATAGTAATGCTACTAGATAGTAATGCTACTAGATAGTAATGCTAAAACATAGTAATGCTACTTCCACAACTACTAGATAGTAATGCTACTAGATAGTAATTCTACTAGATAGTAATGCTACTTCCACAACTACTAGATAGTAATGCTACTAGATAGTAATGCTACTAGATAGTAATGCTACAACATAGTAATGCTACTGGATAGTAATGCTACTAGATAGTAATGCTACTAGATAGTAATGCTACTAGATAGTAATGCTACTAGATAGTAATGCTACAACATAGTAATGCTACTAGATAGTAATGCTACTACATAGTAATGCTACTAGATAGTAATGCTACTAGGTAGTAATGCTACTAGGTAGTAATGCTACTAGATAGTAATGCTACTTCCACAACTACTAGATAGTAATGCTACTAGATAGTAATGCTACTTCCACAACTACTAGATATTAATGCTACTAGATAGTAATGCTACTAGATAGTATTGCTACTACATAGTAATGCTACTTCCACAAATACTAGATAGTAATGCTACTAGATAGTAATGCTACAACATAGTAATGCTACTTCCACAACTACTAGATAGTAATGCTACTAGATAGTAATGCTACTACATGGTAATGCTACTTCCACAACTACTAGGTAGCAATGCTACTAGATAGTAATGCTACTTCCACAAATACTAGATAGTAATGCTACTAGATAGTAATGCTACTACATAGTAATGCTACTACATAGTAATGCTACTGGATAGTAATGCTACTACATAGTAATGCTACTACATAGTAATGCTACTAGATAGTAATGCTACTAGATAGTAATGCTACTAGATATTAATGCTACTAGATAGTAATGCTACTAGATAGTAATGCTACTACATAGTAATGATACATCCACAACTACTAGATAGTAATGCTACTAGATAGTAATGCTACTACATAGTAATGCTACTGGATAGTAATGCTACTACATAGTAATGCTACTACATAGTAATGCTACTAGATAGTAATGCTACTAGATAGTAATGCTACTAGATAGTAATGCTACAACATAGTAATGCTACTAGATAGTAATGCTACTACATATTAATGGTACTAGATAGTAATGCTACTAGGTAGTAATGCTACTAGGTAGTAATGCTACTAGATAGTAATGCTACTTCCACAACTACTAGATAGTAATGCTACTAGATAGTAATGCTACTTCCACAACTACTAGATATTAATGCTACTAGATAGTAATGCTACTAGATAGTAATGCTACTACATAGTAATGCTACTTCCACAAATACTAGATAGTAATGCTACTAGATAGTAATGCTACTAGATAGTAATGCTACAACATAGTAATGCTACTTCCACAACTACTAGATAGTAATCTTCGGATGGGGCCACAGTGTCTCCGGACCGCTCCTGTCTCAGCCTCCAGTATTTATGCTGCAGTAGTTTATGTGTCGGGGGGCTGGGGTTAGTTGGTTATACCTGGAGTACTTCTCCTGTCTTATCCAGTGTCCTGTGTGAATTTAAGTATGCTCTCTCTAATTCTCTCGTTCTCTCTTTCTCTCTGAGAACCTGAGCCCTAGGACCATACGTCAGGACTACCGGGCATGATGACACCTTGCTGTCCCCAGTCCGCCTGGCCTTGCTGCTATTCCAGTTTCAACTGTTCTGCCTGCGGTTACGAAACCCCTACCTGTCCCAGACCTGCTGTTTTCAACTCTTAATGATCGGCTATGAAAAGCCAACTGAGAGACCTGAGCCCTAGGACCATACGTCGGGACTACCGGCCGTGGTGACTCCTTGCTGTCCCCAGTCCGCCTGGCCTTGCTGCTATTCCAGTTTCAACTGTTCTGCCTGCGGTTATGGAACCCCTACCTGTCCCAGACCTGCTGTTTTCAACTCTTAATGATCGGCTATGAAAAGCCAACTGAGATTTATTCCTGATTATTATTTGACCATGCTTGTCACTTATGAACATTTTTGAACATCTTGGCATGGTTCTGTTATAATCTTCACCCGGCACAGCCAGAAGAGGACTGGCCACCCCTCATAGCCTGGTTCCTCTCTAGGTTTCTTCCTAGGTTTTCGCCTTTCTAGGGAGTTTTTCCTAGCCACCGTGCTTCTACACCTGCATTACTAGCTGTTTGGGGTTTTAGGCTGGGTTTCTGTACAGCACTTCGAGATATTAGCTGATGTAAGAAGGGCTATATAAAATAAAATTGATTGATTGATTGATAATGCTACTAGATAGTAATGCTACTACATGGTAATGCTACTTCCACAACTACTAGGTAGTAATGCTACTAGATAGTAATGCTACTTCCACAAATACTAGATAGTAATGCTACTAGATAGTAATGCTACTACATAGTAATGCTACTACATAGTAATGCTACTGGATAGTAATGCTACTACATAGTAATGCTACTACATAGTAATGCTACTAGATAGTAATGCTACTAGATAGTAATGCTACTAGATAGTAATGCTACTAGATATTAATGCTACTAGATAGTAATGCTACTACATAGTAATGCTACTACATAGTAATGCTACATCCACAACTACTAGATAGTAATGCTACTAGATAGTAATGCTACTACATAGTAATGCTACTACATAGTAATGCTACTGGATAGTAATGCTACTACATAGTAATGCTACTACATAGTAATGCTACTAGATAGTAATGCTACTAGATAGTAATGCTACTAGATAGTAATGTGTGTCTCAATGATATAACACGCAGGCAGCAGGATATGGACTAGTCTTTGTGTTCGTGAAAACTGCCAAGGGGAACTGAAATAACAATGTAAGTAGCCTCCAAGGGCTCTATTCAATCCGCATGGCGGAAGTTCAGCTTTACAGCCTAATTGAAATTTAAAGGCAATGTTCCCGTTTTAGTGGAGACTGTATTCATGGTAAACGCTGCATATGTCGGCTCAATCGGAAATTACCTTTCAATTTCTATCGCAGATTCTGTAACGCTTGAGAAAAGCCCTAAAGCTACTTACATAAAGTTTGTTTTAACATAAACAAAACAGGAAAGGCATCACGTCTGGGTCAGAAACTCTAAGACTCTAGCTGTCTGTCTGCCATGCAGAAGACCTGTCTGTCTGTCATAAACACTGACTCTTACGCAGAGCTAGTCCGCATCTCAAATAGCACCCTATTCTCTACAGAGTGCACTACTTATGATCAGAGCCCTATGGTGCCTATGCTATTTGGAACATAGCCACTGACTTGAAGCCAGAGATACAGGGTGCAGCCCAGCCTCTGGCTCAATGGAGTCCATGTTGGCTCTGAGCATGGAGTCCATGTTGGCTCTGAGCATGAGAAAGAGGATACAATCCAACCCAAGTGGACAGAAACCACAGCCTACAGGAGGGAGAGGAGAGCAGGAGAGCCTAGCATCTAGACACGGCACAGAGAGGAAGAGGAGGGTTATGTTAAGAACAGGTAAGTATGGCTGCCAGCTTGTAAGATTTCCCCATGCAGTCTGAAAAAGGGACTTTCGTTAGGATAGACACTCAGCATGAACACTTGGTCCAACTGTTGCGTACTGTACACAATGTGTGTGTGTAATCTGTTCGGTTTTATCTTTCACACGCAGTACAAGCATATAAACAGGTGGCCAAGTGCACACAGTTACAAGCGTGCCAACACACTAGGCTGTAAACACCTGTAGCCTCTCTCTCTCTCTCACCCCTCCCCTCTCCCTCTCTCCCTCTCTCCCTCCCCCTCTCTCCCTCCCTCCCACTGCTATAATTAAGTGAATTAAGTTATCAGAAGGCTCTGCTCTCCTCTGATGTTATACAGTCATTTCATGTAGCCTCCTGGCTTCCCCTCCCTTTATTAAAAGACAAAGACATAGTTTTCTCCAATGGATTTCTTTATATGGAGTCAGCTTTCCCCCTCCTTTCTTTCTATAGTGTGTCGTTATTTACATGCAGCTAAAATCAAATCAAACATTTCAAGAACGTCGCTATGTAGGCTATCTGATGGGGCCCCATGTAGCTCAGTTGGTAGAGCATGGTGCTTGCAATGCCAGGGTTGTGGGTTCGATTCCCACGGGGGGCCAGTATCAAAAAATGTATGCACTCATTAACTGTAAGTCGCTCTGGATAAGAGCTTCTGCTAAAAATTAAAAGCTACGCATTCTGAAGACTAAATTAAAATTAATATGAAACCTTTCTCCCACGGAGTTGGCATTTAAACCAATTGAACATCTTTGTTTCCCATAATACGACTAACTAACTATTATCCACTAACTCTGCAGTATAGATTCACCAAGAGACAGAAAATCCCTCACACACACAAACTAATTGTGTGAGCACATTATTTTACCTAAAAAACACTGTGCGAGTTGGTTTAGGCTACACGTTTAGCATCTAGCTTCAATAGCACTTTCCTTCGGTTTCCTCTATAGCTTCTTTAAGGAGCCACAGTGCTTGAGGCAGTATAAACCCTAGACAGCACCACATTCCTCAAACTGTTGTTTACGTTCACAACCTAGTAACAACCTAGTAACAACCTAGCCTAAATGCCAGTCTGTTTGTGCTATCATGCCAACTCCTTGTCACTCATTGTCATGACAAGGACAGCAATGGAGTTCACAAGAGCACAAACAGGTCTGGGACCAGGCTAGTAACATATAACATAAAACATAACATGCCATTTAGCAGACGCTTTTATCCAAAGCGACTTACAGTCATGTGTGCACACATTTTTACGTATGGGTGGTCCCGGGGATCGAACCCACTACCCTAGCGTTTCAAGCGCCATGCTCTACCAATTGAGCTACAGAAGACCACAACCACAACATCTCACTGACTGTTTACTTTCAGAGTAGAACCAGGATGTGTTACTTCAGAGGTAGCCTATAGGCCCACACATTTACCAACCAATTACACAGGGGTATACCATACAGTAGATGACGGAACTCTGCCACATCGATCATAGTCACATACATTAAACTGTTTCATTAACACCTTCAAATCAAATCAAATCAAATTGTATTTGTCACATGCGCCGAATACAACAGGTGTGGGGGGGGGGGGGGGTAAAAACACTGTTTCTCCTGTTTAATACCACTGGGGCGGCCATTAAGCTCTCTGGCCAGAGTGTTGAGGGGGCGTCAAAGATACAATTTGAAAAGTATATTTTTTGGGACATCGTTTTTTTTTTATGAAGCACATAAAAAGCCACTTGCGTTCCACCACCACTAGCCTCACAGCCCTCCTGGTGTAGGCCTTGGCTGCGTCCCAAATGCCACTCTTTTACCTTTATACAGCACTACTTTTGACCAGGGCCCATAGTGCACTTTATAGGGAATAAATCAAATCACTTTTTTTTTGTCACATGCTTTGTAAACAACATGTGTGGACTAACAGTGAAATGCTTACTTATGGGCCCTTCCCAACAATGCAGAGAGAATGAAAATAGAGAAATAATAGAAAAGTTAAACAGGTAATAATAAAAGTCATAATAGATACACAATGAGTAACAATAACTTGGTTATATAAGCGGGGTACCAGTACCGAGTCGATGTGCAGGGGTATGAGGTATTTGAGGTAGATATGTACATATAACTAGGAATAAAGTGACAGATAATAAACAGTAGCAGCAGCGTATGTGATGAGTCACAAAAGTTAGCGCAAAAAGGCAGTGCAGATAGTCCGGGTAGCTATTTGGTTAACTATTTAACTAACTATTTAGCAGTCTTATGGCTTGGGGATAGAATCTGTTCAGGGTCCTGTTGGTTCCAGACTTGGTGCATCGATACTGCTTGCCGTGAACAGCCTATGACTTGGGTGGCTGGAGTATTTGACAATTTTTAGGGCCTTCCTCTTCCTATAGAATAGGGTGCCATTTGGGACACAGACCTTGTGTAAACCAGCAGCTTATTAAATGTAAATATGGGCACAAGATCACTTGAACCACTCTGGCAGCCACGGCGACAGCCATTTATTTCCCTGTACCAGATGTGAGGTATGCTGAGAGTCTGAGCAGAACAGACGTTTGAGTATTTTTAACGTCTCCTTCCTTTCTCTCTCTTCTTTGAAGTAATCACTGATCTAAGATAAACGGATGAGTTAGTACACGTTGAATTAATGACATCGTTTTCATCTATCCTTTTTAGTCAGATCACTGATTACTTCAGGCAGCTACAGTATGACCTAGTTTGATGAGGGGAGATTCCCAGATCAGTGTATTCCTGAGAGAGAGAGAGAGACCCAGAGAGAGAGAGTGCTACGCTAACTGCTAACGCTAGATGCTAGCGCAAGGTGCTAACACTAAGTGCTACTAAAGATATTTATAACTAACCCAAGATACTGTAGTTCATCTGTGTTGTTTATAGTGGGAAGCATAGACGATTAGTGGGCAGAACAAGCAAGGTGGGCAAAGCCAAGCACAAGCTAACAAGATCCTTTTGGCGAGTTGTAGCATGTATTTCCATATTCCTTGCTAATACTAGGTGCTTCGCTAACTGCTAATGCTAGATGCTAGCACAAGGTGCTAAAGCTAGGTGCTTTGCTAACTGCTAACACTAGA
This sequence comes from Coregonus clupeaformis, assembly GCF_020615455.1. Lineage (NCBI taxonomy): Eukaryota > Metazoa > Chordata > Actinopteri > Salmoniformes > Salmonidae > Coregonus > Coregonus clupeaformis. The sequence continues at coordinate 41,396,570 of NC_059209.1, read as the reverse complement.
TGCTAGCAAAAGGTGCTAAAGCTAGGTGCTATGCTAGCTGCTAACGCTAGGTGCTCCTCTCTCCCTCCCCTACCTCTCTCCCATTCCTCTTCCACTCCCTCTCCCCCTCTACCCTACCTCTTTCCCTCTCCCTCATTCCTTCTCCCCTTCTCTCCCATCTATCCTACCTTCTCCCCTACTCTCCCATTCCTCTCATCTACCCTACCTATTTCCCTCTCCCTCACTCCTTCTCCCCTACTCTCCCATTCCTCTCATCTACCCTACCTCTTTCCCTCTCCCTCACTCCTTCTCCCCTACTCTCCCATTCCTCTCAATCTCTCTCCCAAACCTCTTTCCCTTTGTCTTTCCCGCTCTCCTTTTCCCCCTCTTTCCCTACCTCTCTTCCTCTACTTCTCTTGGTCCCCCCTCTCCCCTCTCTCCCTTTGTCTCTGCCTCAGAGCACAATGCAGGGTGGCTGGGTTGCAAAACCAAAGAGATACAATTAAGTTGCACTGTGAGTGTGTGTGTGTGTGTGTGTGCACCGTGTGTGTGTGTGCATGTGTGCCGAGTGTGTGTGTGTGTGTGTGTGTATATAAATGTGTGCATGTGCGTGTGATGGGGCACCTCAGAGGAGGAGCCAGAGCAGTGTGACTTGGCAAACAGCACCACGCCCATTCAAGCCTACAGTCCTGCAGTAGAGAACTTTCTCTTCAGTCTGTCTTAAAACACAGGGCCTAATCAAGCACCAATCAGCCACCCACTGCTCTGCCCTGTGTGTGTGTGTGTTCTGCCCTGTAGAGACCAAACGGCCGGGAATGGACAACCGCTAATTAAATATCCTCCACTTTTCCTCCTCTTGTTCCCCCTGTTTTTGTTTTCTTACCGGTTTGCTTTTCCAGCCTTTGTGATCCACAGCGGGTAGGACTCAGGAATGCTACTGCCATTAATAAAGTACCACCAAACCAAACCTGAACTGGATAGAGAAGAACTAACAAGTACTACAGGAAATACTAGATAGAGAAGTACTAACAAGTACTACAGGGAATACTGGATAGAGAAGTACTAACAAGTACTATAGGGAATAATGGATAAAGAAGTACTAACAAGTACTACAGGGAATACTGGATAGAGAAGTACTAACAAGTACTATAGGGAATACTGGATAGAGAAGTACTAACAAGTACTATAGGGAATACTGGATAAAGAAGTACTAACAAGTACTAAAGGACATACTGGATAGAGAAGTACTAACAAGTACTACAGGAAATACTAAAGAAAAACCTTTGGGGAATGGATACATACAGTTGAAGTCAGAAGTTTACATACACCTTAGCCAAATACATTTAAACTCAGTTTTTCACAATCCTTGACATTTAATCCTAGTAAAAATTCCCTGTCTTAGGTCATTTAGGATCACCACTTTATTTTAAGAATGTGAAATGTCAGAATAATTGTAGAGAGAATTATTTATTTCAGCTTTTATTTCTTTCATCACATTCCCAGTGGGTCAGAAGTTTACATACACTCAATTAGTATTTGGTAGCATTGCCTTTAAATTGTCTAACTTGGGTCAAACGTTTCGGGTAGCCTTCCACAATTTATTTTTTATTTAACCTTTATTTAACTAGGCAAGTCAGTTAAGAACACATTTCTTGGTTTCTTGCACGTAAACATCAGAAGTCTACTTCCTAAGTTTGAGTTATTCACTGCATTAGCACACTCCGCCAACCCTGATGTTCTAGCAGTGTCTGAATCCTGGCTCAGGAAGGCCACCAAAAATTCTGAAATTTCCATCCCCAACTATAACATTTTCCGTCTAGATAGAACTGCCAAAGGGGGTGGAGTTGCAATCTACTGTAGAGATAGCCTGCAGAGCTCTATCATACTATCCAGGTCTGTGCCCAAACAGTTTGAGCTTCTACTTCTAAAAATCCACCTTTCCAGAAATAAGTCTCTCACTGTTGACGCTTGCTACAGACCCCCCTCAGCCCCCAGATGTGCCCTGGACACCATATGTGAATTGATTGCCCCCCATTTATCCTCAGAGTTCGTAGTGCTTGGTGACCTAAATTGGGATATGCTTAATTCCCCGGCCATCCTACAATCCAAACTAGATGCCCTCAACCTCACGCAAATTATCAACGAACCTACCAGGTACAACCCTAAATCCGTAAACATGGGTACCCTCATAGATATCATCCTGACTAACATACCCTCTAAATACACCTCAGCTGTTTTCAACCAGGATCTCAGCGATCACTGCCTTATTGCCTGCGTCCGTAACGGGTCCGCGGTCAAACGACCACCCCTCATCACTGTCAAACGCTCCCTAAAACACTTTAGCGAGCAGGCCTTCCTAATTGACCTGGCCCAGGTATCCTGGATGGATATAGATCTCATTCCGTCAGTAGAGGATGCCTGGTTGTTCCTTAAAAGTAATTTCCTCTCAATCTTAAATAAACATGCCCCATTCAAAAATACAGAACTAAGAACCGATATAGCCCCTGGTTCTCCTCAGACTTGACTGCCCTTGACCAGCACAAAAACATCCTGTGGCGTACTGCATTAGCATCAAATAGCCCCCGCGATATGCAACTTTTCAGGGAAGTTAGGAACCAATATACACAAGCAGTCAGGAAAGCAAAGGCAAACTTTTTCAAACAGAAATTTGCATCCTGTAGCACTAACTCCAAAAAGTTTTGGGACACTGTAAAGTCCATGGAGAATAAGAGCACTTCCTCCCAGTTGCCCACTGCACTGAGGCTAGGAAACACTATCACCACCGATAAATCTACAATAATCGAGAATTTCAACAAGCATTTTGCTACAGCTGGCCATGCTTTCCATCTGGCTACCACTACCCCCGGCAACCAACTCTGCACCCTCCGCTGAAACTTGCCCATGCCCCCCCGCTTCTCCTTCACACAAATTCAGACAGCTGACGTTTTGAAAGAGCTGCAAAATCTGGACCCCTACAAATCAGCTGGGCTAGACAATCTGGACCCTTTCTTTCTAAAACTAGCCGAAATTGTCGCAACCCCTATTACTAGTCTGTTCAACCTCTCTTTCATAACGTCTGAGATCCCCAGAGATTGGAAAGCTGCCGCGGTCATCCCCCCTCTTCAAAGGGGGGTGACACTCTAGATCCAAACTGCTACAGACCTACAGTGGGGAAAAAAAGTATTTAGTCAGCCACCAATTGTGCAAGTTCTCCCACTTAAAAAAGATGAGAGAGGCCTGTAATTTTCATCATAGGTACACGTCAACTATGACAGACAAATGAGAAAAAAATCCAGAAAATCACATTGTAGGATTTTTAATGAATTTATTGGCATATGATGGTGGAAAATAAGTATTTGGTCAATAACAAAAGTTTCTCAATACTTTGTTATATACCCTTTGTTGGCAATGACACAGGTCAAACGTTTTCTGTAAGTCTTCCACAAGGTTTTCACACACTGTTGCTGGTATTTTGGCCCATTCCTCCATGCAGATCTCCTCTAGAGCAGTGATGTTTTGGGGGCTGTCGGGCAACACAGACTTTCAACTCCCTCCAAAGATTTTCTATGGGGTTGAGATCTGGAGACTGGCTAGGCCACTCCAGGACCTTGAAATGCTTCTACGAAGCCACTCCTTCGTTGCCCGGGCGGTGTGTTTGGGATCATTGTCATGCTGAAAGACCCAGCCACGTTTCATCTTCAATGCCCTTGCTGATGGAAGGAGGTTTTCACTCAAAATCTCAAGATACATGGCCCCATTCATTCTTTCCTTTACACGGATCAGTCCGTCCTGGTCCCTTTGCAGAAAAACAGCCCCAAAGCATGATGTTTCCAACCCCATGCTTCACAGTAGGTATGGTGTTCTTTGGATGCAACTCAGCATTCTTTGTCCTCCAAACATGACGAGTTGAGTTTTTACCAAAAAGTTATATTTTGGTTTCATCTGACCATATGACATTCTCCCAATCCTCTTCTGGATCATCCAAATGCACTTCAGACGGGCCTGGACATGTACTGGCTTAAGCAGGGGGACACGTCTCGCACTGCAGGATTTGAGTCCCTGGCGGCGTAGTCTGTTACTGATGGTTGGCTTTGTTACTTTGGTCCCAGCTCTCTGCAGGTCATTCACTAGGGTCCCCCGTGTGGTTCTGGGATTTTTGCTCACCGTTCTTGTGATCATTTTGACCCCACGGGGGTGAGATCTTTGCGTGGAGCCCCAGATCGAGGGAGATTATCAGTGGTCTTGTATGTCTTCCATTTCCTAATAATTGCTCCCACAGTTGATTTTTTTCAAACCAAGCTGCTTACCTATTGCAGATTCAGTCTTCCCAGCCTGGTGCAGGTCTACAATTTTGTTTTTGGTGTCCTTTGACAGCTCTTTGGTCTTGGCCTTTGTGAAGTTTGGAGTGTGACTGTTTGAGGTTGTGGACAGGTGTCTTTTATACTGATAACAAGTTCAAACAGGTGCCATTAATACAGGTAACGAGTGGAGGACAGAGGAGCCTCTTAAAGAAGAAGTTACAGGTCTGTGAGAGCCAGAAATCTTGCTTGTTTGTAGGTGACCAAATACTTATTTTCCACCATAATTTGCAAATAAATTCATTAAAAATCCTACAATGGGATTTTCTGGATTTTTATTTCTCAATTTGTCTGTCATAGTTGACGTGTACCTATGATGAAAATTACAGGCCTCTCTCATCTTTTTAAGTGGGAGAACTTCCGCAATTGGTGGCTGACTAAATACTTTTCTTCCCCACTGTATATCCATCCTGCCCTGCCTTTCGAAAGTATTTGAAAGCCAAGTTAACAAACAGATCACCGACCATTTCGAATACCACCGTACCTTCTCCGCTATGCAATCCGGTTTCCGAGCTGGTCATGGGTGCACTTCAGCCACGCTCAAGGTCCTAAACGATATTATAACCGCGATTGATAATAGACAGTACTGTGCAGCCGTCTTCATCGACCTGGCCAAGGCTTTCGACTCTGTCAACCACCGCATTCTTATTGGCAGACTAAATAGCCTTGGTTTCTCAAATGACTGCCTCGCCTGGTTCACCAACTACTTCTCAGATAGAGTTCAGTGTGTCAAATCGGAGGGCCTGTTGTCTGGACCTATGGCAGTCTCTATGGGGGTGCCACAGGGTTCAATTCTTGGGCCGACACTTTTCTCCGTGTATATCAATGATGTCGCTCTTGCTGCTGGTGACTCTCAGATCCACCTCTACGCAGACGACACCATTTTGTATACATCTGGCCCTTCATTGGACACTGTGTTAACAAACCTCCAAACGAGCTTCAATGCCATACAACACTCCTTCAGTAGCCTCCAACTGCTCTTAAACACTAGTAAAACTAAATGCATGCTTTTCAATCGAACGCTGCTGGCACCCGCCCACCCGACTAGAATCACCACTCTTGACGGGTCTGACCTAGAGTATGTGGACAACTACAAATACCTAGGTGTCTGGTTAGACTGTAAACTCTCCTTCCAGACTCACATTAAGAATCTCCAATCCAAAGTTAAATCTAGAATCGGTTTCCTATTTCGCAACAAAGCCTCCTTCACTCATGCTGCCAAACATGCCCTCGTAAAACTGACTATCCTACCGATCCTTGACTTCGGCGATGTCATTTACAAAATAGCCTCCAACACTCTACTCAGCAAATTGGATGTAGTCTATCACAGTGCCATCCGTTTTGTCTCCAAAGCCCCATATAATACCCACCACTGTGACCTGTACGCTCTTGTTGGCTGGTCCTCACTACATATTCGTCGCCAAACCCACTGGCTCCAGGCCATCTATAAATCACTGCTAGGCAAATCCCGCCTTATCTTAGCTCATTGGTCACCATAGCAACACCCACCCGTAGTCTGCGCTCCAGCAGGTATATCTCACTGGTCATCCCCAAAGCCAACACCTCCTTTGGCCGCAATTCCTTCCAGTTCTCTGCCGCCAATGACTGGAACAAATTGCAAAAATCTCTGAAGCTGGAGACACTTATCTCCCTCACTAACTTTAAGCATCAGTTGTCAGAGCACCTTACCGATCACTGCACCTGTACACAGCCCATCTGAAATTAGCCCGCCCAACTACCTCATCCCTATATTGTTATTTATTTTGCTCATTTGTACCCCAGTATCTCTATTTGCACATCATCTCTTGCACATCTATCATTCCAGTGTTAATACTAATTGTAATTATTTTGCACTATAGCCTATTTATTGCCTTACCTCCATAACTTGCTACATTTGCACACACTGTATATATATGTATTTCTGTTGTATTTTTGACTTTGTTTTGTTTTACCCCATATGTAACTCTGTGTTGTTGTTTTTATCGCACTGCTTTGCTTTATCTTGGCCAGGTCGCAGTTGTAAATGAGAACTTGTTCTCAACTGGTTTACCTGGTTAAATAAAGGTGAAATAAAATAAAATAAAATAAAATTTACAATGATGGCCTACACCGGCCAAACCCGGACGACGCTGGGCCAATTGTGCGCCGCCCTATGGGACTCCCAATCACGGCCGGTTGTGATACAGCCTGGAATCGAACCAGGGGGTCTGTAGTGCCTTAGACCGCTGCGCCACAAGCTTCCCACAATAAGTTGGGTGAATTTTGGCCCATTCCACCTGACAGAGCTGGTGTAACTGAGTCAGGACATTTCTCCAAAAGGCACAATCTTTGTCCCCATGAGCAGTTGCAAACCGTAGTCTGTCTTTTTTTATGGCGGTTTTGGAGCAGTGGCTTCTTCCTTGCTGAGCGGACTTTCAGGTTATGTCGATATAGGACTCGTTTTACTGTGGATATAGATACTTTTGTACCTGTTTCTTCCAGCATCTTCACAAGGTCCTTTGCTGTTGTTCTGGGATTGATTTGCACTTTTCGCACCAAAGTACGTTCATCTCTAGGAGACAGAACGTGTCTCCTTCCTGAGCGGTATGACGGCTGCATGGTCCCATGGTGTTTATACTTGCGTACTATTGTTTGTACAGATGAACGTGGTACCTTCAAGCGTTTGGAAATTGCTCCCAAGGATGAACCAGACTTGTGGAGGTCTACAATATTTTTTCTGAGGTCTTGGCTGATGTCTTTTGATTTTCCCATGATGTCGAGCAAAGAGGCACTGAGTTTGAAGGTAGGCCTTGAAATACATCCACGGGTAGACCTCCAATTGACTCAAATGATGTCAATTAGCCTATCAGAAGCTTCTAATGCCATGATATCATTTTCTGGAATTTTCCAAGCTGCTTAAAGGCACAGTCAACTTAGTGTATGTAAACTTCTGACCCACTGGAATTGTGATACAGTGAATTATAAGTGAAATAATCTGTCTGTAAACAATTGTTGGAAAAACTACTTGTGTCATGCACAAAGTAGATGTCCTAACCGACTTGCCAAAACAATAGTTTGTTAACAAGAAATTTGTGGAGTGATTGAAAAACGAGTTTTAATGACTCCAACCTAAGTGTATGTAAACCTCCGACTTCAACTGTATATCTCCCAGGCCGTTATGAGAGAATCATTGCTTCTACATCTGCATTGCTTGCTGTTTGGGGTTTTAGGCTGGGTTTCAGTCTAGCACTTTGTGACATATGCTGATGTAAAAAGGGCTTTAAAAACACATTTGATTGATTGATTGATTGATTGATTGATGGAATTAATATGAATAATTTGTCTTCCTCAGGTCCCTGGAGATTCCTCTGCAGTCTATTTATTATAAATGTGAATTTACTTCCATGTGTGGCTGACTCAACACTAAAGAAAGAATTACATGATTAACTGCTGGGATAACACCAACTGGGCTTTGTTGCTCATAAATAAATAACGTTTTCTTAGAGACTCTTAAACGTCCTCTCAGTACAACACTGCTGTATAGAGAATAGATCGTGGGAACTGGGCTAGTTACCAGGGCTGTGAAGGTAACTGAATAACCGTGTAACTGACTATTCATTAATTATTCAACAGAAATCAACAAGGTTGATCTGGATCTGAGGCCTATAAAGTGCTAATGTGTCAAATGGACAATGCACCAATCCTTTCCAACCTGGCATGGTATAATATGATACAGAATATTTTCTTAATTTATAGACTCATCAACGCTGATCAGGCCCGGTCCTGGCTAGGGCTGTGGTGGTCATGACATTTTGTCAGCTGTTGATTGTCAAGCAAATAACTGCCGGTCTAACAGTAATTGACAGTTAATTAACATAAACACATTTAGCATCTCCTGGCTTCCACGCATAGCCTACAAGCCACTGATGCAGACCGTTGGAACATCTACATTTAAAAAAGTCTAATAAATCCATGTAATATAGCCAACACCATCACAATAAATCCAGTATTTATTTTAGACAGGTCTAAAGAAACATGAAATGAAGAAAATGTAGTCTATTTCAGAAGAACAGAATAGCATACTGAGTTGTCCTTATGTTAGGCCCTGATCTGGCTATGCCATATGGCTGTGGGCTACACTAGTTCATTTAGCAGACAAGATTTTCTTAGAATTCTATGGCATTATTTTATAGTATGAAGAATACTGTTCCGGACGACTGTGTGATCACGCTCTCGGTAGGTCAACATTCACAAAGCCGCAGGGCCAGACGGATTACCAGGCCGTGTACTCAAAGCATACGCGGACCAACTGGCAAGTGTCTTCACTGACATTTTCAACCTCTCCCTGACTGAGTCTGTAATACCTACATGTTTCAAGCAGACCACCATAGTCCCTATGCCCAAGGAAGCGAAGGTAACCTGCCTAAATGATTACCGCCCCGTAGCACTCACGTCAGTAGCCATGAAGTGCTTTGAAAGGCTGGTCATGGCTCACATCAACAGCATCATCCCGGATGCCCTAGATGAGACTGCTTATAGGGAGGAGGTCAGAGACCTGGCAGTGTTGTGCCAGGACAACAAAAAAGGAGCTGATCGTGGACTATAGGAAAAGGAAGGCCGAACAGGCCCCCATTAACATCGACGGGGCTGTACTGGAGCGGGTCGAGAGTTTCAAGTTCCTTGTTGTCCACCATCACCAACGAACTATCATGGTCCAAAGACACCAAGACAGTCGTGAAGAGGGCACAACAACACCTTTTCCCCCTCAGGAGACGGAAGATTTGGCATGGGTCCCCAGATCCTGAAAAAGTTATACAGCTGCACCATTGAGAGCATCCTGACCGGTTGCATCACCGCCTGGTATGGCAATTGCTCGGCATCTGACCATAAGGCGCTACAAAAGGTAGTGCGTACGGCCCAGTACATCACTGGGGCCAAGGTTCCTGCCATCCAGGACCTATATACTAGGCGGTATCAGAGGAAAGCCCAAAAAACTGTCAAAGACTCCAGTCACCCAAGTCATAGACTGTTCTCTCTGCTAGCGCACGGCAAGCGGTACCAGAGCGCCAAGTCTAGGACCAAAAGGCTCCTTAACAGCTTCAACCCCCAAGCCATAAGACTGCTGAACAATTAATCAAATGGCCACCCGGACTATTTACATTGACACCCTTGTTTTTACACTGCTGCTACCCGCTGTTTATTATGTATGTATAGTCACTTTCCCCCTACCTACATGTACAAATAACCTCGACTAACCTGTACCTCCGCACATTGACTCGGTACCGGTACACCCTGTATATAGCCTCGTTATTGTTATTTTATAATGTTACTATTTATTATTTTTTAACTTTAGTTTATTTGGTAAATATTTTCTTAACTCTTTCTTGAACTGGATAGTTGGTTAAGGGCTTTTAAGTAAGCTGTTGTATTCGGCGCATGTGACAAATAAAGTTTGATTTGATTTGAATAGCTGAATGAAATAGAAAGGCTATTTTCTCCAAATGATTTGAGGAAGTGCGCACATGTGGATATTCTGTGTTGAGCAGTTTTATCAAAGAAATAGGTACTCCTATATGCTTAATTTAGAGTTATTTATGTAACTTTAGTTGTGATACAAATGTTGGGTTATATGTTTAGATTTTTTATACATTCTAAGGCTGCATGACTAATGATGATTTGAAAAAGTTGCATGAAAGGCATGAGCTCTGCTTTGTTTTTTGCGCAGGTTATCCACATTTCATCAGTCTCTCATTCACAATTTGACAAGCACTTGATAATGCCTCGAATTTCATTTGTGTGGCCGTAATGTCCCCTAACAAATCCATGCCTTTTGCGGCCAGTGGCCTTTGTGCCCTTGGGATGAATATAATCATTATAATTCCCTTCTCCCGGCTGCGTGCCGAGGCACTTCTCACTCACATGGCTCTCAGTCACGTGATTGGGTCTTTCTCACAGGCTACAAGTGAAGACAGACACATCGGGAATGCAACTTATCGGAAGATATTGGAAGAACTGTCCACATTTACTTTTGTCAGCCAACAAGATGAGTAGGCCTAACGAACAGCAAAAGCACTAGCCTATGTCAATCTACTATCCCCCATAGTACAAAAGTAAACTTATTCTATTCTGTGCGAGAAATCAATATTCCAAACATAGCCTGGGACAGTTGTGGGATGCGATAGATCCCAAATTAATACAACCACTAGCATCAAAATAACTGTTTTAAGCAATGAGCCTGATGCAACAGATTAGAACGTTTAGCTTAACATTCTGATAAACTATTAGGCTATTTCTTCACATCATAAGCGCAGCAATGCGCACACGGCAGTAGGCTATAAGCGCGAATGTTCCATTAGCAGGAAAACACCATTCTCAAAAGTGACCACAAATGCGATTATGCATGTAATGCTTTTATTATAAAGGTGCATTTCTATGGTGAAATTATCTTCCCCAAACTTGAAACTCTTGCGCTGCTTATGTATGCCAGTTAGGCTCTACACCCGTTTTAAAGCAGATTAATGCGCTTCATTTTAAGAAGTTATTTGGCCACTTTAGTTGTGATATAAACCTTATCAAAACATATAGGCCTATGGGGCTAGGCTATGATTTGAAAAAGCCACACAAAAAAAAACACGCGCTGTTTCTTGCCTTAAGCTGGGCATCATTCACAAGTGATACGCTAATATATAATTCACAAGTGATAGGCTAATAGTCACCCATCAGACTATTCTTGATTTAATCTTGTCTTTACATATACTAAATAATATATGCGTGAAATTTGTTTTGATTTAGAATGGACAATTATCATGCACCTGTCTCGGAACAGGGGCAGGAGAAAAAAATTCCTCATCTATGCACTTAAATAGCGAATGGAGAATGCTTTTCCCGTGGTTCATTTTCATACCAGCCAGGTAGGCTATACTCCTGTTGTAAAGAGAAGCAATGTGCTTAATATTAGGAAAGTTGAGTAATAAATATAGTAGGCCTAGCCTATAGAAAGCTGATGGGATCAGCAATTGCATAGCCTATAGAAATGTTGTGCAACATGAACTCATGGGCTCTCATGAAGTGTTTGATTAGATTTTTGATTACATTTGCATTGATGTCAGAGTCATTAGAGGGACAATAGAGTGCTGAGTATCAGGCAGTTAGCAAGTTTGGTAAGCAACTAATGACCAGCAGCAGCATCAGATCTTGGACAAAACCTATTCCCCCTAAGGAGACTGAAAAGATTTGGCATGGGGTCCTCAGATCCTCAAAAGGTTCTACAGCTGCACCATCGAGAGCATCCTGACTGGTTGCATCACTGCCTGGTATGGCAGCTGCTCGGCCTCCGACCACAAGGCACTACAGAGGGTAGTGCGTACGACCCAGTACATCACTGGGGCCAAGCTTCCTGCCATCCAGGACCTCTATACCAGGCGGTGTGATTTGAGAAGCCTAATTACCATGGCTAAACGGTCACGTGGAATTTGACTGCCGTCATGACTTGTTACCGCCGGTGTGGCGGTAATATGGTCACAGTGACAGCCCTAGACCTGGCCGATATGAAACCATAGGCGAGACAAAAAAAATGGCCGCCCTCCTATCCCTGTAAAGTAGAATAGTAGCCTAGGCTATATTCTACAGTGTCTGAACTTGTATGAATGCCCATGTGGTAGCATACTGTTTGTAAAACAGCCAATTTACTGTTAATCCCTGTCATTTTGTTACATACATTTTTGTTAATGCATGTATTAATTACAGTAATTTACCATTCTCATTCTCGGAGTGGAAAAAGTTGTTTGCAGAGTTCACAACCTCTTACACTTGTGAGAAACAAGTTTTGGTTTATTTCATACCATCATTTCCGTGCTCCATGTGAGCAACGAGCATGTGTCTGGTTTCTCTGTCCTGTTAATGTTGACGGCGCACACGTGCCCGAGCACACATAGAAGTAGGCCTACCTGGCTAGCTTCTCGCAAATGTCAAATCTAGGAAAGTGCCCAGCTGGGCTTCTCAGTCGTTTCTTCTTGACCTCACACAGTAAGTCAACGACCATTCAAATTATAGTAGTTCCTCACACAGTATTTTAAAAATCTTTCCAACACTCTCTCCCTCGATAATCAACGTTGCTGATAAATAGGCTATAGACATGTTGCACGTATTTGTTTCTATTTCATCCTCATACTATAGCATAGCTGTCCCCTTTATACTTTCCTTGTCAATGTATTATCTTATAGCCTACTTTCAGGAAAGCCTAAATAGGCCTAGGTTCATTAATATGTTTTAAGGAAAGGATAAATATTTGCTTGTGGCATTTCAACAGCAGTGTCACTACCTAGCTACCACAACCACGCAACACACTAGGGTACACAAAAAATACATATCATTACCTCACTGTCTGTTATTATAATAGAGCATTTAGTCATCAGGTAGCAAGGCATCAGCTTGATCCAAGAACAGCTTTTCATGATCCAAGTATAGCTTTTGATATGGAAACTAACTACCTAATCATAACAAACTTTGTCCACCTGCAGTATTTTACCCATGGAGCTCTTCATCTGCCCCCTCCTCTCGCTCCATCCCTCCACTCCCAGGAGCCACACCCACCCTAGCAGCTTCTTGAATGAGCCCCAGTGAGTGATCACCCCCTCCCTGCAGCCCCTTCAGAGGAGTGACAATAACTGGGTGTAACTTAGCTCTCACAGCTCCCTCTCCCAACCCTCCCCCAACGCTCTCTCCCCCCAGCCCTCTCCTCTGCGTTAGTCCCCCCAACCCTCTCCCTCTCCTCTGTGTTAGTCCCCCCAACCCTCTCCCTCTCCTCTGTGTTAGTCCCCCCAACCCTCTCCTCCGTGTTAGTCCCCCCAACCCTCTCCTCCTTGTTAGTCCCCCCAACCCTCTCCTCCGTGTTAGTCCCCCCCAACCCTCTCCTCTGCGTTAGTCCCCCCAACCCTCTCCCTCTCCTCTGTGTTAGTCCCCCCAACCCTCTCCTCTGTGTTAGTCCCCCAACCCTCTCCTCCGTGTTAGTCCCCCCCAACCCTCTCCTCTGTGTTAGTCCCCCCAACCCTCTCCTCTGTGTTAGTCCCCCCAACCCTCTCCTCTGTGTTAGTCCCCCCCAACCCTCTCCTCTGTGTTAGTCCCCCCAACCCTCTCCTCTGTGTTAGTCCCCCCCAACCCTCTCCTCTGTGTTAGTCCCCCAACCCTCTCCCTCTCCTCTGTGTTAGTCCCCCCAACCCTCTCCTCTGTGTTAGTCCCCCTCAAACCTCTCCTCTGTGTTAGTCCCCCCAACCCTCTCCTCTGTGTTAGTCCCCCCAACCCTCTCCTCTGTGTTAGTCCCCCCAACCCTCTCCTCTGTGTTAGTCCCCCCCAAACCCTCTCCTCTGTGTTAGTCCCCCAACCCTCTCCTCTGTGTTAGTCCCCCCAACCCTCTCCTCTGTGTTAGTCCCCCCAACCCTCTCCTCTGTGTTAGTCCCCCCAACCCTCTCCTCTGTGTTAGTCCCCCCAACCCTCTCCTCTGTGTTAGTCCCCCTCACACCTCTCCTCTGTGTTAGTCCCCCTCAACCCTCTCCTCTGTGTTAGTCCCCCCAACCCTCTCCTCTCCTCTGCGTTAGTCCCCTCAACCCTCTCCTCTGTGTTAGTCCCCCCAACCCTCTCCCTCTCCTCTGTGTTAGTCCCCAAAACCCCCTCTCCTCTGTGTTAGTCCCCCCCAACCCTCTCCTCTGTGTTAGTCCCCCAAACCCCTCTTCTCTGTGTTAGCCCCCCCCAGCACCCTCAAACAGTGTTTTTCTATTTTATTTTTCAGAGCTCTTCTTCCATTAGCTCAACCTCTCAGGCCATGGCTAGCTCCAATGGCACCTCTCTCTCTTTATCAGACACTTTTGTGACTACATACACACAGGCTTAGCTAGGTGGAGACCCAGAGAGAGAGAAGAGAAGAGAAAACACAGGCTTAGGTGTGGCAGCCATGTCTGATTAAATATCTTCCCAGATTTATACTTTGTTATTTTTTATCCATGTTACCTCTTTTGATCCGTTGTAGCACTTTCAATAGCTAGCTGTTGTATTTTCTGGCTAATAAAAAAAAAAAGAGGTTCCAAACTCCAAAAGAACTGAGTTTAAATATGACTCGAATCACAAACAAAAATGTATTAAAAAAATACAAAATCAACTTTCAGATAAACTGTTTACAACTAAACAACTTCAATAAATGTCAAAGAATGTATCTCAAATGAATCAATGTAAACTCCTCCTCCTCCTCTTTCTCTCAGAGGTGCTTCGCTTGTTCTTTTCCTCCCTTTCTTTTACTTTCCCTCTCTTTCTTCTTTCTCTTTAGTCCCGCTCCCTCTCTTTCTTCTTTCTCTTTAGTCCCGCTCCCTCTCTTTCGTCTTTCTCTTTAGTCCCGCTCCCTCTCTTTCGTCTTTCTCTTTAGTCCCGCTCCCTCTCTTTCGTCTTTCTCTTTAGTCCCGCTCCCTCTCTTTCGTCTTTCTCTTTAGTCCCGTTCCCTCTCTTTCGTCTTAAGTCCTTGGGGCTCCTTTATGCTCTCTTTCAATAGGGGCCCGACCAGGGCTGTGAAGTGTAATAATGGTCATTTTGCCCCTCTATTCAGCAGTGGGTCACTCCACCCAGGGACGGCTCACTTTGAGCCACATCACACAATGAGCTTCCCAGTGACCATGGCAACACGCTCAGTGGGATCCCGGGGCCCTGAAGCAGTGATTTGGGGCCCAGGGCAACGAGGGCCCGCAGAGGAAGAACAAAAAAGAAAACGGTGTCTGAAACGGAGAGCGGAGGAGAGAGAAGAGAGAGGGGAGAGAGAAGAGAGAGAGGAGAGAGAAGAGAGAGAGGAGAGAGAAGAGAGAGGCCCAGTCTGAGTGTAGAGAGAACGCCTCCAATCAAGAGAGAGAGAGAGAGAGATCGACACCCCACCAGGAAGAGAAGCCAAGATAATATCAGCAAGTTGAGGCATACACAAACATGAAAGGAGAACCTAAGAAGTAGTCCTCCCTCACGGCGCAGGCAGCTCCACGCTTCACAGGGTTTCTCTCTCCTCCCTTTTTGTTTTCTCCCCCCCTTCCCTCCTGACGCCATATTATGGCAGTGTTTGTGTGATGTGGTGGTGAGGGAGGGACGGAGGGAGGGAGGGAACTGATGCTTTCATTGATCTGAAGGGAGGATACTCTGGCCTTCTATTCATTGCTCAGTATCAACCCCAGTCCATTACCTTCACATGTCCCTCCCTAACTTTCCATCATCACTAAACTGAACGGTCTGAAAGTAACATGGGTTGCGTCTGAAATGCCCACCTTATTCTCTACGTAGTGCCACTACTTTTGATCACGGCCCACAGGGCTCTGGTCAACTGTAGTGTACTACAGTGCTCATATGCTGTGAAAATAAGTAGGTCCTTAACTCCATATGGGGCGAAGTATGCCCATCACTGAATGGAAAGAAAATAGTCCCATTGACCTACCTGCTCCTCCATCTATTCAATCCCACCAGCAGAAAGCATTGTTCCATAAACATCAAGCAGTTAGACTGGAATAAAAAGCTGCTGCTGAGTCTCAAAACACAGAATACCATTACAGATAATCAATCCCTTTTATACTGAAGTTCTACAGCAATCTAGGCGATCAAAACAGAACTCTCTCTCTGCTCAACTGCTTTACTGTGGAGTTCATGACAGACAGACAGACAGACAGACAGACAGAGGGAAAGAGAGAGAGCGAGAGAGAGGGAGAGAGCAGAGTGCTTCATCAAATCCTAATCTCTGAGGCCCCTGATTCTTCCTCTGCAGACAGATAAACAGTGGATGAGCTCACACAAACCACACACACACACACACACTCACACAACCTACCTGTCCACCGCTCAACCTACCCACCCACACACCGACCTGTTTTTGGAGACATTTTCATCAGCCAGTATTCTTGTCCACATAATACATCCTAGATAAAGTTTACAATACAACAGAAACAGTTCAGCACCCTGCCAGAATGAACACCAATAAAACACCACATTCGCTGTTTAACACCACTCTCTGTGTAGCATAAGGACAACGCTGGCACCACGCTGGCATGGCCTGAAACAGAGAGACATACAACTTTCCCAGGTCAGCTACAGGGCAGGGCGTCCAGAGTTTACACAGCCAGAGGTGGGAACAGTTAACCTAACACAGGCCCTGGGCCAGACAGTGTGTGTGTGGCCAGCCGCCTTACACTCATCTGTCTGTTGCCATCTTTCCCTTTCAGGCCTCAATCCACCCCCCTCCCTCCCCCCAATAAATATTAACAGTAAACATTACACTCAGAAGTTCCAAAAGAATAAAGACATTTCAAATGTCATATTACAGTGAGGGAAAAAAGTATTTGATCCCCTGCTGATTTTGTATGTTTGCCCACTGACAAAGAAATTATCAGTCTATAATTTTAAATGGTAGGTTTATTTGAACAGTGAGAGACAGAATAACAACAACAAAATCCAGAAAAACGCATGTCAAAAATGTTATAAATTGATTTGCATTTTAAATGAGGGAAATAAGTATTTGACCCCCTCTCAATCAGAAAGATTTCTGGCTCCCAGGTGTCTTTTATACAGGTAACGAGCTGAGATTAGGAGCACACTCTTAAAGGGAGTGCTCCTAATCTCAGCTTGTTACCTGTATAAAAGACACCTGTCCACAGAAGCAATCAATCAATCAGATTCCAAACTCTCCACCATGGCCAAGACCAAAGAGCTCTCCAAGGATGTCAGGGACAAGATTGTAGACCTACACAAGGCTGGAATGGGCTACAAGACCATCGCCAAGCAGCTTGGTGAGAAGGTGACAACAGTTGGTGTGATTATTCGCAAATGGAAGAAACACAAAATAACAGTCAATCTCCCTCGGCCTGGGGCTCCATGCAAAATCTCACCTCGTGGAGTTGCAATGATCATGAGAACAGTGAGGAATAAGCCCAGAACTACACGGGACGATCTTGTCAATGATCACAAGGCAGCTGGGACCATAGTCACCAAGAAAACAATTGGTAACACACTACGCCGTGAAGGACTGAAATCCTGCAGCGCCCGCAAGGTCCCCCTGCTCAAGAAAGCACATATACAGGGCCGTCTAAAGTTTGCCAATGAACATCTGAATGATTCAGAGGAGAACTGGGTGAAAGTGTTGTGGTCAGATGAGACCAAAATCGAGCTCTTTGGCATCAACTCAACTCGCCGTGTTTGGAGGAGGAGGAATGCTGCCTATGACCCCAAGAACACCATCCCCACATTCAAACATGGAAGTGGAAACATTATGCTTTGGGGGTGTTTTTCTGCTAAGGGGACAGGACAACTTCACCGCATCAAAGCGACGATGGACGGGGCCATGTACCGTCAAATCTTGGGTGAGAACCGCCTTCCCTCAGCCAGGGCATTGAAAATGGGTCGTGGATGGGTATTCCAGCATGACAATGATCTAAAACACATGGCCAAGGCATCAAAGGAGTGGCTCAAGAAGAAGCACATTAAGGTCCTGGAGTGGCCTAGCCAGTCTCCAGACCTTAATCCCATAGAAAATCTGTGGAGGGAGCTGAAGGTTCGAGTTGCCAAATGTCAGCCTCGAAACCTTAATGACTTGGAGAAGATCTGCAAAGAGGAGTGGGACAAAATCCCTCCTGAGATGCAAACTTGGTGGCCAACTACAAGAAACGTCTGACCTCTGTGATTGCCAACAAGGGTTTTGCCACCAAGTACTAAGTCATGTTTTGCAAAGGGGTCAAATACTTATTTCCCTCATTCAATTGCAAATCAATTGATAACATTCTTGACATGCGATTTTCTGGATTTTTTTGTTGTTATTCTGTCTCTCACTGTTCAAATAAACCTACCATTAAAATTATAGACTGATCATGTCTTTGTCAGTGGGCAAACGTACAAAATCAGCAGGGGATCAAATACTTTTTTCCCTCACTGTATGTCTATATACAGTGTTGTAATAATGTGCAAATAGTTAAAGTACAAATGTGCAAATAAATAAACATAAATATGGGTTGTATTTACAATGGTGTTTGTTCTTCACTGGTTGCCCTTTTCTTGTGGCAACAGGTCACAAATTGCTGTGATGGCACACTGTGGTTTTTCACCCAGTAGATAAGGGAGTTTATCAGAATTGGGTTTGTTTTCGAATTCTTTGTGGATCTCTGTAATCTGAAGGAAATATGTGTCTCTAATATGGTCATACATTTGGCAGGAGGTTAGGAAGTGCAGCTCAGTTTCCACCTCATTTTATGGGCAGTGTGCACATAGCCTGTCTTCTCTTGAGAGCCAGGTCTGCCTACGGCGGCCTTTCTCAATAGCAAGGCTATGCTCAATGAGTCTGTACATAGTCAAAGCTTTCCTTAAGTTTGGGTCAGTCACAGTGGTCAGGTTTCTGCCACTGTGTACTCTCTGTTTAGGGCCAAATAGCATTCTAGTATGCTCTTTTTTTTGTTAATTCTTTCCAATGTGTCAAGTAATTCTCTTTTTGTTTTCTCATGATTTGGTTGGGTCTAATTGTGTTGTTGTCCTGGGGCTCTGTGGGGTCTGTTTGTGTTTGTGAACAGAGCCCCAGGACCAGCTTGCTTAGGGGACTCTTCTCCAGGTTCATCTCTCTGTAGGCGCCCATATTCTGCAGCCTTGCAACCAGCAACAGGTCCAAAGGTTACATCTGTGTTTTTGTAAGGGCAGAGTAGAGTACATGGCCCGTGTGCATGCGTCCGTGTGTGTGTGTGTGGGGGGGGAATCTCGTATCCTCACACAAACCCGCCTTGACATTATTGTTGTTATAGACGTTTTTATTCTGATACCCGTTAATTTATACGCTTCTTATTTTATTCTATTGAATGAAAGGTTGGTTAGGGGGTGATGTCATGATGTCATGATGAAGAAGGGATAATAATAATAATAATAATAATAATAATATGCCATTTAGCAGACGCTTTTATCCAAAGCGACTTACAGTCATGTGCGCATACATTTTACGTATGGGTGGTCCCGGGGATCAAACCCACTACCCTGGTGTTACAAGCGCCATGCTCTACCAATTGAGCTACAGATGGGGGGGCAAACCCAACCTGCCTCTCTCCTTCCACACTGAGTCCAAACATACAGTCACTGGGTCCTGATTGACAGTCGAGTCTTGTTTGCACCGCAGGTACCAGAGATGGCATCAGTGAAGCTGGAAGACTGCAGTCAAACACTGGAGCTGAATGTCAACATTAAAGATGAAGAAGAGGAGGAGAAGATTGGGAAATCTGTTTCTCATGGTAAGAGCAGGTTCGTTCCAACTTCCCACTGTGCATGAAAAGTTGCAGTACAGTGTGTTTCGGGTCGTTGTCATGCTGGAAGACCCAGCCATGACCCATCTTCAATGCTCTTACCGAGGGAAGGAGGTTGTTGGCCAAGATCTCGCGATACATGGCCCCATCCATTCTCCCCTCAATACGGTGCAGTCGTCCTGTCCCCTTTGCAGAAAAGCATCCCCAAAGAATTATGTTTCCACCTCCATGCTTCACGGTTGGGATGGTGTTCTTGGGGTTGTACTCATCCTTCTTCTTCCTCCAAACACGGCGAGTGGAGTTTAGACCAAGCTGCTTGCCTATTGTCCTGTATCCCATCCCAGCCTTGTGCAGGTCTACAATTTTATCCCTGATGTCCTTACACAGCTCTCTGGTCTTGGCCAATGTGGAGAGGTTGGAGTCTGTTTGATTGAGTGTGTGGACAGGTGTCTTTTATACAGGTAACGAGTTCAAACAGGTGCAGTTAATACAGGTAATGAGTGGAGAACAGGAGGGCTTCTTAAAGAAAAACTAACAGGTCTGTGAGAGCCGGAATTCTTACTGGTTGGTAGGTGATCAAATACTTATGTCATGCAATAAAATGCAAATTAATTACTTAAAAATCATACAATGTGATTTTCTGGATTTTTGTTTTAGATTCCGTCTCTCACAGTTGAAGTGTACATATGATACAAATTACAGACCTCTACATGCTTTGTAAGTAGGAAAACCTGCAAAATCGGCAGTGTATCAAATACTTGTTCTGCCCACTGTATGTTTCCCATGCCAAGAAAGCCCTTAAATTGAGTAGAGGAGGATGGGATTACCAGGACGTTAGGAACATATACCCCAGCCAGGCTAGTTAGGACTGAAATACCCAACCTAATCAAAGATACTGTTTAACACTACACTAATACCCAACCTAATCACAGATACTGTTTAACACTACACTAATACACAACCTACAGACAGATACTGTTTAACACTACACTAATACTCAACACTTTACACAAACTTACTGTGCGTTAACTCTAGTCTACACAAATAACAGGTATAGGTATAGTTACAGCTCTCTAGACAAAGCTAAAACTTCACACAAAATGTGTATATGCCCAGCACAGTAGCCATCTACAACGCTACAAAAACTACTCTTCCACAAATACCTGCAACTACAACACAAGGTAGGACCCAATCTTCCATCGTGTCCTTATTTCCCTGCTCTAGAGGGGGCCGCTGTGTGTGCGGCACGCAGGAGGGAGGCAACGGTGGGGAGTCACAGGTCAACAGCTCTGCGTCTCTCACAGGAACCAGACAGGAAGAACCGGAAAAAACTGTTTACATATATGTGACAAGACACCGCTTTGGTGTGGAGGCCAGCTCTGATGCCCTAAGATCCCCCCTCCCCCTCCCTCCCTCCCTCCCTCCGTCCCTCCCTCCCCCCTCCCTCCCTCCCTCCCTCCCTCCCTCCTCTCCCTCCCTCCCTCTCCCTCCTCCCTCCCTCCCTCCCTCCTTTTTTTTCATGCACCCTTTCCCCTCATTCCTGCCTTGTGTTCCTCAAACCTGCCTCTGATGCTGGGTCAGCTTCAGTACAAATAGTTTGTAGTCCCTTGCTGCTATGGTTTCATTTCAGTAGAGAATGTATGAAGTTAGTATTAGAGTAGTGTTAAAAAGAGCCATGATGTCAACAACACATTCAGGGATTCCAATTAAGCATTTATTGAGATTCTGGAATTGGAACTGGAATTAAGATAGCAGCTAGACCCAACACTGGGCGGCAAAGTGTGTGGAAAACAGAGAGAGAGAGAGGGTGGGGGAGAGATGGGCCTGGGAGTCCAGATATAGGGGGCAGGCTGAGTATGGGGGATACAGGGGGTACGGGGGTAGGCTAGATCGGGCAAGGGGGGTATCTCGGATGTGTCTGGGCCTAGCAGGGATTACAGTCTGTGGCTTGGCGGGCAGGGCTGTGTGTCTGGGTCTGGGTCCGGCAGTAGTACAGTAGAGTAATGGCTGTGTCTGGCTCTGGGAACACTACAGGCCCCCAGCTGTGCCTGGGCTCTTCCTGGGTCTGGTCTGTCAAGATGGGCCATCCAACAATGGAGAGGCTTCCCCCTCTCCTCTCCACACTAATTATAGCCCAGCACTGTCTACTCTGTCCCCTAAAAACAAACTAGAGAAGAGAAGGCAGCCTCCTCTTTTCCCTCCTCCTCCTTTCTCCCCGTTTCCCTCCTTTCTCCCCGTTTCCCTCATTTTCTCCCGTTTTCCCTACTTTATCCCGCTTCCCTCCTTTCTCCCCGTTTCCCTCCTTTCTCCCCGTTTCCCTCCTTTTCTCCCAGTTTCCCTCCTTTTCTCCCCGTTTCCCTCCTTTTCTCCCCATTTCCCTCCTTTCTCCCCGTTTCCCTCCTTTCTCCCCATTTCTCTGTCCACTCTAATGAGAGGATGGATGCTGTCATTTGGGGCACTTTCACAACACACACCTCTGATGGGGGGCCACAGCTCTGCTGGATGGGCTCTGCTCCTGCACCAAACTGAAACAATAGCCCCCCAAACCCAACATGACTGCCTGCCTCCATAGAGGAGAGATCATTCAGATCCCTTTGCTGCCCCAAAGCACTCCAGTCGAGGTCTCTCTGCAGTACAGTGCAGTATATCAAACACTTGACTAATCAAACACTTGACTAATCAAACACTTGACTAACACGTCGTTACTTTCAGTTGTTACTTTCAGAGAGGAGGAGCGAACCACTACGTCCTATTCCTGAGGTAAAGTACAAGATGCTTCGAGTGGTTGAGTGTTTGAGTGCTTCTGTTTTTATCATTACCATTAGTTCAGCTTTCAGCCCTGATGTGTTGCGTGTTCTGTTCTTCTCTGCTCTATTCGCTAGCTAGCGCTGAGCGCTAACCAACCTCTAATCACGGCTTCCAGAGAAAGTGCCCCCAGGCATAAGCATATCTATACGGCTACAAGGAGCTCTCCTTCAATTATGGCTGCCCTCTTCCTGTCACTGGGAAGGACAGGCCAGGCGTGTTCAGGATAAATGATACCATAACCTCCCCCTGTCCCTCTGGGAAAAGTGGTATGTTCCATTAGGTGGACACTTAATTAAAGCCATGATAAAATACCACTCTGGACTCCAGACGGGGGTCTGGGGGAGGGGTAAATAGAAAGAGGTGTGGAGGGGAGAGGGGGAGAGACAATTGAAGGATTAAGTTCCTCTCTTCTCATTCTTGTAGGGAAGGAGGTGAAAAACTAAACAAAACCCATCCTAGCGTGAACGAATAGTTCCCTTGACATCCAGGGATCAGAGATAAATAATACTATGTTTTTAATTAAGAAGAGAAACAAGTCGTCTACACTTCACAGTCAGGCTGAATCTACCTGACAGGATGAGGAGGAGGTTTGTTTTCTGGAGCAGTCTATCTCTGTCCACTGGTATGTAACAAGACAGGGGGGGACCTGATGCTAGATTAGCACTCCTACTCTGAGACACTTGACATAGTGCCCAAGGTCTGGTTTTATTTCCAGCACTTACCCAGAGACATAGCATCATGTGCGTATGTACACTAGCTGTGTTGCTTACCTTTCCCAGGACAGTGAGACAGCTGGGGTCCAGCTCAGGCTGCTCCAGTTTCACCACTCCCACCCAGCCATACTCGTATAAGTCCTCCTCACCATTGTTGTTGTTACACAGTCCCAGCGGATGCATCTGAAACAGGAGGAAACCATAGGGTTAAAATCACACCCATAGAAACGAATATCACCAACGACACAGTATAGGGTTAATATCATTCTAGGGATCCAGGGAAAGCTCCTGCAAGATAATCACTAAATTGTCAAATTATTTTTTAGTAAATGTTGTAATTAAATGTCACTCATTACATTTCTTACAAGTTTGTGCAGGCGTGTGTGTGTGTGTGTGTATTTGCAGTCAGGCTCAAAACGATTTACATTTAAGCGTACTTCATACACTGTACCTATGAACTAAGCGGAAGCTAGCTGCAGTATGGCTAAGCATTCAGCTGGACACAAACAGTACAACATGACTATAAACTGTTCTAAGGCTTTAAATGAAACAAAAGTCAATAGTTAAGTAAGTTCCACCTTAAGTGGTCCCCCCCCTATTAACCATTAGGCTACTAAATGACCCAGGTTTTTTTTGTATGTTTTTTTTTTTAGGGGTTATATCAGCTTTAATACTGCAGATAGATTGTGGCTTCTATCAATGTAATTGTCTGCATAATTTCCAGTCCCCCATATATTGTTTTTGTAAATAGACAGTACCAGTCAAAAGTTTTAGAACACCTTCTCATTCCAGGGTTTTTCTTTATTTTCACTATTTTCTACATTGTAAAATAATGGTGAAGACATCAAAACTATGAAATAACACATATGGAATCATGTAGTAACCAAAAAAAGTGTTAAATCAAAATATATTTTATATTTGAGATTCTTCAAAGTAGCCACCCTTTGCCTTGCTGACAGCTTTGCACACTCAGTTCACTCAGAAAAACCCTTGAATGAGTAGGTGTGTCCAAACTTTTGACTGGTACTGTATATATGTTATTTTAAATATATATGTTCCTTCTTTAATATCTTCCCCTAACCTTACCACCTTACCACAACACTTAGGCTTCTACTTCCATCTTATACATACTATATACATTATATTTTACATTAGTTATCTTTTGTTTGTTTTTAGTCCCAGCCTTCAGCTACCCTCAACCCCCTCCCATCTATCTCTGAAGACCATCCAGTTTTGATTTCTACCTGACATATATTTTCCCACTGTGCTGTGACGTTTCACAAAAATTCAGAACCTTTCTATGACCCTGGGGTTTGCAGCGCCAGTCCTCAGAGCATAGAAATGGAATGACTAGAATGGAAAATAATGGCCCCTCAGACCACAGTAATACATTAGTTGAACGCACTTAGTATAGGCCTAAGTTACTCTGGATAAGTGCCTGCTAAATGACTACAATATATTTCATTTGAATGGGAATGCCCAGTCTATATTTATTAATTTTTTTACCCCTTTTTCTGCCCAATTTCATGAGAGGCGAAGAGCCACACGTCCTCCGAAACACGACCCTGCCAAGCCGCACTGCTTCTTGACACACTGCTCGCTTAACCTGGAAGCCAGCCACACCAAAGTGTCAGAGGAAACACTGTACCGTGTCAGCATGCGACCGTGTCAGCATGCATGCGCCCGGCCCGCCACAAGGAGTTGCTAGAGCGCGATGGGACAAGGACATCCCGGCTAGCCTAACCCTCCCCTAACCCAGACGATGCTGGGCCAATTGTGTGCCGCCTCATGGGTCTCCCAGTCGCGGCCAGCTGCGACACAGCCCGGGATCGAACCAGGGTCTGTAGTGACGGCTCAAGCAATGCGATGCAGTGCCTTAGGGAGAACTATATTTACACTTTAGTCATTTAGCAGACTCACTCTTCCAGAGTGTCTTACATGGACAGATTTTTCACTCGGGGATTTGAACCAGCTACCTTTCGGTTACTAGCCCAATGCTCTAACCGCTAGGCTACCTGCCACTCAACCTATATTGCTGTATTTCTGTCTCGGTGTGATATCATCTCAAAAAGCACTTAGCTACCTTACTTAAGGGTTTCTCTTCTGTGATTATACAGGGGGCTCTATAGGTCTATATGTCTGCATCCCAAATCGCACCATATTCCCTTTATAGTGCACTACTTTTGAACAGAAGCCTATAAGTAGTCACACGTAGTGCACTATAAAGGGCATTTGGTCCTATTCAGTTTCAATTTCGCCAATGTTCTTTCTTACAAAATGTCTGGTTTGGTGACCTAACTAGGTATGTGTATGTATGAGGTATTCCACTTCGACCTAGGCTAGACAGGGAGCATACTGACCTCACTGTAACCCTGATCATGGTAGGTAGGCCATCAAACTCATCAACCAAACCACCACAAAAGTTACATTGAAATATAAAACCACGACAACTACAGCAGGAGAAAAAACAACAGTGTGAACTGTCCACATCTGTTTGATTGTAAAAAGAAAGAGGGTAATTTCACTTATTTTCCAATGACCCAAAATTAGATTAAACCACTTTAGACAAAGGTTGGAAGCTTTCTCTCCCTCCCCTGACCCCTGACCCCTGACCCCTGACCTCTGAACCCCACTTCATCGCTTTGGGAGAGAGCTGCTCGTTGGGTTGGGGTTAGGCGTGCAGCAGGCCAGTGTGTGTGTGTGTGTGTGTGTGTGTGTGGGCCTGCAGCAGGACCATTGAAAAAGGTATTCAGAGAGGAGGGAGGCCTGTGTCACTATCGCCAAAAGGCCAGGGGGTCGGCCCAGTGACCTGAGGGGTTTGAAGGGGTGTGTGTGTGTCTAGAGTTGTAATAATAATAATCCAAGATGGCCATGGTGTGTCATAGGAAAGGAATGCTGACAAAGTGTACTGTTTGAGTGTTCTCTCTCTACGAATCTTTCTTTCCCTCTTGAAGGATGTAATGTGATAGAGACATTGGACTCGCTCTCTCTCTCTCCCTCTCTCCCCCTCCCTCCCCTCCTTCTCCTCCTCCTCCCTCCCTCCCTCCCTCCCCTATTCCAGCACCATTTAAACTTGAAAATTTCAACATCATCAAATCACCTATGCTTAGTCTAATACACTGACAACTAAAAGATACCAAAAACAATTTAGTCCAATCAACATCAGCTAAATATGATGCCAGTATAATTTTGTTGTTGTTGAATCCAACACCATCCTCCTCTCTTTCATGTTGATGAAACGGTCTATCACCCTGTCATACAGTACAAGCTTTTAGTTTTTGTTGTCCTAGACTAAAATGCTTGCTTGCTAGCCTAACTTCCTTTCATGGGCAATGATGAGCCAGCTAGTTAACATTAGCCTACTACTTCTAGCTACATATTGATTTTTTTTTTTAGCTTTGCTCTTATCCAGAGGGACTTACAGTTAGTGAGTGCATACATTTCTCATACTGGCCCCCCGTGGGAATCAAACCCACAACCCTGGCGTTGCAAACGCCTTGCTCTACCAACTGAGCTACACGGGACCATCCTCTCAGGCCAGGGGCACAACAATGTATGAATTTATCGTTGGATCAGAATCGCCGTTGTAATCATTGGCCAGTACAGAGAGAATTAAGTAAAACCACAAGTCCAAATCCCTTTTTATTTTATTTAACCTTTATTTAACCAGGTAAGCCAGTTGAGAACAAGTTCTCATTTACAACTGCGACCTGGCCAAGATAAAGCAAAGCAGTGCGATAAACACAGAGTTACATATGGGGTAAAACAAAACATAAAGTCAAAAATACAACAGAAAATATATATACAGTGTGTGCAAATGTAGCAAGTTATGGAGGTAAGGCAATAAATAGGCTATAGTGCAAAATAATTACAATTAGTATTAACACTGGAATGATAGATGTGCAAGAGATGATGTGCAAATAGAGATACTGGGGTGCAAATGAGCAAAATAAATAACAATATGGGGATGAGGTAGTTGGGTGGGCTAATTTCAGATGGGCTGTGTACAGGTGCAGTGATCGGTAAGGTGCTCTGACAACTGATGCTTAAAGTTAGTGAGGAAGATAAGAGTCTCCAGCTTCAGAGATTTTTGCAATTCATTCCAGTCATTGGCAGCAGAGAACTGGAAGGAATGGCGGCCAAAGGAGGTGTTGGCTTTGGGGATGACCAGTGAGATATACCTGCTGGAGCGCCTACTACGGGTGGGTGTTGCTATGGTGACCAATGAGCTAAGATAAGGCGGGGATTTGCCTAGCAGTGATTTATAGATGGCCTGGAGCCAGTGGGTTTGGCGACGAATATGTAGTGAGGACCAGGCAACAAGAGCGTACAGGTCACAGTGGTGGGTAGTATATGGGGCTTTGGTGACAAAACGGATGGCACTGTGATAGACTACATCCAACTTGCTGAGTAGAGTGTTGGAGGCTATTTTGTAAATTACATCGCCGAAGTCAAGGATCGGTAGGATAGTCAGTTTTACGAGGGCATGTTTGGCAGCAGGAGTGAAGGAGGCTTTTTTGCGAAATAGGAAGCTGATTCTAGATTTAACTTTGGATTGGAGATTCTTAATGTGAGTCTGGAAGGAGAGTTTACAGTCTAACCAGACACCTAGGTATTTGTAGTTGTCCACATAATCTAGGTCAGACCCGTCGAGAGTAGTGATTCTAGTCGGGTGGGCGGGTGCCAGCAGCGTTCGATTGAAGAGCATGCATTTAGTTTTACTAGTGTTTAAGAGCAGTTGGAGGCTACCATCCATGGCTAATTTAGGAAAGGGACAATTTTTGCTAGCTAGCCACCGGAAGACAACAACACAACGAGATGCAACAAATGTTTTCTGTCAATGACTTTTGGTTTTGATGTGATGTGATTGGTGTGAAGCCAAAGCCAAACTGGCTTCCCTTGACAATATTTGATGGTGCGCAAGGACCATTCACAGTTGAGCTCACTAAGTTTAGCTCAACGCTGATTGGCTATTATTATTATTATTTTTTATGATCAAAGGAAGCCAAATGCTCGCTGGCTTCCCTTGCATTCAACGCTACGGACGGCAACAGTGTCATACTATTTTTGACCAGACAGCATCAGATAGATGGGCTACACATACAGAGACAGAGGGGCGCTGTTTCACTCGCTCAGATGCTTTCTCCGGTGAGATACATTCAACCTCTTGCAAATTGAAGAAAAATTATGAAACACGGAGACGAAAGATAAAATGATTGTATAATGTTTTTTTTCTTTTCTTCTTTGTCAATTTTTTAGGGAAGCCTGGTTTCCCTTGGCATCCATGAATACACACCACTGCCACCCTCCCTCCATCTCTCTTTCTCTTTGCCTGCCTGCCTCTCTCTCTGCCTGCCGGCCTGCATCCCTCCCTTCCTGCCTGCCTGCGTCCAAGGTCCTAGGTCTGGAACACTGTTCCATTGTGTTGGTCCTCCTCTCCCAGCACACCGGAGTGCCTCCGGTTGTTGATGTGGGCAGCGTTGTTATTTTAGAGGCTGGCCCTCACCGGCCACCATTATCTCCATCGGTACTGCTGCTACACTGTTACAGAGAGGTTGGGAGGTTGGTCATCATGACTTGATTGAAGGAAGGATTGTAACGGAGTTGGGTTCGGATGAGAGGTTTGGTGCTAATGTTTTGGTGCTCTAGTGAAGTGGGTCACCGTTTCGGTGCACACGCCCACACAGTCCAGAAACAGCAGAGCTCGTCATGTGCTCCGGCAGCTATCCCCTCTAGGCCCCACAGCTGGGAAAAGCACTGCCCACCATGACACTTCACTGCCCCACTTTGCTTTGCTCCTCTCCTCCCTTCCCCTATTCTCCTCTTTCCTCTCCTCTCCACTCCCTCTACCTCTCCCTCCCATCCTACCCTCTCTCCTTCCAGTCTTCTCTTCTCCTCACAACCCGTCTCTCCTACCCTCTTTTCCTCTCCTCTCCCTCTACCCTCTTTCCCCCATCCTCTCTTCCCCTCTCTCATCCTCTCCTCTCCCTCTACCCTCTTCCTCCCTTCTACTCCTCCCCCCTCCTCTCCATCTACCCTCTTCCTCCCTTCTACTCCTCTCCCCTCCCCTCTTCTCTCAGGTATCTCTAGTTCTACCCTGCCCATCCCGCCTGCCCTGCCCGCCCCAAGGGGAGGCAGTCTTTCCCATGGGTTTCCCCTTACACAGCCAACACTCTCCATGCTCCTGTTACATCCAACAGAAAAAACTGTAAACACTTGGTTCGTATTCACTAGGCACCAAACAGAAGAAAATGGACTGAAACAGGGAAGGACCAACTGAACTTGCCCAATGAGAAACTGTATTTTTAGTATTTCGTTGCTAAACATTTTGCTACAGTGTGCACTAATGAAAATGACCCTGATGTTTGGTTTGGTACAGTGTTGGGCAGAAGCTGCTCAAACTAATATGTTAACACCATCTAGGCTTCGGCGGTATACCGTATATGCTGTATACCGGGGTATTTGGAAATAGCCACGGGATGATTTTTCAATACCTTCAATACCGTTGAAACCATTTCTTTGAAGTTATTTTTTTATAAATGTGAATATTTGTAGCTACTTTTTAAGCAAATACCTGCAGTCAACTTGTGAAATACATTAGGAGATAAAGAAGATCGCATTCTTCATTTCACATGTCACATAATTTTTCATTATGAAGCTTACCGGTAGTCCGCAGTCACATGGTGTTTGTTTACAAGCACACAATGACGAGAGACCGGAGCCTTGCGAGTCACTCACGGTTGTGCAGCCAAGTGATCTAGGTGATTTAGTTACAGTATGGAATTCACAACTAAATGTTTGCCAGCTAGATTTCTTATAACTATTAAGTTAACTGTAAAAAATGTGCTAAATGTTCTGAAGTTGTGCATTTGGTTTGCTAATTTAGTAGCTAGTTAGCTATCTAGCTAAGTGGTTAGCTTTTCCAAAATGAAGTTTCACTTGGTAACAGCAGAGAATCCCCTCCTGGATCAAGTGCCTTGCTGTCTAATATTTGCTTTGTGAGTGCAGCAAACTGTGAGTAGCATTTTTGAATTACTTTTATACCTTTATGAGCTGGGATGTCTGTCCTGAAAATACTTTAGGTCAGAGACTATAATATGTTCGCAGTGCGCTGGTAAGCATTTAGTTAGCATTCTCTATGGGAATGTACATGCACTTGTTAGCATTGCTAACCTTCGGACTACAATAGCACCCCTTGTGTTCAGTGACGTATTACTTGATATCCCGGTATGGCACAAGGTCGGTAAGAAGGTATGACAATCTGGATATCGCCCAAGCCTAACACCATCTCAATCAATAAATACAATGAAAGGATGATCATGTTGTTGTTTGAAATCCAGGCTGTAGCTTTAACAGATGGATTATGGATGCAAGACTATTCTTGTTGTTTTTGTTTGTTTGTTTGTTTGTCTCAAGTGCTTTAGAAAATAGTACTAACATTGTGGAGGATGATGATATATTTTGTAAAGTAAAATACAGTTAAATAATAATGTTCATCTAATATTCAAGTCACGTGGTTGAGAGTTTAGCTTTTTTCCCCCAAAGACTGCATTCCTTCTGACTTATCAAATAAAATATTAAACCACATCATGGATTCAATTAAAATGTAAGAAGATGACAGAGAAGCGGGGCAAACCTGCCTCCCACTATCCCCAAAATCCAACTCCCAGCCATTTATTCCGCTCTCTCCCTCCCTGGAGGAGTGAGCTGATTTGGGTTTTTAATGGGATCAAAACAGGGCCCACTTTGACGACTATTTCTAGTCCTCCCCTCTCAAAGGACATCTAAATGCAAGTCACACCATCCACACCATTCTTCTCTGTCAGTGGCACAATTCACTCCTCCTTTGATCATCCAAAACAACTACTTCAGACCCTCCCCGCCCCAGCCTCCCTCCCTCTACCCCTCAGACCCACACACTCCCCCCACCCCTCGCTTTTCCACAATCGCTGGGTGCCCCTGGTTACATCCCTCCTCCTCTCCCAACCCCCAAAATGTTCAATCGCTTCCCATGTTTTTTTGTCCGGGTCGCAGCATGCTATACGGCCCCTACCTGGAAGAACTTGACAGCTTTCGAAAACAGCTAGGGGGAGCAAGGGGAGGAGGAGGAGGAGAAGGAGAAGGAGGAGGAGGAAGAGGAGGAGAAGGAGAATGAGGAGGAGGAGGAGGAGGAGAAGGAGGAGGAGGAAGAGGAGGAGAAGAAGAATGAGGAGGAGGAAGAGGAGGAGAAGGAGAAGGAGGAGGAGGAAGAGGAGAAGGAGGAGGAGGAAGAGGAGGAGAAGGAGAAGGAGGACATACTGCTCACCCCGGAACAGGCCCAACTACCCGACACTCAGAAGAGAAAGAGACGGTGATAGAGGTACCCTGATGAAACCTGTAGATAATATATCATATAATAATATAATATATAATATAGGACGTGGAAAATATTGTAGCTGTTTTTTATTTATTTATGGACAGAACGGCAGCGTCGGATAAACTCAAGGGGGGTGATGTGTGTCTCTTTTTAACAAAAACTGGTGCGCAATTTCCAATATTAAGAAAGTCTCTGGGTTCTGCTCACCCTAGTTAGAACACCTCATGATAAGCTGTAGACCACACTATTTACCAAGAGAGTTTTCATCTATATTTTCATAGCTGTCTATTTACCACCACAAACCGATGCTGGCACTAAGACCGCACTCAACGAGCTGTATAGGGCCATAAGCAAACAAGAAAATGCTAATTCAGAGGCGGCCCTCCTAGTGGCCGGTTATTTTAATGCAGGAAAACTGAAATCCGTCTTACCTCATTTCTACCAGCATGTCATCTGCGCAATTAGAGGCGAAAAAACTCTAGATCACCTTTACTCCACAAAGAGACGCATACAAAGCTCTTCCTCGTCCTCCATTTGGAAAATCTGACTGTCCTTCTGATTCCTGCTTACAAGCAAAAACTCAAACAGGAAGTACCTCAAGTGGTCCAATGAAGCAGATGCTAAGCTACAGGACTGTTTCTCTAGCAGACTGGAATTTGTCCCGGGATTCATCCAATGGCATTGATGAGTTTTCCACATCAGTCACCGGCTTCATTAATAAGTGCATCGACGACGTCGTTCCCACAGTGACCGTACGTACATATCCCAACCAGAAGCCATGGATTACAGACATTTGCACTGAGCTAAAGGGACACCCCCAGGTGGTGAGGGTAGGCAACAACACATCCGCCACGCTGACCCTCAACAAGGGGGGCCCCTCAGGGGTGTGTGTCTAGTCCCCTCCTGTATTCCCTGTTTACCCACGACTGAGTGGCCGCGCACGACTCCAACACCATCATTACGTTTGCCGACGACATAACGGTGGTAGGCCTGATCACCGTCGACGATGAGACAGCCTATAGGGATCGATGGGGCTGTAGTGGAGCGGGTCGAGAGTTTAAGTTTCTCGGTGTCCACATCACTAAGGAACTATCATGGTCTGAACACACCAACACAGTTGTGAAGAGGGTACGACAACGCCTCTTCCCCCTCAGGATGCTGAAAAGATTTGTCATGGGCCCACAGATCCTCAAAAAGTTCTACAGCTGCACCATTGAGAGCATCTTGACTGGCTGCATCACCGCTTGGTATGGCAAATGCTTGGCATCCGACCGCAAGACGCTACAGAGGGTAGTGCGTACGGCTCAGTGCATCACTGGGGCTGAGTTCCCTGCCATTCAGGACCTCTATACCAAGCGGTGTTAGAGGAAGGCCCTAAAAATGGTCAAAGACTCCAACCACCCAAGTCAGACTGTTCTCTCTGCTACCGCACAGCAAGAGGTACCGATGCACAGAGTCTGGAACGAACAGAACCCTGAACAGCTTCTACCCCCAAGCCATAAGACTGCTAAACAGTTAATTAAATATTAACCAAATAGCTACCCGAACTATCTGCACTAACTTTTTTGACTCATCACATATGCTGCTGCTACTGTTTATTCCTAGTTATAAGGTCTACACCTGTTCTATTCGGCGCATGTGACAAATACAATTTGATTTGATTTATCCTGACTACTGTGCTTCTAATATAGGCTAACATTTATACTGAACAAAAATATAAAGCAACAATTTCAAAGATTTTACTGAGTTACAGTTCATATGAGGAAATCATTCAATTGAAATAAATTCATTAGGCCCTAATCTATGGATTTCACATGACTGGGAATACAGATATGCATCTGTTGGCCACAGATACCTTAAATAAAATGGGCAATATGCCTCAGGATCCCGTCACAGTATTTCTGTGCATTCAAATTGCCGTCGATAAAATGCAATTCTGTTCGTTGTCCATAGCTTATGCCTGCCCATACCATAAACCGACCGCCACCATGGGGCAGGCTGTTCAAAACGTTGACATCAGCAAATACGTTGACATGACGCCATACACGTGGTCTGCGGTTATGAGGCCGGTTGGACTTACTGCCAAATTCTCTAAAACGATGTTGGAGAATTATCTGGCAACAGCTCTAGTGGACATTCCTGCAGTCAGCATGCCAATTTCAAAGTTCCTCAAAACTTCAGACATCTGAGGCATTGTATTGGGTGGCAAAACTGCACATTTTAGAGTGGCCTTTTAGAGTGGCCTTTTATTGTCCCCAGCACAAGGTGCACCTGTGTAATGATCATGCTGTTTAATCAACTTCTTGATATGCCACACCTGTCAGGTGGATGGATTATCTTGGCAAAGGAGAAATGCTCATTAACAGGGAAGCTTTTTGTGTGTATGCAACATTTCTTGGATCTTTTTTATTTCAGCTCATGAAACATGGGACCAACAATTTACATGTTGCGTTAATTTTTTTGTTCAGTGTAGTAACAAACTAGGACATATTCCTTGCTCCATGGGGTCCAGGCAGACATGGTACCCTATTCCCTTTATAGTGCACTCCTCTTGACCAGGGCCCCTAGCACTCAGGTCAAAAGTCATGCACTAAATAGTGAATAGGGTCCATTCCAGACAGGCTAGGGCATTATGGTACGTCAGGGCACTAGTTATGACAGCATTTAGATTGGGATGCAGATCGGTTTCATTGACAGAGGGCAGGGAGCACACAAACACTGTGCCACCATAAACACTGTGCCACCATAAACACTGTGCCACCACAAACACCGTTCCACCACAAACACCGTTCCACCACAAACACTGTGCCACCATAAACACAGTTCCACCACAAACACTGTTCCACCATAAACACCGTGCCACCACAAACACTGTGCCACCATAAACACTGTGCCACCATAAACACAGTTCCACCATAACACCGTGCCACCACAAACACCGTTCCACCACAAACACCATGCCACCATAAACACCATTCCACCACAAACACTGTGCCACCATAAACACAGTTCCACCATAACACCGTGCCACCACAAACACCGTTCCACCACAAACACCATGCCACCATAAACACCATTCCACCACAAACACTGTGCCACCATAAACACAGTTCCACCATAACACCGTGCCACCACAAACACCGTTCCACCACAAACACCATGCCACCATAAACACCATTCCACCACAAACACTGTTCCACCATAAACACCGTGCCACCATAAACACAGTTCCACCATAAACACAGTGTCACCATAAACACAGTTCCACCATAAACACTGTTCCATCACAAACACCATTCCACCATAAATAGTGCCATAAAAAGTAAAGCTCCATCACAAAAAGAATGCTACCAAAAAGAATGCCACCAAAAAGAATGCCACCAAAAAGAATGCCACCAAAAAGAATGCCACCAAAAAGAATGCCGCCACAAAATAGTGCCATCAACAATGTTAGTGGTGCCAATGCTCTCTGGCAGAGTGACAGGTAGGTTTCACTCTGTGTTCTCTAGGAAGGTCAGTCTGGCTCAATGATTAACCACTAGGGCTGTTGCTTTAGGTTTCTATCTTTATTTTGAGAAGAAGAAGACCTAGCACACAGGAGAAAAAGAACGTGGGCAGCTAGCCAGTCCTCTTCTCTCACCCACCTGTGTCCCTAGGCTTTAGATGTGTGTGTTCGAGGGAGGGAGAGAGAGAGAGAGAGCGAGAGAGAGCGAAAGTGTACTTTTGTGAGTGTAATGTTTACTGTTAATTTTTTGTTGTTTATTTCACTTTTGTTTATTATCTATTTCACTTGCTTTGGCAATGTAAACATATGTTTCCCACGCCGATAAAGCCCCTTAAATTGAATTGAGAGAGTGTGTCTGTGCTGGTGTGTATGTGTGTTCCAGTGTGGCATCAACCAAATCATAAAGTGCTTCAGCAGGCCTGGTTCCACTACAGGAGTCACAGGCCCATATGCTCAGTGCTCACCCTCCCATTACATGCTGTGGTTGGGGGATTTAGCCTGTGAGCTTTGCTTACTATACCCCGATCCAAAGCTGTACTGTGATCTTTTTCAAATGTGTGTGTGAGAAAGTATGCTACGTACAACACACACAGTCACACACACACACCCACACAAACATACATCAAATCTCCTCAACCCCAAATGGCCCCCCAGCTGCCACATATCTCCAGTGATACCTCATCCTCAAAATTGGATGCTCGCTCGCAATAACATGCCCACACATAGCGGGGCCGGAGAACTTGATCAAGAACACACACACACCACACACATACGTGTGGCCATGCGAGTTTCCATTCGGTGTGGCTCGTTTGATCTCCGTCCCACCAGCCGAACAGTCGATTTTACAGAGAGAGTCACAGGCCTTTTCTCAATTGGATTTGCTCAACTCCTGCATCCTGTGGACAAAAATGTGCTTGAATGAAATGAGACTCTCCTTCTCATCAGGCAAATTACGTTTACAAGGTGGAATCCCAAAATAAATGCATAAAGTGATCAAAACAAATGTAGCTAGTTGTGCAAGACATTTTATAGATAAAAGGATAAGTAGCATCTGGTTTTTAAGTGTTTGCATGCTTTTCTCCTTTGAGAAAACAATAGCTGATTCAAAGGGGGTGTGGCAGATTTCAAAACTCTTCAGAGGACTCATGTAGGATACACTTGTGCTTCCTCTCCAAAAGGAGGCTATCGAGGAGGTGAGGACCGTCTTCTGTTTACCTACTAATGAATGAACACTCTCATCGACCACTTATCTGGATCACGGAGGAGAGAGGACAGACGACAGAGGAGAGAGGACAGACTTTTGACCAAATGAGGAAAGACCAGAGAGCCACACACTTCCACTACATCTGTTCCTTCATGAGGATGACAGATCCATAACAATTGTAGAGTCTCTCTCTCTCTCTCTCTCTCATCGTTGTGGTGTCCTCAAGTCTGTCTGTTTTTCAGTCTCTTTGTCTCCCAGTCAGTCAATCAATCAATCATGTTGTATGTAAAGCATTTCCTCCACAGTCTGAACAGCCGGGAGAAAATGAAGGTGAGAGACCAAACCATTCTGACTGACTGGGCCTAAGAAGTACTGTAGAGTGAAGCCTGAGTTTACACAGCCAGAGGTGTGAACGGTTAACCTAACACAGGCCCTGGGCCAAACAGTCTTACGCTCATCTGTCTGTTGCCATCTTTCCCTCTCTCTCATTACCCATCACTGTAAATAACTTCAAAGGGGGATAGTAGCCTTGAGGAGCGAAGAGAGGGGAGGGAGAGAGAGAGCGAGGCTGACAGGATAGCGCAGGGCAGGCCATGCTCATTCCCTCCCGCTATGTCCATTTTAGATCAACTTCCCAAGTATTTCTGCATTCATCCAATATGTCCACCCCCTCTCTCCCTCCCACTCTCCCCTCCCTACCTCCCCTCCCTCTCTCCCGCTGTAACCTTATCTCAGTAAAGGATCCCAGGGCTTCTGTTCTCAAATAAAGAAGACTTCCTCCTCTTTGTCTGCTTCTATCCCATTCAAATCTGTTATTTTCCTGCAGTCTGAACAGGCAAAAAGCACATGGAATCTGATATGTCAAGCCACATTTCGAACCACCTTCGTAGGTGGTTTTGAAATCAGATGCAAAAATGATGTAAGTGGTTTTTAGAATGTTATTTGGCATAGCTACTCTGTTGACAGTTTGACAAGAACATGTGGTAGCTAACTACCATGTTAATTGTTTACAAACAAATTAGTGAATGTGCTAGAAAGCTAAACAGCTACCTAGCTAACTGACTGCTGTGGCTTGCCAAAAATGACTAGTTTTGAAAGTTGGATCATCTTATCCTTTGTGGTTGTAATTGTGTTCTTACACTATGATTTTGAACATTCAAAGCAACTGGGAAATGTCCATGGCAGGCATTGTTGTCACCTTAGCGTCCTACATAACTTATGAGTTATAGGAAGCACAAGCATCACCACCAATCAGCCTACACCACTGCGCACACACCCATCATTACTATGACAACTAGCATAGCCATATGCACACACAAATCCAATTTGGTCACTTGTAATTTGCTGTTTGGACAGTCAGTATTCCAAAATGGATTTGAAAAACAAAGCTGATTTGAACATTAAGGCCTAGTGTGAACAAGGCTTTATAGATCTGATAAATGTTATGCCATTGCTCTTAATGTCTATCTAGGTTAACATTCGATCACAGAAGATCCGGAGGAGCCATTTGAAGAGTGTTTGTGTGAGTCAGAGGATCTTTCTGGGGTGTGAATCAAGGAATCAAGCTACTGATGATCTTTGTTATGGTTTGTGCCTATTACAAGCATGGTTTTCATTGAGGCCCAAGGACGACAGGCAGCACCAAAGTCTGTCTGTTTGAATGGCATAACCCTCCAGCCCCACAATATAAGCCAGCCCACGAGCTGAGAGGTTTGCCATCCCCCCTCACCCCCACTCCCACTCCATCCTCTCCATAACCCCCTGAACCTCAGCTCCGCCCTCACCATCTTCATAGCAATGGGGAAAGCAAACAAGTATGGTGGTTTCAGTGAGGGGAACACTGGGAGAGAACACCTAATATCATGTCAATAATCTAATAATGGCCAATTCCACGATAACCATTGATTTCAAGTTTTGTTTTGGTTGTATTTTACCCCCTTTTTCTCCCCAATTTCGTGGTATCCAATTGGTAGTTACAGTCTTGTCCCATCGCTGAAACTCCCGTACGGACACGGGAGAGGCGAAAGTTGAGAGTCGTGCATCCTCCGAAACACAACCCAACCGAGCCGCACTGCTTCTTGACACAGTGCCCGCTTAACCCGGAAGCCAGCCACACCAATGTGCCGGAGGAAACACTGTACACCTGGCGACCGAGTCAGCGTGCACTGCGCCCGGCCTGCCACAGGAGTCGCTAGTGCGCGATGGGACAGGAACATCCCTGCCGGCCAAACCCTCCCCTACCCTGGACAGCGCTCCGAATTAAGATTCAAAGAGGTCTGCAGAAAGAATGGGGTGTCAGCTATGACATGACACCTTGAGTTTGAAAAAATCTATTTTGGTTCCTTTTCTGTCAGTCAACTTCGGTACAACATACTATGGGGAGTCGCACTCTTGCAACTTCGGTTGAAGGATATACAATCACACCCAACAAGGCCAATGAAATCCGCGCCGCTCGCTAGACGTCCCGCATTCCACAGGTGATAAGTGTGAGGCTCGGATTCATTCCTTCAGTTATTCCGCTCTTCACCTCGGTGTGAACAGGAACGATTCAAGCTACTAAAACAAAAGGAAAACGAGACGTTGAGTGAACTAAATTGTCACATAGTGGTAGAGCGTGCTCACCCCCTAGACGTTGTGTGCTGAAGTTTGTACTTGTTCTCATAAGTTTTCTAATCACGAACAATTAGTGATTCTTCAAATTTGTAATGAGTAAGATGGCTAAGAAAACGACCGAGACGACGATGGCGAAGCCGGATTCGGGGTCGAGATCATGCCCCCAGTCATGCGGTTATAGCATTTCTCTGAAAGATACTTACGCTCTGTGTAGTTTGTCTCAGCTTGGAGCACGCTCAGGGGCCCTCGCTCGAACCAACCTGTGTCTACAGTGCCACGTACAGACTCCCTGGAAAGACATGTAGCATTCTTGAGGAAGCTTGGAATTACTGATGGCGACATTCCTTTCGCGGAATGCCGGTACCTCGGCTAGGACCGAGGTGCAGGAAGCGGAGATGGATGGGTGGTTGGATCAAATGTCTTGTCTGCCTGGTATGTGGTGGCAGCCCGTGCCCAACCCAACTCCAGTGCGTTCTGTCGTTGGTTACAGGAGGCTACTCGAAGAGAGAGGGCGGCCAGGTTCTGTTGGTACCCCCTGCCGCCTGTGTCTGCCTCGTTCAAGCACTGCGGTCGCGGCCGGCTACAACAGAGCCTGGATTCGAACCAGGATCTCTAGTGGCACAGCTTGCACTGCGATGCAGTGCCTTAGACCACTGCGCCACTCGGGAGGGTTGAGTTGTATTCCGTAAGGTGATCACAACAGATGCATACCCTCGAGGGTGGGGTACGCCGTTTCAGTGCTCTGTGAGGGAAATCCTTTTCAAGCATTCTCCACTTTAAAAGTGGACAAAACCGCTATCTCAGCGTGTCATGTGGAATTGACAGAGCCTCACCCCCTGGTGGTGCAGTTCCTGAAAGGTGTACGTCGTCTCAGGCCGGTCTCTAAACCTATTGCGCCCACATGGGTTTTGGAGGCACTGTGTGCGGCCCCCTTAGAGCCTCTGGAGTCAGAGGATCTGTAGATCAGGCCTTGCCTAAGCGTATTGGGGACCTCCGCGTTATCCATACACCCTTCCTGTACTCAGTTCGCCCCGGGCGACTCTAAGGTGACGTTGTGTCCAAATGCGGCCTTCTCCCCCGAATTTCATCATGGGTCCCTGATCTATAATACATAGAAATCCATAATTATAACAGTAGAGTACAGTACAGTAAAGTAGAGTATAGTTCAGTACAGTACAGTAGAGTATAGTTCAGCACAGTAAAGTAGAGTAGAGTATAGTTCAGTACAGTAAAGTAGAGTATAGTTCAGTACAGTAGAGTATAGTTCAGTACAGTAGAGTACAGTAGAGTACAGTTCAGCACATTAGTGTATTCAACTCTAGTGTGCTCTACTGTGTACTGTACTCTACTCCCCTCTATTCTACTGTACAGTACAGGACTGAACTATACTCTACTTTACATTACGCCTGTGGACGTTGAAATCAAGGCCAGGGTGGATTGATCAAATTTCAACTACATCAATGGACGTCCGGTGCTCAGTGGGTGAGGATTCTGGTTACAGTAAATGGAAAGAGAGGGGGCTCGTGGGTAGGTGTCGGAAAGAGCTGACATTAATTGGAGAGAGAGAGAGAGAGAGAGAGAGTGGAGTTGTCCAGACTTTTCACACTCTTGCTTTGACCACCAGATGACAGAAAGATAAAGAAAACCACTATCAGCTGAACATAACAGTATGCCAGTGGAAGGGAAGACAGTAGCAGGTGACCCAACTGTGGTTTGTGACTACTATGATTTCCCATGTTAGCCAA
Source organism: Coregonus clupeaformis (assembly GCF_020615455.1). Taxonomy (NCBI): domain Eukaryota; kingdom Metazoa; phylum Chordata; class Actinopteri; order Salmoniformes; family Salmonidae; genus Coregonus; species Coregonus clupeaformis. The sequence continues at coordinate 41,356,035 of NC_059209.1, read as the reverse complement.
TTCAATTGCAGAAATTCAGTTTCCGATTTTTCAGAAATTCTATTACCGATTTGGTAAAATAATTCAACATTGTGTTTGGATGTATTTCTAATACCTTTTAAGACTTTTTCTGTTAGTTGTTTTCTAAGACCCCTTTTCCATCTGTTTGACAAAAAAACTTTGCTTATTCATAATTCTTACAGACGGAAAATTGTTTAAAAATGTATATCTGGCTTAATTTCTCAAAAATATAGACTTTCATTTGACACTCAATTTGATATGCTCCTATGAATTCTACATGTTGGTGCTCATGGGTACTTTTAGATGGAAATGACCCTATGTAGTACAGGACTCTGGAGTTGACAGCTTTAAACACTGAGATAGGCCACAATGATGATTCTATTAGCAGAGCAGAGCAGAGCCAGAAACCCTCAATGGTGTGTGCGTGTGTGTGTGTATGTATGTATGTGTACACACTCAACTCCCTCCGTGGTGTCACTTTCAGTGTCTTCAGTCTTCAAAGGGGGAGTGGCAAGAACAAAGGATGACAAAGTTCAGGGGTCGGATGCCACCATTTTGGGAAGTTGCAACACACACAAGCACGCCACATGTGCACACACACACCCTAAAGAGCAGCAGAGAGTCTACAGTGTCTTCAGAGAGTATTTACACTCCTTCATCTACATTTACATTTAAGTCATTTAGCAGACGCTCTTATCCAGAGCGACTTACATATTGGAGACCTTTTCCACATTTTGTTGTTACAGCCTGAATTTAAAATTGATTAAATTGAGATATTGTTCCACTGGCCTACACACAAAACCCCATAATGTCAAAGTGGAATTTGTTTTTAAAAATGTTTACAAATTAATTAAAAATTAAAAGCTGAAATGTCTTGAGTCAATAAGTATTCAATCCCTTTGTTATGGCAAGCCTAATTAATTTTAGGAGTAAACATTTGCTTAACAAGTCACATAATAAGTTGCATGGACTCACTCTGTGCAACAATAGTGTTTAACATGATTTTTGAATGATTATATAATCTCTGTACAACAAACATACAATTATCTGTAAGGTCCCTCAGTCAAGCAGTGAATTTCAAACACAGATTCAACCAAAGACCAGGGAGGTTTCCCAATGCCTCGCAAAGATGGGTACCTATTGGTAGATGGGTAAAAATAAAAAAAGCAGACATTTAATATCCATTTGAGCATGGTGAAGATATTAATTACACTTTGGATGGTGTATCAATACACCTAGTCACTACAAAGATAAAGGTGTCCTTCCTAACTCAGTTGCTGGAGAGGAAGGAAACTGCTCAGGGATTTCCCCATGAGGCCAATGGTGACATCAAAACAGTTACAGAATTTAATGGCTGTGATAAGAGAAACTCAGGATGGATCAACAACATTGTAGTTACTCCACAATACTAACCAAATGACAGAGTGAAAAGAAGTAAGCCTGTACAGAATAAAAAATATTCCAAAACATGCATCCTGTTTGCAACAAGGCACTAAAGTAATACTCACCCAAAACATTTGGCAAAGCAATTTACTTTTTGTCCTGAATACAAATTATTATGTTTGGGGCAAATCCAATACAACACATTACTGAGTACCACTCTCCATATATTTCAAGCGTAGTGGTGGCTGCATCATGTTATCGGTATGCTTGTAATCGTTAAGGACTAGGGAGTTTTTCAGGATATCATTTTTTACTGAATTAAGCGAAGCACAGGCAAAATCCTAGAGGAAAACCTGGTTCAGTCTGCTTTCCACCAGACACTGGGAGATGAATTCACCTTTCAGCAGGACAATAACCTAAAACACAAGGCCAAATCTACACTGGAGTTGCTTACGAAGAAGGAAGTGAAAGTTCCTGAGTGGTCAAGTAAGTATTGACTCAGTAAGTAAAACATGTTTTTTACTTTGTCGTTATGGGATATTGTGTGTAGATGGGTGTGATTTTTTCTTTATTTAATCCATTTTGAATTCAGTCTGTAACACAACAAAATGTGGAATAAGTCAAGGGGCATGAATACTTTCTGAAGGCCCTGTATATGCATAGTGAGAATAATAAGCATATTGTGCTAACCGTATTGGCAGTAAAAGTGGGCGAGTTGAGTATGATGCTAAATACGCATCCATTATTCACTGACTTCAAGGTGTCACAGTGACTTCATTAACATAGCTTACATACCATGTTACTGACACAGACAACAGTGACTTCATTAACAGAGCTTACATACCATATTACTGACACAGACAACAGTGACTTCATTAACAGAGCTTACATACCATATTACTGACACAGACAACAGTGACTTCATTAACAGAGCTTACATACCATATTACTGACACAGACAACAGTGACTTCATTAACAGAGCTTACATACCATATTACTGACACAGACAACAGTGACTTCATTAACAGAGCTTACATACCATATTACTGACACAGACAACAGTGACTTCATTAACAGAGCTTACATACCATATTACTGACACAGACAACAGTGAAGGTCGTTAATAAGGTCCTAATAACTTCTCCCTATCCTCCAGTTATTGTCTTGAAGCTAAGAGCCCCTAAACTGAAACTAAGCTGGAACTTTGAAAAATACGGATCTCTCAGCAGAGTTAGCTGTGTTAAAAGAACAATTTTTTTCATAAGTTACATCAATTAGGCTATCTAACAAGCAAACAGCACATTTCCAGATGAAAGCCAATACACTAAGGATAGGGTACTCTCTTGACGACGCTATACATTACCTTCCATCCTCATATTGAAGAATATTTCGTAATCATTCTACACTCATATCTGTGACATAACTAATGCTGCAGCAATGATAAGGATCTTCCTCTATAGTTAAACATGGCCTAGCTCACACCAGTCCCCCAAATCATGATTCCTGGGCCTGAACCCAGAGTGAATGTCACAAGTTAATGGGTCCTGATTAATACCACAGTGAGGCCATGAAACCCACCCGGTCCCCGGGCTGGTCTAAATATCTATCTGGAGGAGGGAGGGAGTGCTGTGGCTCTTGAAGTCCAGAGGGGGCTAAAAGTGGAACCGGGTGGATTGCAGTCATCAACACCTAGCATCATGGTGGCCTTTGAAGTGGCTGTGGGCCTTTGATGGCTCCGCAGGGCAGGGGAGGAGGAGGAGGGGGAAGGAATCTGTGGCGTTCTGCTTGCCCTCCTCTTGGAAAGCCCCCAGAGTTGTGGAATGCAGTGTGAGCTGAGCGCAGAGCAGAGCAGGGAGAGAAGCTGCAACTGCTGGTCTATGGAATGTGATTAGAGCGGAGCACACAGAGGAGGCCCGCAACAGGCCTCTCTCCCCCTCTCTCTCCTCTCAGTGGATCTGAAGACCGACTTGACAGCCTTTCAAAAGATGTTATCAGCACTAAAATGTAATTTCATTGATCAATCTTTTTCATGTCAGTCACTGTCACTATCAAAATATATCCACCAGCTTCAATAGGAAACTTTTAACCTGGAACCAGATTCCATTCATGTCAATCTTCTTTGACATTTCAATATTTGAATGGGGATATGAGAGAGAGAGAGATTCTTGTAATTGAAAAATCCATAGAATATAACCACTTCTGGGAAAATTGGAAAACATTAAACAAACAACACGAAGAGATATCGATCCAAAAACTGAGATGTATGGATAAACCACTTCTCCAATCTTTTTGGCCCTATAACAAAGAACAAACAGCAAAAAAATATACATGATCAAATGCAAATCTTAGAATCAACTATTAAAGACTACCAGAACCGACTGGATTCTCCAATTACATTGAATGAACTACAGGACAAAATACAAACCCTCCAACCGAAAAAGGCCTGTGGTGTTGATGGTATCCTAAATGAAATGATAAAATATACAGTCAATACCTTGACTTTGTTGTCCTTAATCCATTTTGCCACAACTTTGGAAGTATGCTTGGGGTCATTGTCCATTTGGAAGACCCATTTGCGACCAAGCTTTAACTTCCTGACTGATGTCTTGAGATGTCGCTTCAATATATCCACATAATTTTCCTTCCTCATAATGCCATCTATTTTGTGAAGTGCACCAGTCCCTCCTGCACCAAAGCACCCCCACAGCATGATGCTGCCACCCCCGTGCTTCACGGTTGGGATGGTGTTCTTCGGCTTGCAAGCCACCCCCTATTTCCTCCAAACATAACGATGGTCATTATGGCCAAACAGTTCTATTTTTGTTTAATCAGACCAGAGGACATTTCTCCAAAAAGTACGATCTTTGTCCCCATGTGCAGTTGCAAACCGTAGTCTGGCTTTTTTATGGCGGTTTTGGAGCAGTGGCTTCTTCCTTGCTGAGCGGCCTTTCAGGTTATGTCGATATAGGACTCGTTTTACTGTAGATATAGATACTTTTGTACCTGTTTCCTCCAGCATCTTCACAAGGTCATTTGCTGTTGTTCTGGGATTGATTTGCCCTTTTCGCACCAAAGTACGTTCATCTCTAGGAGACAGAACGCGTCTCCTCCCTGAGCGGTATGACGGCTGCGTGGTCCTATGGTGTTTATACTTGCGTACTATTGTTTGTACAGATGAACGTGGTATCTTCAGGCGTTTGGAAATTGCTCCCAAGGATGAACCAGACTTGTGGAGGTCTACAATATTTTTTCTGAGGTCTTGGCTGATGTCTTTTGATTTTCCCATGATGTCAAGCAAAGAGGCACTGAGTTTGAAGGTAGGCCTTGAAATACATCCACGGGTAGACCTCCAATTGACTCAAATGATGTCAATTAGCCTATCAGAAGCTTCTAAAGCCATGACATCATTTTCTGGAATTTTCCAAGCTGTTTAAAGGCACAGTCAACTTAGTGTATGTAAACTTCTGACCGACTGGAATTGTGATACAGTGAATTATAAGTGAAATAATCTGTCTGTAAACAATTGTTGGAAAAATTACTTGTGTCATGCACAAAACTTGCCAAAACTATAGTTTGTTAACAAGAAATTTGTGGAGTGGTTGAAAAATGAGTTTTAATGACTCCAACGTAAGTGTATGTAAATTTCCGACTTCAACTGTATATCAACTAATTGGCAAGGGCACTAGAACAGTCTGCAGCACCCAGCCTCACCCTACTAGAATCTGAAGACAAATGTCTACGGTTTGCTGATGATCTGGTGCTTCTGTCCCCAACCAAGGAGGGCCTACAGCAGCACCTAGATCTTCTGCACAGTTTCTGTCAGACCTGGACCCTGACAGTAAATCCAGTTGCCAGGACCACAAATACAAATTCCATCTAGACACCGTTGCCCTAGAGCACACAAAAAAACGATACATACCTCGGCCTAAACATCAGTGCCACAGGTAACTTCCACAGAGCTGTGAACGTTCTGAGAGACAAGGCAAAAAGGGCCTTCTATGCCATCACAAGGAACATAACATTTGACATACCAATTAGGATCTGGCTAGAAATACTTGAATAAGTTACAGAACCCATTGCCCTTTACGGTTGTGAGTTCTGGGGTCCGCTCACCAACCAAGAATTCACAAAAAAGGACAAACACCAAATTGAGACTCTGCATGCAGAATTCTGCAAAAATATCCTCAGTGTACGACGTAAAACACCAAATTATGCATGCAGAGTAGAATTAGGCTGATACCCGCTAATTATCAGAATCCAGAAAAGAGCCATTAAATTCTACAACCACCTAAAAGGAAGCGATTCCCAAACCTTCCATAACAAAGCCCTCACCTACAGAGTGATGAACCTGGAGAAGAATCCCCTAAGCAAGCTGGTCCTGGGGCTCTGTTCACAAACACAAACAGACCCCACAGAGCCCCAGGACAGCAACACAATTAGACCCAACCAAATCAAGAGAAAACAAAAATATAATTACTTGACACATTGGAAAGAATTAACAAATAAAACTGAGCAAACTAGAATGCTATTTGAATACCTGACCACTGTGACTGACCCAAAATTAAGGAACGCTTTGACTATGTACAGACTCAGTGAGCATAGCCTTGCTATTGAGAAAGGCCACCATAGCCTGTCTTCTCTTGAGAGCCAGGTCTGCCTATGTGCACACTGCCCACAAAATGAGGTGGAAACTGAGCTGCACTTCCTAACCTCCTGCCAAATGTATGACCATATTACAGACACATACAGTGCATTCGGAAAGTATTCAGACCCCTTCCCTTTTTCCACATTTTGTTACGTTACAGCCTTATTTTCCCCCCCTCATCAATCTACACACAATACCCCATAATGTCAAAGTGAAAACCGGTTTAGACATTTTTGCAAATGTATAAAAAATATATATTTTTAAAAATACCTTATTTATATAAGTATTCAGACCCTTTGCTATGAGACTCGAAATTGAGCTAGAGGCATCCTATTTCCACTATTTCCAACTTGATTGGTGTCAAGCTGTGGTAAATTAATTTGATTGGACATGATTTGGAAAGGCACACATGTCTATATAAGGTCCCACAGTTGACAGTGCATGTCAAGAAATTGAGCTAGTGGCAGCGGAGTCACTCACCACCTTCCGGAGACATTTGAAACCCCACCTCTTTAAAGAATACCTGGGATAGGATAAAGTAATCCTTCCACCCCCCAAAAAAAAAAAAAAAAAAAAAAGTGTAAAGTGGTTATCCCACTGGCTATAGGGTGAATGCACCAATTTGTAAGTCGCTCTGCACACACACACACACACACACACACACACACACACACACACACACACACACACACACACACACACACACACACACACACCTTCATATCTAGGCCATGCACCAGTCGAGCAAAAATGTTTGCCTAAATGCAGAGGGAGACAGAGACGCAGGGGGAGGCAGAGACGCAGGGGGAGGCAGAGACGCAGGGGGAGGCAGAGACGCAGGGAGAGACAGAGACGCAGGGGGAGGCAGAGAGACGCAGGGGGAGGCAGAGAGACGCAGGGGGAGGCAGAGAGCGCAGGGGAGTCAGAGACACAGGGAGGCAGAGAGACGCAGGGGAGGCAGAGACACAGGGGGAGGCAAGACGCAGGGGAGGCAGAGACGCAGGGGGAGGCAGAACGCAGAGAGAGACAGAGACGCAGGGGGAGGCAGAGAGACGCAGGGGGAGGCAGAGAGACGCAGGGGGAGTCAGAGACACAGGGGGAGGCAGAGAGACGCAGGGGGAGGCAGAGACACAGGGGGAGGCAGAGTGTAGCAGGGCCCTTACGAAAAAAGATTGCAGTCAGAGTCCAGTATAACTGCAGTATGCGGCAAATACTGCGTCCAAAATAACTGTTTTTTTTTACTGCAGTAATTTTGCAGTATCCTGCAGTTATTCTGCAATTACTGCATCCAAGATACCACAGTCGACTGCTGTTACTGCACTTTTACTGCAGTTTCAAAACTGCAATCTTTTTTTGCAAGGGGGGAGGGGGGGAGAGGGGAAGGGAGGGGGGAGAGGGGAGGGGAGGGAGGGGAGGAGGAGGGGGAGAGGGGAGGGGAGGAGGAGGGGGGAGAGGGTTATTAGCGCTAGTCTCGGGTTTCCCCGCCTTGGTCTTGTTGTCTTTTGGAAACACTAACTGGTGCTCCTACTACACCAGTTAGTGTAGTGCTCACCTACATAACTTCTGGGTCGCACCGTCGAGGGCATGCCGACCCTTCTGGGAGGAAAGGTAGAGAAGTGGTGTCTGGGGATAGAGTGAGTGAGTGAGTGAGTGAGGAGTGAGTGAGTGAGTGAGTGAGTGAGTGAGTGAGTGAGTGAGAGAGAGAGAGAGCGAGAGCAAGAAAGAGGGAAAGAGAATGAGAGAAGAAGAGAGAAAGAGAGGGGTGCACGGACAGACAGACCACATCTGGAACTCATTTAATGTCACAAGCAATTAACCTCTCTGATACATTCAAATATACTGACATGAAAGAACAACACGAAGGGGAGAACCACAAAGGAAAACTATTTTAATGTCACGTTTCCTTGTTAAAAAAACAAACTTGTATGACACCACACTCTCACACACACACACTCTCCCTCTACCGCCCCTCTCACACTCTTTCCATTTTTTCTCTCCTTCCTTCCATGCTCTCTCTAGTTTCTGTGAAAAGCGATGGGCCGCGGGCATGTCGTCGGTGCCATCACCTTTCAACACGACCTGGAGAGGAAATGGTTAGGAAGCAGTCGGGTTGGGAGGAAAGCCCTGATCCGCCATCCAAGAGGAACGTTGGGACGGCAGGCGCTCCAACTCAGTCTAATGATATTCCAGAGGAAATTAGAATGTGAATAACCAAAACCTAGGCCATTTCCTGGGAATAACGCTACAGACAGAGAGACAGAGACAGAGAGACAGAGAGAGAGACAGAGAGACGGGTTGAGGGTAGCTGAAGGATGGGACTAAAAGCAAACAAATGATAACTATTGTAAAAAATATACTGTGTCCGTAAAATGTATAAGCTGGAAGTAGAAGCCTAAGTGTTTTGGTCCATTCATTTACTCCAATTAGGGGAGGGTTGCTAGGGCTAGGGGAAAATAATAAAGGAAATAAATAATTCAATAAATAAATATACTACCGTTCAAAAGTATGGGGTCACTTAGAAATGTCCTTGTTTTCGAAAGAAAAGCAATTTTTTTGTCCATTAAAATAACACCAAATTCATCAGAAATACAGTGTAAACATTGTTAATGTTGTAAATGGCTTTTGTAGCTGGAAACAACTGATTTTTAATGGAATATCTACATAGGCGTACAGAGGCCCATTATCAGCAACCATCAGTCCTGTGTTCCAATGGCATGTTGTGTTTGCTAATCCAAGTTTATCATTTTAAAAGGCTAATTGAGCATTAGAAAACCCTTTTGCAATTATGTTAGCACAGCTGAAAACTGTTGTGCTGATTAAAGAAGCAATAAAACTGGCCTTCTTGAGACTAGTTGAGTATCTGGAGCATCAGCAATTGTGGGTTCGATTACAGGCTCAAAATGGCCAGAAACAAATAACTTTATTCTGAAATTAATCAGTCTATTCTTGTTCTGAGAAATGAAGGCTGTTCCATGCGAGAAATTGCCAAGAAAATGAAGATCTCGTACAACGCTGTGTACTACTCCCTTCACAGAACAGCACAAACTGGCTCTAACCAGAATAGAAAGAGGAGTGGGAGCTTTGACTATGTACAGACTCTCTCAAGAGAAGACAGGCTATGTGCACACTGCCCACAAATTGAGGTGGAAACTGAGCTGCACTTCCTAAATGGCGCCGGAGAAGATGGCTGCCGTTTTACAGCCCTCTAACCAATTGTACTATTATGTGTGTTTTTTCACATTATTTGTAATTTATTCTGTATATAAAGTTTCTGCCACTGTCTCTTATGACCAAAAAGAGCTTCTGGATATCAGGACAGCGATTACTCACCTCGTATTGGACGAAGATTTTTTTCTTCAACGAGTCGGACGCAAAGGATATTCTACAGACACCTGACAAGGCCCAAATCCCTGTCATTCGCATGAGAAAGAGACGGAGATATCGTGGACGTAGGTCGGGGTGCCTTTTAAGGATCCGACGGCGAGCAAGTAAACTGCCTCTTCCATCAATCCTATTAGCCAATGTTCAATCATTTGAAAAGTAATTGGATGACCTAAGATTAAGGTTATCCTACCAACGGGACAAAAAAAACTGTAATATCTTATGTTTCAGCTAGTCGTGGCTGAACGACAACATGGATAACATACAGCTGGCGGGATATACGCTACATCGGCAGGATAGAACGGCTGACAAGGGGTGGCGGTCTGTGTATATTTGTAAACAACAGCTGGTGCATAAAATCTCGAGGTTTTGCTCAAAAGAGGTAGAGTATCTCATGATAAGCTGTAGACCACACTATTTACCAAGAGAGTTTTCATCTATATTTTTCATAGCTGTCTATTTACCACCAAAAACCGATGCTGGCACTAAGATTGCACTCAATGAGCTGTATAAGGCCATAAGTAAACAGGAAAACGCTCATCCAGAGGCAGCGCTCCTAGTGGCTGGGGACTTTAATGCAGGCTAACTTAAATCTGTTTTACCTAATTTCTACCTGCATGTTAAATGTGCAACCAGAGGAAAACAACTATTGACCACCTTTACTCCACACACAGAGATGCGTACAAAGCTCTCCCTCACCCTCCATTTGTCAAATCTGACCATAACTCTATCCCCCTGATTCCTGCTTATAAGCAAAAACTAAAACAGGAAGCACCAGTGACTCGGTTAATAAGGAAGTGGTCAGATGACGCAGATACTAAGCTAACGGACTGTTTTGCTAGCACATACTGGAATATGTTCCGGGATTCTTCCGACAGCATTGAGGAGTACACCGCATCAGTCACTGGCTTCATCAATTAGTGCATCGATGACGTCGTCCCCACAGTGACCGTACGTACATACCCCAACCAGAAGCCATGGATTACAGGCAACATCCACACTGAGCTAAAGGGTAGAGCTACCGCTTTCAAGGAGCGGGACTCTAACCCGAACGCTTATAAGAAATCCCGCTATGCCCTCGGACGACCATCAAACAGGCAAAGAGTCAATACAGGACTAAGATTGAATCGTACTACACCGGCTCCGACGCTCGTCGGATGTGGCAGGGCTTGAAAACTATTACAGACTACAAAGGGAAGCACAGCCGTGAGCTGCCCAGTGACACAAGCCTACCAGACGAGCTAAATCGCTTCTATGCTCGTTTCGAAGCAAGCAACACTGAAGCATGCATGAGAGCATCAGCTGTTCAGGATGACTATGTGATCGCTCTCCGTAGCCGATGTGAGTAAGACTTTTAAGCAGGTCAACATTCACAAGGCCGCAGGACCAACTGGCGAGTGTCTTCACTGACATTTTCAACATGTCCCTGACTGAGTCTGTAATACCAACATGTTTCAAGCAGACCACCATAGTCCCTGTGCCCAAGAACACTAAGTTAAACTGCCTAAATGACTACCGACCCGTAGCACTCACGTCTGTAGCCATGAAGTACTTTGAAAGGCTGGTCATGGCTCACATCAACACCATTATCCCAGAAACCCTAGACCCACTCCAATTTGCATACCGCCCCAACAGATCCACAGATGATGCAATCTCTATTGCACTCCACACTGCCTTTTCCAACCTGGACAAGAGGAACACCTATGTGAGAATGCTATTAATTGACTACAGCTCAGCATTCAACACCACAGTGCCCTCAAAGCTCATCACTAAGCTAAGGACCCTGGGACTAAACACCTCCCTCTGCAACTGGATCCTGGACTTCCTGACGGGCCGCCCCCAGTTGGTAACAACACATCTGCTATGCTGATCCTCAACACGGGGGCCCCTCAGGGGTGCGTGCTCAGTCCCCTCCTGTACTCCCTGTTCACCCATGACTGCATGGCCAGGCACGACTCAAACACCATCATTAAGTTTGCTGACGACACAACAGTGGTAGGCCTGATCACCGACAACGATGAGACAGCCTATAGGGAGGAGGTCAGAAACCTGGCCGTGTGGTGCCAGGAGAACAACCTCTCCCTCAACGTGATCAGGACAAACAGGAAAAACTACAGGAACAAAAAAGAGGACTGAGCACGCCCCCATTCTCATCGACGGGGCTGTAGTGGAACAAGTTGAGAGCTTCAAGTTCCTTGGTGTCCACATCACCAACAAACTATCATGGTCCAAACACACCAAGACAGTCGTGAAGAGGGCACGACAAAGCCTATTCCCCTCAGGAGACTGAAAAGATTTGGCATGGGTCCTCAGATCCTCAAAAAGTTATACAGCTGCACCATCGAGAGCATCCTGACTGGTTGCATCACCGCCTGGTATGGCAACTGCTAGGCCTCCAACCGCAAGGCACTACAGGGGGTAATACGTACAGCCCGGTACATCACTTGGGCAAAGCTTCCTCCCATCCAGGACCTCTATACCAGGCGGTGTCAGAGGAAGGCCCTAAAAATGGTCAAAGACTCCGGCCACCCTAGTCATAGACTGTTCTCTCTGCTACCGCACGGCAAGTCTACCCCCAAGCCATAAGACTCCTGAACAGCTAATCATGGCTACCCAGACTATTTCCACATCGTTACAACACTTTATTTAGCCATAATATGACATTTGAAATGTTTTTTTCCTTTGGAACGTTTGTGAGTGCAATGTTTACTGTAAATTTTTTATTGTTTATTTCACTTTTGTTTATTATCTATTTCACTTGCTTTGGCAATGTAAACATATGTTTCCCATGCCAATAAAGCCCTTTGAATTGAATTGAATTGAGAGAGAGACAGAGAGACAGAGAGAGATTTGCTTTGGCAATGTAACCATATGTTTCCCATGCCAATAAAGCCCTTTGAATTTAATTGATTTGAATTGAGAGCGAGAGAGAGAAACAGAGAGAGACAGCGATACAGAGAACTGTAGAGACATAGAGACAGACAGCGACATAGAGAGAGAGAAACAGAGACATAAAGAGAGACAGAGACAGAGAGAGGGGGGAGGGGGATTGGAAGCAGGTCTGTCCAGTTGCCAGAGAAACAGAGAGCCAAAGGAGCCATAGCCCAGGCCCAGTCAGGACCTTGGACGACACACACAGGAACACCGGAAGCTATTTGGAAGTACTTCAAACCAGAGACTTGTCTCTTTGCCATGGCTGGAGGGGGTTATTGTGACTGGAGGGGGCCGGGTTTGTTTGTGTGTGTGTGTGTGTGTGTGTGTGTGTGTGTGTTGTGTTGCGTTGCATTATAAAAACCCTCAGCCATAGCCTGGCTTGTCTCTTCTTCTATATTGGAATCAGAAGACAACTTATTCTGAATGAATAACAACCACATCACTGCCTTGGACACTCTACACAGGGTCTGTTTCATCCTCTCCTCTAATCAGGCTAATTCAGACCTGGGAAAACCAGTGAGTGCAATTAACTACCATAATCAATCAACCAAGACGCTCCTATGTCACAGCAATTATGCTATTGGTGTGTGTACTATGTTATCCTATGGGTGTGTGTACTATGTCACAGCAGTTATCATATGAGTGTGTGTACTATGTTATCCTATGGGTGTGTGTACTATGTCACAGCAGTTATCCTATTGGTGTGTGTACTATGTTATCCTATGGGTGTGTGTACTATGTCACAGCAGTTATCCTATGGGTGTGTGTACTATGTTATCCTATGGGTGTGTGTACTATGTCACAGCAGTTATCCTATGGGTGTGAGTACTATGTCACAGCAGTTATCCTATGGGTGTGTGTACTATGTCACAGCAGTTATCCTATGGGTGTGTGTACTATGTCACAGCAGTTATCCTATGGGTGTGTGTACTATGTCACAGCAGTTATCCTATGGGTGTGTGTACTATGTTATCCTATGGGTGTGCAGTCTAACCCTAGTGCAGGGGCAGGACTTTACAATAAAGCTGTACCACTTTCAGCATTGGAATATCTACAAGGTTTTCAACCAATGTGGCATTTCCCAAACTGCTACCAAACTTCATAGACATAGGGAGAATCTCAATTGCACACTCCTCACATTCTCTCCTCGCCTGCTTCTCAAAACCCATTGGAGGAGGAGGTCAGGGACCTCTGGCTTTCTCATCCAATGGGTTTTGAAAAGGAGGTGAGGAGAGAGGATATGAGGAGTATGCAATGGAGTTTCTCCCATAGAAAGCAACCAGGTCCCTCTGTATTGCCAATACTACTACTCAAGCAATAAGAGATATTTGAACCCATTACCTAAGAAGACACTAACATGGCAGTTTATTTTGACCAGATCAGATGAGGTATAGAGGGAGAAAACCTCACGACATGAAATGTGAAACTAAACTAGGTATCATCTGATCTGCCAATGGGAGACCAGCTAGGAGCCATAGATCTATCTGCTTTCAGACAGAGGGCGTGTCCCAAATGGCACCCTATTCCTTATTAGTGATATATCGTATTGTATAATTTGGACAATATCACAATATACATTTTTTTGATAGTTGGCTGTACCTGCCCCAAAACAATTTTTCCTTCATAGCTTGTTCTGCAACTTCTTTTTAGATAGGGAGACAATTTGTTTTCAGCACTTTTATTTCCAAGACTGATCAAAACTCATTTTCTCGGCCTCCCGAGTGGCACAGCGGTCTAAGGCACTACATCGCAGTGCTTGAGGCGTCACAACAGACCTGGGTTCCATCCGAGACTGTGTCGCAGCCGGCCGCGACCGGGAGACCCATGAGGCGGCGCACAATTGGCCCAGCGTCGTCCAGGTAAGGGGAGGGTTTGGCCGGCCGGGATGTCCTTGTCCCATCGCGCTCTAGCGACTCCTTGTGGTGGGCCGGGCGCATGCACGCTGACTTCAGCCGCCAGCTTTAAGGTGTTTCCTCCGACAGATTGGTGCGGCTGGCTTCCGGGTTAAGCGAGCAGTGTATCAACTAGCAGTGCGGCTTGGCAGGGTCGTGTTTCGGAGGACGCATGGCTCTCGACCTTCGCCTCTCCAGAGTCTGTATGGGAGTTGCAGCGATGGGACAAGACAACTACCAATTGGATGTCACAAAATTGGAGAGAAAAGGGGGTAAAAAGTAAATTAATAAAAATGTATTAAAACAAATATATATACACAGTGGGGAGAACAAGTATTTGATACACTGCCGATTTTGCAGGTTTTCCTACTTACAAAGCATGTAGAGGTCTGTAATTTTTATCATAGGTACACTTCAACTGTGAGAGACGGAATCTAAAACAAAAATCCAGAAAATCACATTGTATGATTTTTATGTAATTAATTTGCATTTTATTGCATGACATAAGTATTTGATACATCAGAAAAGCAGAACTTAATATTTGGTACAGAAACCTTTGTTTGCAATTACAGAGACATACGTTTCCTGTAGGTCTTGATCAAGTTTGCACAAACTGCAGCAGGGATTTTGGCCCACTCCTCCATACAGACCTTCTCCAGATCCTTCAGGTTTCGGGGCTGTCGCAGGGCAATACGGACTTTCAGCTCCCTCCAAAGATTTTCTATTGGTTCAGGTCTGGAGACTGGCTAGGCCACTCCAGGACCTTGAGATGCTTCTTACGGAGCCACTCCTTAGTTGCCCTGGCTGTGTGTTTCGGGTCGTTGTCATGCTGGAAGACCCAGCCACGACCCATCTTCAATGCTCTTACTGAGGGAAGGAGGTTGTTGGCCAAGATCTCGCGATACATGGCCCCATCCATCCTCCCCTCAATACGGTGCAGTCGTCCTGTCCCCTTTGCAGAAAAGCATCCCCAAAGAATCCTCTGGATCATCCAGATGGTCATTGGCAAACTTCAGACGGGCCTGGACATGCGCTGGCTTGAGCAGGGGGACCTTGCGTGTGCTGCAGGATTTTAATCCATGACAGCGTAGTGTGTTACTAATGGTTTTCTTTGAGACTGTGGTCCCAGCTCTCTTCAGGTCATTGACCAGGTCCTGCCGTGTAGTTTTGGGCTGATCCCTCACCTTCATCATGATCATTGATGCCCCATGAGGTGAGATCTTGCATGATTGACCGTCATCTTGAACTTCTTCCATTTTCTAATAATTGCGCCAACAGTTGTTGCCTTCTCACCAAGCTGCTTGCCTATTGTCCTGTAGCCCATCCCAGCCTTGTGCAGGTCTACAATTTTATCCCTGATGTCCTTACACAGCTCTCTGGTCTTGGCCATTGTGGAGAGGTTGGAGTCTGTTTGATTGAGTGTGTGGACAGGTGTCTTTTATACAGGTAACACGTTCAAACAGTTGCAGTAAAATACAGGTAATGAGTGGAGAACAGGAGGGCTTCTTAAAGAAAAACCAACAGGTCTGTGAGAGCCGGAATTCTTACTGGTTGGTAGGTGATCAAATACTTATGTCATGCAATAAAATGCAAATTAATTACTTAAAAATCATACAATGTGATTTTCTGGATTTTTGTTTTAGATTCCGTCTCTCACTGCTGAAGTGTACCTTTGATAAAAATTACAGACCTCTACATGCTTTGTAAGTAGGAAGACCTGCAAAATCGGCAGTGTATCAAATACTTGTTCTCCCCAATGTATATATATATATACACACACACACACACATACATATACACAGTGAGGGAAAAAAGTATTTGATCCCCTGCTGATTTTGTATATATCTCACATATGTCTCTCTTGTCCCACTACAGCAGACATATGTGACTAGTTTCTAGAAACTAGGCGTATGTCACGCATCACTACTTCACAGGAGGCATTTGAACGTAAACATATATTTTTTTATCAAAATGCGTTTGAGATAATGCATGGGCTGTACATGCCGAGAGATGAGTTCAGATTGGTCTGCCATGTTTTTTTATGTATTTATTTAACTAAGCAAGTCAGTTAAGAACAAATTCTTATTTACAATGACGGCCTACACCGGCCAAACCTGGACGACACTGGGCCAATTGTGCGCCGCCCTATGGGACTCCCAATCACGGCCGGTTGTGATACAGCCTGGAATCGAACCAGGAGGTCTATAGTGACACCTCAAGCACTAAGATGCAGTGCCTTAGACCGCTGCGCCAATCGGGAGCCCATGTAGCATGCTTCTGTCTATAACATGAGCTGGTCAGTATGTGTAGGTAATATTATCTAACAATATCACGTAGAACTGCAAAAGTGTTGCTCTCCACTTTCTGGAGGACCGAGTTTTGAAATCAGTGGAATGCCCGGTGGAAGCAGAGTATGATAGCTAAGGAGATGGAGAAAATTATGCAGTTTGATTGCAAATATGCAGAGGGAGTCGAAAAGAGAACACACAGAAGGCTGTTGTATAAAACACCTGTCTCCGGATTACTTCTTCAAACTAAGGGGCAACCATTGCATCCGTGACAGAGGGAGAATAATTCATCCATGTATACGGGTAAGAGAGTCTAGCTAGCTACATTTTCAGATATTATACGTTTCAAATTTGATCAAAAAGTAGTTTTCATTACAAGTTAAATCGTACTGTTAGCTAGCTAGCTAATGTTAGCTAGCTGGCTTGCTAGCTAACATTACGTGTTTGATCTGTGTAGTAATATTATTCATATCTCAGAGCCATTTGCATTGCTAGTTATAGCCTAATGTTCTAGCTAACATTGAACCTGCTTGGTTAACTACCTTCAGATTCATGGAGGGTAGTATCCTGTGCATGTGACAAATAAACTTTGATTATATTTGATATAGTATGTGTTTACCAGAGACGGTAATGTGAAGAACAACATGACCTGCACCAAAGTCAAATTAGGACCTAACGTTAGGCCAACAAGACAGTGTCCAAGTTCTAAAAATCTCCGGTAGAATGCCCTGATTTTATTTCATCACACTCACAACCATAAGCTATTTTCTGTAATTGAACTAGCCATTAACTTGTAAATAATGATCTTGTTGTGAGTTTATTTTCCTGTAATATTAAAATGCAAATGAGCTAAAGTGAAGACGTTGTCAGCTATATGATATGTCATTATTTGGACTGGCTAGACTGCTAACTTAACGTTAGCTAGCTAGCTAAAAAGCTAGAAATGAGCCAAAACATTGTTTAGAAAGTTACTTTCAGTTGCCTGGTTTGCTAGATTGACATATACCAAATTCATTTTTAAACGGGTGGGTTTATTGGTGTTAAAATACACCACCAAGCTGCTGTCATGCAACCTGTAGTTTTTGTGTTTATACTTTTTCATAACAACAAGTTTTATGTCGGACGACAATCAAATGTTTATGTCACTGCGACAACTGTCAATAGACGTAGTATAAACCAGCCTTTAGTCTTAATCTTTGGTTGTTTAGTGCACTACATGTACTCAGTCTGTATAGCACATGGCCTCATGGTGAATCCTTAAAGAGATGGGTGGGGCTAAGGCTTCAGAGGGTGTGAACGATGCTGAATGGGTGTAGACAAAGAAGAGCTCTCCTGTAAGTGTACCAAAACATTTAAGGGCCATTTTCTCAAAAGTGGGTTTACAAGTTTATCAACTTTCAAAGCAGAGTTACTTTACCATTGTTCCTCTACTGTAGTGTATGATATACCATATTCTAGCTCCGAGTCTGTACTTTTATCCAACATAAGACCGAATCGAGCAGGTTGGTCACATATGGTGAGCAATATGTTTGGAACATCGAATCGCAATAAAATCACAGTATCGAATCGCAATACATATAGAATCGTGAGAATCGCAATACATATCGTATCGGCACCTAAGTATCGTGATAATATCGTATAGTGAGGTCCCTGGCAATTCCCAGCCCTATTCCCTTTAGTGCACTATATAGGTAATAGGGGGCGATTTGGGACACAGCCAGAGAGCCTCTCCCTTCTCTTCCATCTCTCTCTCATTCTCCCCAATGATCAGGTTAGACAAAACCACGGTAACAGCATGATGCTGAGACTGATTGTTCTCTTTAAAAAAAAAAAAAAAGCTATGCCAAACAAAAACCAATGATTTGCGACGTTAAACAAACCATACAACTCTATGTACAAGGAATTGGCGCAATAACTCACATCTCAGTAATACCAATATCCTGGAAGAACAACAAGAAAAAGATAGAGAGAAGGAGGGAGGGTAAAGAAAGAGGGAGGAATAATCTGAGAGATTAACTGGCAGCATCCAACCGAGGCTGTGCTGGGTTCAGTGTGTGTGTGTGTGTGTGTGTGTGTGTGTGTGTGTGTGTGCATTGGGTTCCATGGCTCCCTCCCTCACCCCTATTTTACCCACTCGTCTCTTGTTCTGAAGTAAAGAATGGATCAGTTCCAAACTGCACCCTATTCCCTATATAGTGCACTACTTTTGACCAGGGCCCATAGGGGATATATAGGGAATAGAGTGTCATTTGGGACGGGCCCATTTCTGTGATACTTGACTAGGAGGAATCTGGAGCCGCTGCAGGTTTCTTTTGTACTTAGCGCTTGCTGCGCTGCACAGAGAACCCATGTGTCACTGCCAAACCTGGGATTTTTTTCTTTACCCCTCCCTCCCTCCCTCCTTTATCTCCGTCCTTTGCCCATCCCCAGCGCAAACCACTGAATCTGAAATTGTTCCTACTTTTTCCTGAAAAGTTACAGCTAGAGCGAGAGATGTATTAAAATGTAACCCTGCTATAGTTTGGTGTACAGAGCGGCCACTGAGAGAGGATTTTGGATGGTGGGAGGGGGTAGGTTTGACTCCCCTTGGAGATGTTCTTAAACCCACTAAATGAACTCGGGAGGGAGAAAACGACCGAAACTGACACTCAGAAGGATTGTGATTGGTTGGTTGGTTGGTTGGTTGGTTGTGGTCAACATTTACATAAGTATTCAGACCCTTTACTCAGTACTTTGTTGAAGCACCTTTGGCAGCGATTACAGCCTTGGGTCTTCTTGGGTATGACGTTACAAGCTTGGCACACCTGTATTTGGGGAGTTTCTCCCATTCTTCTCTGCAGATCCTCTTAAGCTTTGTCAGTTTGATTAGGAAATTTTTTATTTAATCCATTTTAGAATAAGGCTGTAACGTAACAAAATGTGTAAAAAGTCAAGGGGTTTGAATACTTTCTAAATGCACTATAAGCGTGCCAAAACCCACAAAACCTACCACACAAGGCAAAACATTCCATTACACCATAGCCTACCTGTCAACAGTATGTTTATGTTATATAAAATTTTCTGAAATTCACCATATTAAATTATCATTGTAATTGTGCACAAATTGATGTCAGACATGCACCTACCCCAATGCTCTGTTGCTGATGACTGGGATGAATGCAGGTGCAGACTTCAGGTGCAGGACAAGACACCCTCTTTTTGACTGACGACTGACATCAGGGCATGTACATTATGATGGTCATAATGATTATTGTATTGTATTTTGATTTGTTTAACACTTTTTTGGTTACTACATGATTCCATATGTGTTATATCATAGTTTTGATGTCTTCACTATTATTCTACAATGTACAAAATAGTAAAAATAAAGAAAAACCCTTGAATGAGTAGGTGTGTCCAAACTTTTGACTGGTAATGTATGTATTCAGTCAATAAAAAAAAACAAGTGCCATTTAAGATTAATTTATTGAAACCGTAATATCAACTGGTTATATTATATCGTGGAACACAAATCTCCAAAAAAGCAGTAACCTCAGCAGTGGTGCTTGCTTGTAGAAGCCTATGGCTGTGCAATCACAGTCAAGAAACCTATTATATAGTTAAAAAAAACATGATGTAATATAAAACAGAATAAAAATATAACATAATATTTTTCCAAATGAAAAAAGTTGCCGGTGCGAAATGATGCACATCTCGTGTCTGGAACAGAGTGATCTCAAAGAGTGATCATTTGAATCGGGGCTCAATTTGTTGAGTTGAAAGACCTTTTTTTCAGGGTTACAAACCAAAATATACAGATGTTCAATTTAGTTTATTCTGCATGTTCTTTGTAATTTTCTAGGCTAACTAATTCTAAATGGCACTAGCAGTTCGCAAAGAAGCCTAAGCGGAAAATAGACAGGAAGCAGTTATTCCCAACCTGCAGCTGGTTGTTGGAACACGTATTTCCCTACTTCAGTCAACCAGTCCATTTAGAATTTGTTATAAAACTGTCGTCATTTGGCAAGGAATGTAGCTTGTGTGTCCTATCAGTTATCTACATTTTTATAGGCATTTATTTCTGTAGGCCTAACGGGAGCTTGTGTGCAAACTCAGCATGCGTGTGTGGAGGGAGCGTGTCAGAATGCAATTGAGTGAGTGAGAAACAGAGGGGAAAGTGATTTTAGGGAGAAGAACTGTGTGATGCATGGCTTGCTTTCTTTTTTGTTGTGCCCCGCAAATGCACATTTACAAATGGAACACTAGAGTCGAAGCAAATTAACGTTGTCATCAAGACAAGATTTCGATTTCTGGTTAAAGATCGAGTTTTGACGTCCGTTTGACTACTACTACTCATGCCCATCCCTACAAGAAATGATGCAGTGGCAGTTAAGCTGTAGCCTGTGGGCCTGATCAACAGGCTAAACCTTCTGAGAGAGAGCGAGAGAGAGAGCGAGAGAGAGAGAGAGAGAGAGAGAGAGAGAGAGAGAGAGAGAGAGAGAGAGAACTCTGCAGGCACCGGACAAACTTATGGTCACCAAACAGACACTATCAAAAGACCCTGGGAGCCCCAAAGCTACCACTCAGTCACCCTTACTTTGATCAAACAGCTACACACAGACAGACAGACAGAGAGAGACAGAGAAAGAGAGAGAGAGAGAGAGAGAGAGAGAGAGAGAGAGAGAGAGAGAGAGAGAGAGAGAGAGAGAGAGAGAGAGAGAGAGAGAGAGAGAGAGAGAGAGAGAGAGAGAGAGAGAGAGAGAGAGAGAGAGAGAGAGAGAGAGAGAGAGAGAGAGAGAGAGAGAGAGAGAGAGAGAGAGAGAGAGAGAGAGAGGAGGAGAGAGTCCCTGGGTAAACAGCAGGGCTGGAAACAAAGGGCCCAGCGTTGCCTGGGAGAAGGAGACCCACGGCCCCAAAAATGTCTGCATCAAGGCCTGGTGGGGCTGAGGGCCAGAGCCACACCATGGAGGGCCATGCCCAGCGGAGGTCCGGTACGGTTCCCCAGCAGCCACCCCACAGCCCAGGGGACAGGGTTTAGAGGCTGGACAATGGCTGGAACCCAACAGCCCTGCCCTGACAAGCAGCTGGAGCTGGGCCTGCCTGCCCGGAGAAAAGAAGCTTGGGGATTGAGCTTTGAAGACGAGAGAGAAGGGGTGAGTGTGTGTGGGAGGGGGAAAATGAAATGAGATGAGAAAAAGGAAGGATGGATGGATGGAGAGCCCCTCCTTGAATGGTCTAGAACATGCATCAGACTACAACTTTTCAGCATTTAAGCCACCATAACTTTTCAGCCACACCCCCACGGCTTCAAAACTATACACACACAATCTCTCTTTCTTCCCTCTCAACAACTATGCAAACACGCTCACACTCAGTCACACAGACCAATAAAAAGGGGGGAGGGGCCTGGATGGTGATCGAACAAACAGTGCTCTTGGAACTCTGCCAGGGGAAGCTATTGTGCAGCAGCGTGGTAAAGAGAGAGAGGAGGGGTGAGGTTGCTTCAATGACTGCCCCAGTCCCTGGCAGGAGAGAGAGAGAGGAGGGGTGAGGTTGCTTCAATGACTGCCCCAGTCCCTGGTGGTAAAGAGAGACAGGAGGGGTGAGGTTGCTTCAATGACTGCCCCAGTCACTGGCGGTAAAGAGAGAGAGGAGGGGTGAGGTTGCTTCAATGACTGCCCCAGTCCCTGGTGGTAAAGAGAGAGAGGAGGGGTGAGGTTGCTTCAATGACTGCCCCAGTCACTGGCGGTAAAGAGAGAGAAGAGGGGTGAGGTTGCTTCAATGACTGCCCCAGTCCCTGGCAGGAGAGAGAGAGAGGAGGGGTGAGGTTGCTTCAATGACTGCCCCAGTCACTGGCAGGAGAGAGAGAGGAGGGGTGAGGTTGTTTCAATGACTGCCCCAGTCCCTGGTGGTAAAGAGAGAGAGGAGGGGTGAGGTTGCTTCAATGACTGCCCCAGTCCCTGGCGGTAAAGAGAGAAAGGAGGGGTGAGGTTGCTTCAATGACTGCCCCAGTCCCTGGCGGTAAAGAGAGAGAGGAGGGGTGAGGTTGCTTCAATGACTGCCCCAGTCACTGGCAGGAGAGAGAGAGAAGGGGTGAGGTTGCTTCAATGACTGCCCCAGTCCCTGGTGGTAAAGAGAGAGAGGAGGGGTGAAGTTGCTTCAATGACTGCCCCAGTCACTGGCAGGAGAGAGAGAGGAGGGGTGAGGTTGCTTCAATGACTGCCCCAGTCACTGGTTGTAAAGAGAGAGAGGAGGGGTGAGGTTGCTTCAATGACTGCCCCAGTCACTGGTGGAAAAGAGAGAGAGGAGGGGTGAGGTTGCTTCAATGACTGCCCCAGTCCCTGGTGGTAAAGAGAGAGAGGAGGGGTGAGGTTGCTTCAATGACTGCCCCAGTCCCTGGCAGGAGAGAGAGAGGAGGGGTGAGGTTGCTTCAATGACTGCCCCAGTCCCTGGCAGGAGAGAGAGAGGAGGGGTGAGGTTGCAACAATGACTTCCCCAGTCACTGGCGGTAAAGAGAGAGAGGAGGGGTGAGGTTGCTTCAATGACTGCCCCAGTCCCTGGCAGGAGAGAGAGAGGAGGGGTGAGGTTGCTTCAATGACTGCCCCAGTCACTGGCGGTAAAGAGAGAGAGAGGAGGGTGAGGTTGCTTCAATGACTGCCCCAGTCCCTGGCGGTAAAGAGAGAGAGAGGAGGGGTGAGGTTGCTTCAATGACTGCCCCAGTCACTGGCGGTAAAGAGAGAGAGGAGGGGTGAGGTTGCTTCAATGACTGCCCCAGTCACTGGCGGTAAAGAGAGACAGGAGGGGTGAGGTTGCTTCAATGACTGCCCCAGTCACTGGCGGTAAAGAGAGACAGGAGGGGTGAGGTTGCTTCAATGACTGCCCCAGTCCCTGGCGGTAAAGAGAGAGAGGAGGGGTGAGGTTGCTTCAATGACTGTCCCAGTCCCTGGTGGTAAAGAGAGAGAGGAGGGGTGAGGTTGCTTCAATGACTGCCCCAGTCCCTGGTGGTAAAGAGAGAGAGGAGGGGTGAGGTTGCTTCAATGACTGCCCCAGTCACTGGCAGGAGAGAGAGAGAGGAGGGGTGAGGTTGCTTCAATGACTGCCCCAGTCCCTGGCAGGAGAGAGAGAGAGGAGGGGGTGAGGTTGCTTCAATGACTACCCCAGTCCCTGGTGGTAAAGAGAGAGAGAGGAGGGGTGAGGTTGCTTCAATGACTGCCCCAGTCCCTGGCGGTAAAGAGAGACAGGAGGGGTGAGTTTGCTTCAATGACTGCCCCAGTCCCTGGCGGTAAAGAGAGAGAGGAGGGGTGAGGTTGCTTCAATGACTGCCCCAGTCCCTGGCAGGAGAGAGAGAGAGAGGAGGGGTGAGGTTGCTTCAATGACTGCCCCAGTCCCTGGTGGTAAAGAGAGAGAGGAGGGGTGAGGTTGCTTCAATGACTGCCCCAGTCCCTGGCGGTAAAGAGAGAGAGGAGGGGTGAGGTTGCTTCAATGACTGCCCCAGTCCCTGGCGGTAAAGAGAGAGAGGAGGGGTGAGGTTGCTTAAATGACTGCCCCAGTCCCTGGCGGTAAAGAGAGAGAGGAGGGGTGAGGTTGCTTCAATGACTGCCCCAGTCACTGGCGGTAAAGAGAGACAGGAGGGGTGAGGTTGCTTCAATGACTGCCCCAGTCACTGGCGGTAAAGAGAGAGAGGAGGGGTGAGGTTGCTTCAATGACTGCCCCAGTCCCTGGTGGTAAAGAGAGAGAGGAGGGGTGAGGTTGCTTCAATGACTGCCCCAGTCACTGGCAGGAGAGAGAGAGAGGAGGGGTGAGGTTGCTTCAATGACTGCCCCAGTCCCTGGCAGGAGAGAGAGAGAGGAGGGGTGAGGTTGCTTCAATGACTACCCCAGTCCCTGGTGGTAAAGAGAGACAGGAGGGGTGAGGTTGCTTCAATGACTGCCCCAGTCCCTGGCGGTAAAGAGAGAGAGGAGGGGTGAGGTTGCTTCAATGACTGCCCCAGTCCCTGGCAGGAGAGAGAGAGAGAGGAGGGGTGAGGTTGCTTCAATGACTGGCCCAGTCCCTGGTGGTAAAGAGAGAGAGGAGGGGTGAGGTTGCTTCAATGACTGCCCCAGTCCCTGGCGGTAAAGAGAGAGAGGAGGGGTGAGGTTGCTTCAATGACTGCCCCAGTCCCTGGCGGTAAAGAGAGAGGAGGGGGTGAGGTTGCTTCAATGACTGCCCCCAGTCCCTGGCGGTAAAGAGAGAGAGGAGGGGTGAGGTTGCTTCAATGACTGCCCCAGTCCCTGGCGGTAAAGAGAGACAGGAGGGGTGAGATTGCTTCAATAACTGCCCCAGTCCCTGGCAGGAGAGAGAGAGAGAGGAGGGGTGAGGTTGCTTCAATGACTGCCCCAGTCACTGGCGGTAAAGAGAGAGGAGTGAGGTTGCTTCAATGACTGCCCCAGTCCCTGGCAGGGGAGAGAGAGAGAGGAGGGGGTGAGGTTGCTTCAATGACTGCCCCAGTCACTGGCGGTAAAGAGAGAGAGGAGGGGTGAGGTTGCTTCAATGACTGCCCCAGTCCATGGTGGTAAAGAGAGAGAGGAGGGGTGAGGTTGCTTCAATGACTGCCCCAGTCCCTGGCGGTAAAGAGAGAGAGGAGGTGTGAGGTTGCTTCAATGACTGCCCCAGTCCCTGGTGGTAAAGAGAGAGAGGAGGGGTGAGGTTGCTTCAATGACTGCCCCAGTCACTGGCAGGAGAGAGAGAGGAGGGGTGAGGTTGCTTCAATGACTGCCCCAGTCCCTGGCGGTAAAGAGAGAGAGGAGGGGTGAGGTTGCTTCAATGACTGCCCCAGTCCCTGGTGGTAAAGAGAGAGAGGAGGGGTGAGGTTGCTTCAATGACTGCCCCAGTCACTGGCAGGAGAGAGAGAGAGGAGGGGTGAGGTTGTTTCAATGACTGCCCCAGTCCCTGGCGGTAAAGAGAGAGAGGAGGGGTGAGGTTGCTTCAATGACTGCCCCAGTCCCTGGCGGTAAAGAGAGAGAGAGGAGGGGTGAGGTTGCTTCAATGACTGCCCCAGTCACTGGCAGGAGAGATGAATGGCAGCAAGGTGCTCGGCCAAGTAAGTGGGGAGGGGGAAGGCTTTAGAGGGAACGCAGATAGAACTCAAACAGACAGGCAGGTGTCACTGAGCAGGTGAGGAGTCACCTCAGTCAAGATGGAAAACGAAAGAGAGAGAGAGAGAGAAACAGAGAGAGAGAAACAGAGAGAGAGAGAGAGAGAGAGAGAGAGAGAGAGAGAGAGAGAGAGAGAGAGAAACAGAGAGAGAAAACACACAGAGAGAGAAAAGAGAGAGATGGAGAGAGAGAGAGTGTCTCTGAACCGTGGTACCCTATTCTGCTACCCAAGAGTGGTAAAGTGGCCTTTACTGGCTCTAACAGCAGACATATCATATTGCTGCCAGCTCTTAGCAAACTGTGTTTCATCAAATACAATGCTATTTCTCTGTAAACAAATTAACAACAGACTTTCAGCATGCTTATAGAAAAGGGCACTCAACACGTACTGCACTGACACAAATGTCTGATGATTGGTTGAAAGAAATTGATAATAAGAAGATTGTGGGAGCTGTACTGCTAGATTTCAGTGCAGCCTTTGATATTACTGAACATAACCTGTTGTTGAAAAAACGTATGTGTTATGGCTTTTTAACCTCTGCCATATCGTGGTTCAGAGCGATCTATCTAATAGAACTCAGAGGGTTTTCTTTAATGGAAGCTTCTCTAATGTCAAACATTTAAAGTGTGGTGTACCGCAGGGCAGCTCTCTACAGTCGTGGTCAAAAGTTTTGAGAATGACACAAATACAAATTTTCAACCATTTATAAGATTTATAGGATAATCAAGAACTTCAAGGAGAGAGGTTCAATTGTTGTGAAGAAGGCGTCAGGGCGCCCAAGAAAGTCCAGCAAGCGCCAGGACTGTCTCCTAAAGTTGATTCAGCTGCGGGATCGGGGCACCACCAGTGCAGAGCTTGCTCAGGAATTGCAGCAGGCAGGTGTGAGTGCATCTGCACGCACAGTGAGGCAAAGACTTTTGGAGGATGGCCTGGTGTCAAGAAGGGCAGCAAAGAAGCCACTTCTCTCCAGGAAAAACATCAGGGACAGACTGATATTCTGCAAAAGGTAGAGGGATTGGACTACTGAGGACTGGGGTAAAGTCATTTTCTCTGATGAATCCCCTTTCCGATTGTTTGGGGCATCCGGAAAACACCTTGTCCGGAGAAGACAAGGTGAGCGCTACCATCAGTCCTGTGTCATGCCAACAGTAAAGCATCCTGAGACCATTCATGTGTGGGGTTGCTTCTCAGCCAAGGGAGTGGGCTCACTCACAATTTTGCCTAAGAACACGAATAAAGAATGGTACCAACACATCCTCCGAGAGCAACTTCTCCAAACCATCCAAGAACAGTTTGGTGACGACCAATGCATTTTCCAGCATGATGGAGCACCTTGCCATAAGGCAAAAATGATAACTAAGTGGCTTGGGGAACAAAACATCGACATTTTGGGTCCATGGCCAGGAAACTCCCCAGACCTTAATCCCATTGAGAACTTGTGGTCCATCCTCAAGAGGCGGGTGGACAAACAAAAACCCACAAATTCTGACAAACTCCAAGCATTGATTATGCAAGAATGGGCTGCCATCAGTCAGGATGTGGCCCAGAAGTTAATTGACAGCATGACAGAGCGGATTGCAGAGGTCTTGAAAAAGAAGGGTCAACTCTGCAAATATTGACTCTTTGCATAAACTAAATGTAATTGTCAATAAAAGCCTTTGACACTTATGGAATGCTTGTAATTATACTTCAGTATACCATAGTAACATCTGACAAAAATATCTCATAACACTGAAGCAGCGAACTTTGTGAAGACCAATACTTGTGTAATTCTCAAAACCTTTGACCACGACTGTAAATTACTAAATTACTTGGTATTACCTTAGATTGTAATGTGTCATGGTCAAAATTTATAGATTCAATGGCTGTAAAGATGGGGAGAGGTCTGTTCGTAATAAAGAGATACTCTGCTTTTATGACACCACACTCCAAAAAACAAGTCCTGCAGGCTCTAGTTGTCCTGACTGATGGCAGCCCATTATTGTCAAGTCGTGTGGTCGAGTGCTGCAAGGAAATACCTAGTTAAGCTGCAGCGGGCCCAGAACAGAGTGGCAAGCCTTGCTCTTCATTGTAATCAGAGAGCTAATATAAATACTATGCATGCCAGTCTCTCTTGGCTAAGAGTTGAGGAGAGACTGACTGCATCACTTCTTTTTTCTATAAGAAACATTAATGTGTTGAAAATTCCTAATTGTTTGCAGTCAACTTACACACAGCTCTGACACACACTTACACCACCAGACATGCAACCAGGGGTCTTTTCACAGCTCTGACACACACACACTTACCCCACCAGACATGCCACCAGGGGTCTTTTCACAGCTCTGACACACACACACTTACCCCACCAGACATGCCACCAGGGGTCTTTACACAGCTCTGACACACACACACACTTACCCCACCAGACATGCCACCAGGGGTCTTTTCACAGTCCCAAAATCCAGAACAAATTCAAGAAAGCATACAGTATTATATAGAGCCATTATTACATGGAACTCCCTTCCATCTCATATTGCTCAAATGAACAGCAAACCTGGTTTAAAAAAACAGATGAAGCAACACCTCACAGCACAACACCTCTCCCCTATTTGACTAGATATTTTGTGTGTATGTATTGATATGTAGGCTACGTGTGCCATTTTTAAATTGATGTAGTTCTGTCCTTGAGCTGTTCTTGTCTATTAATGTTCTGTAGCTCAGTTGGTAGAGCATGGCGCTTGCAATGCCAGGGTTGTGGGTTCGATTCCCACGGGGGGTGGGCAATATAAACATGTATGCACTCACTAACTGTAAGTCGCTCTGGATAAGAGCGTCTGCTAAATGACTAAAAAAGTGAAAAAAAATAAAAATAAGTATTATGTCCTGTTTCATGTGGACCCAGGGAAGAGTAGCTGCTGCTTTCGCAACAGCTAATGGAGATCCTAATAAAATTCTAAAAAGTCTGTAAGAGCTGTAGGGAAGGCTCCCCTCCTGAAGAAGGAAAACAAATCTGTAGTCAGGAACAAAGAGAAGGATATATGACAATCTTCTCCCGGTCAGCTTTCAATACAGAGGAGAGGCATTATTTCATCCCCCACTCCATGAAGTCCACACTGTGGCGTGGTCGTCTCTCTAAGTAGTATCTGTTACACAGTGGTTTGTTCTCTCTCTCTCTCAGACATGATTTGGAAAGGCACACACCTGTCTATATAAGGTCCCACAGTTGGCAGTGCATGTCAGAGCAAAAACCAAGCCATGAGGTCGAAGGAATTGTCCGTAGAGCTCCGAGACAGGATTGTGTCGAGGCACAGATCTGGGGAATGGTACCAAAAAATGTCTGCAGCATTGAAGGTCCCTAAGAATACAGTGGCCTCCATCATTCATAAATAGAATAAGTTTGGAACCACCAAGACTCTTCCTAGAGCTGGCCGCCCAGCCAAACTGAGCAATCGGGGGAGAAAGGCCTTGGTCAGGGAGGTGACCAAGAACCCGATGGTCACTCTGACAGAGTTCCTCTGTGGAGATGGGAGAACCTTCCAGATGGACAACCATCTCTAACGGAGCTCTCCTGTTGTTCTGTCACCCTCTGTGTAATGGAAGCAAACCTTAAACGGCATCAAAATAGATACACAACAAAACACAGATCTACGGATTGTAAATGCTTACATTTTTACTAGCCAGTTTAAATAGTAACAGCCACTTGAAACATGGGGATTTCATAATAGGTACTGTTACCAATGTTTCAACATAGCTCAATTCACTAACAAGGACGGTTGAAACAAGCACACAATTATTCTTCTTCCCTAAAATCCCTAAAACACAGACGCAGTATCGCCCCACCATTCACCACATCCACTAAAAACAATGTTCTCATGCACTCTCCACCCTCACGCCAAAACATCTCAAACCAGGTGGGTGTATAGCCTAGCCTAGCTGCCTGGGCCTTGTTGATTTAACGTTTCCTCCTGGTCTTGGCTGAAGTTGTGTGTACTGGCGCGCCACAATAACAGAACAGAGAGTCTTTTGTAGGCAGAACAGCAGTGGATCCAGCATGCAGTCACCATCCCTTAGCTTTGAGTACACCTCCCTGCTTCCCTCCCTGCCTCCCTCCCTGCCTGCTTCCCTCCCCTCCCTGCTTCTCTCCCCTCCCTGCTTCCCTCCCCTCCCTGCCTGCCTTCCTCCCCTCCCTGCTTACCTCCCCTCCCTGCCTGCTTCCCTCCCCTCCCTGTCTGCTTCCCTCCCCTCCCTGCCTGCTTCCCTCCCTCCCTGCCTGCTTCCCTCCCTCCCTGCCTGCTTCCCTCCCTCCCTGCTTCCCTCCCCTCCCTGCTTCCCTCCCTGCCTGCTTCCCTCCCTCCCTGCCTGCTTCCCTCCACTCCCTGCTTCCCTCCCTGCCTGCTTCCCTCCATCCCTGCCTGCTTCCCTTCCCTCCCCTCCCTTCTTCCCTCCCCTCCCTGCTTCCCTCCCTCCCTGCTTCCCTCCCCTCCCTGCCTGCTTCCCTCCCCTCCCTGCTTCCCTCCCCTGCCTGCTTCCCTCCCCTCCCTGCTTCCCTCCCTGCCTGCTTCCCTCCCTGCTTCCCTCCCCTCCCTGCCTGCTTCCCTCCCCTCCCTGCCTGCTTCCCTCCCCTCCCTGCCTGCTTCCCTCCCCTCCCTGCTTCCCTCCTTCCCTGCCTGATTCCCTCCCCCTCCCTGTTCCCCTCCCTCCCTGCCTGCTTCCCTCCCCTCCCCTCCCTGCTTCCCTCCCTCCCTGCCTGCTTCCCTCTCCCCTGCCTGCTTCCCTCCCCTCCCTGCCTGCCTCCCTCCCCTCCCTGCATCCCTCCCCTCCCTGCTTCCCTCCCCTCCCTGCTTCCCTCCCTCCCTGCTTCCCTCCCATCCCTGCCTGCTTCCCTCCCCTCCCTCCATGCTTCCCTCCCTCCCTGCTTCCCTCCCCTCCCTGCTTCCCTCCCTCCCTGCTTCCCTCCCATCCCTGCCTGCTTCCCTCCCCTCCCTCCCTGCCTGCTTCCCTCCCCTCCCTGCCTGCTTCCCTCCCCTCCCTGCCTGCTTCCCTCCCCTCCCTGCCTGCTTCCTCCCCTCCCTGCTTCCCTCCCTGCCTGCTTCCCTCCCTCCCTCCCTGCTTCCCTCCCTCCCTGCTTCCCTACCCCTAGGAGTGCTGCTATGTGTACTCCAGGCCATACAAATACAATCCCTAAAATGAGAATCCCCATTCAAGTCAATTGGTGAGTAATTGGTGGGCCGACCGTTGGCCATATTGTGTGTACCCATAAACAGAATTATATTTTTATGGTCCTGGCGGTCCCAATGCCCCAGAATTGTCCTCAGCGGCCCAGCCCAGCTCACCTCGGACCAGGCTGCCTGTCTGCCTGTCTGTCATCACTGCCACAGAGGCATCTATTCATCCCAGAAAGACAAAGTGTACAGCAGCCATCCCATGCATCCTGATATCTACCAGCGATATCATTTCAGGCTTTTGTCCGTGCTTTAGTTCGTCCCCCCCTCCCTCCATCCCTCCTTTATTGTGTGCCACCATCTCTCTCTCTCTGGCTTAATCCAAAGGCGTAATGGTACAATAATACAGTTTCCATTATGTTATTAGATGTTTTGTCTGATATCAATACACACATTATATAATTCAGAAATAAAATGTCTACTGTTTTCAGATGATCTGGTGCTTCATGCCCCCAACCAAGGAGGGCCTACAGCAGCACCTAGATATTCTGCACAGTGGTCCTCTGTAGCTCAATTGGTAGAGCATGGTGCTTGTAACGCCAGGGTAGTGGGTTCAATCCCCGGGACCACCCATACGTAAAAATGTATGCACACATGACTGTAAGTCGCTTTGGATAAAAGCGTCTTCTAAATGGCATATTATTCAGTCAGACCTGGGCCCCACTGTAAATCTCAGTAAGACAAAAATAATGGTTTTCCAAAAAAGGTCCAGTTGCCAGGATAACAAATACACGTTATATCTAGACACCGTTGCCCTAGAGCACACAAAGAATTATACCTACCTCGGCCTAAACAGCAACACCACAAGCAAAATCCACAAAGCTGTGAACGATCTGAGAGACAAGGCAACAAGGGCCTTCTATGCTATCAAAAGGAACATAAAACTCTACATACCAATTAGGATCTGGCAAAAAATACTTAAATCAGTTATAGAACACATTGCCCTCTATGGTTATGAGGTCTGGGGTCCACTAACCCACCAAGAATTCACAAAACGGGGCCAACACCCAATTGAGACTCGGCATTCAGAATTCTGCAAAAATATACATTCTGTACAACATAAAACCCAAACAATTAATGCAGAGCAGAATTAGGACTATTCCCGCTGTTAAATTCTACAATCACCTAAAAGGAAACAATGCCCACATATTCCACCGCAAAGCCCTCACCTACAGGGAGATGAACCTGCAGAAGAGTCCCCGCAGCCAGCTGGTCCTGGGGCTCTGTTCACAAACACAAACAGACCCCACAGAGCCCCAGGACAGCAACACATTTCGACCCAACCAAATCATGAGAAAATAAAAAGACAACTATATTGACACACTGGAACGAATCAACCAAAACACTGAGCGAATTGGAATGCTATCTGGCCCTAAACCCAAAATCTCTGAAGCTCTATATCTGTGAAGCTGGAGACTCTTATCTCCCTCACTAACTTTAAGCATCAGTTGTCAGAGCACCTTACCGTTCACTGCACCTGTACACAGCCCATCTGAAATTAGCCCACCCAACTACCTCATCCCTATATTGTTATTTATTTTGCTCTTTTGCACCCCAGTATCTCTATTTGCACATAATCTCTTGCACATCTAGCATTCCAGTGTTAATACTAATTGTAATTAATTTTGCACTATAGCCTATTTATTGCCTTACCTCCATAACTTGCTACATTTGCACACACTGTATATATATATTTTCTGTTGTATTTTTTTGACTTTATGTTTTTTTACCCCAAATGTAACTCTTTGTTGTTGTTTTTATCGCACTGCTTTGCTTTATCTTGGCCAGGTCGCAGTTGTAAATGAGAACTTGTTCTCAACTGGCTTACCTGGTTAAATAAAGGTGAAATAAAAATAAAAAATAAATAAAAAAATAAACAGAGTACACAGTGGCAGAATACCTGACCACTGTGACTGACCCAAAATTAATACAATCCTTGACTATGTACCTAGTCAGTGAGCATAGTCTTGCTATTAAGAGAAGGCAGGCTATGTGCCCACTGCTCACAAAATGAGGTGGAAACTGAGCTGCACTTCCTAACCTCCTGTCAAATGTATGACCACATTAGCAGTGGTGTAAAGTACTTAAGTAAAAATACTTTAAAGTACTACTTAAGTCTTTTTTTTGGTATCTGCACTTTACTATTTATATTTTTGACAACTTTTACTTTAACTTCACTACATACCGAAAGAAAATAAATGTACTTTTTACTCCATACAGTTTCCCTGACACCCAAAAGTACTCGTTACATTATTAACGCTAAGCAGGACAGGAAAATGGTCCAATTCACATACTTATCAAGAGAACATCCCTGGTCATCCCTACTACCTGATCTGGCGGATTCACTAAACACAAATGCTTCGTTTGTAAATTATGTCTGAGTGTTGGAGTGTGCCCCTGGCTATCTGTAAATTTAAAAAACAAGAAAATCGTGCCGTCTGGTTTGCTTAATATAAGGAATTTGAAATTATACATATTTTTACTTTTGATGCTTAAGTACATTTAAAACCAAATACTTTTAGACTTTTACTCAAGTAATATTTTACTGGGTGACTTTCACTTTTACTTGAGTCATTTTCTATTAAGATATCTTATTGGGTATGACAATTGGGTACTTTTTCCACCACTGCACATTAGAGATACATATTTCCCACAGATGACACAGACCTAAAGAATTTGAAAACATATCAAACATTGATAAACTTCCATATCCGTTAGGCGAAATACCGGAGTATGCAATCACAGCATCACGTTGCCATGAGAAAAGCGCAAACAGTGGAGCACAAACACTGTAAATACCACCAATATTTATCTGTTTATTTATCTTCCCCTACTATTCGTACTACAACTATTTGCACATTGCTAAAACATTGTACATAGCTGATAATACAACACTTGACATTTCTATATATTTTTTTTTAGTGCAACGCTGCAATTTACTGTTAAATTCCAATCGTTTTTTGTTGATGTTGATTTGTGTCTTGAGGGAGAGGAGATTTTTAAAAACTGAAGCGGCCTCCGAAAAGATCAGCCTGTGACATAAACACAACAGAACAATAACAATAACACACGTAAAGGTCTGAGAGTTAAAGGACAGAGTATTCCTGGAGAGACGTTTATAGCTACAACCAAACTTTTTGGACCATTAAACAGATTACCTTTAGCTCCACACTGAAACCACGTTTCTATCTAGACCCAACCAGTTTGTGTATGAGGTGTAGAGACGTAGGAATATAAATACAATGTCTGGATATAGATTATATCTAGGTGAATGCAAGTAACATAGAAATCTGAAAAGTGAA
This sequence comes from Coregonus clupeaformis, assembly GCF_020615455.1. Classification (NCBI taxonomy): domain Eukaryota; kingdom Metazoa; phylum Chordata; class Actinopteri; order Salmoniformes; family Salmonidae; genus Coregonus; species Coregonus clupeaformis. The sequence goes on along the minus strand of NC_059209.1, from coordinate 41,321,891 downwards.
CATAGCTTCCAAAATGCGAGAGGTGATCGATCGTCTTTGATTCCACTAACTTCCTCAGTAAAAGAGGGCAAAATGTGTGACATCACATCCTCCCATCACTATGTTTATAGTTGATCTGATAACATAGATTTTTGACTCCCAAATGGCACCCCATTCCCTATATACAGTGCCTTCGGAAAGTATTCAGACCCCTTGACTTTCCTACATTTTGTTACATTACAGCCTTATTCTAAAATGGATTAAATCATTTTTTCCCCTCATCAATCTACACACAATACCCCATAAGGACAAAGCAAAAACAGGTTTTTAGAAATTTTAGCAAATGTACTAAAAATAATAGACAGAAATACCTTATTTACATAAGTATTCAGACAATTTGCTATGAGACTAAATTGAGCTCAGGTGCATCCTATTTCCACTGATCATCCTTGAGATGTTTTACAACTTGATTGGAGTCCACCTGTGGTATATTCAATTGATTGGACATGATTTGGAAAGGCACACACCTGTCTATATAAGGTCCCACAGTTGACAGTGCATGTCAAAGCAAAAACCAAGCCATGAGGTCGAAGGAATTGTCCGTAGAGCTCCGAGACAGGATTGTGTCGAGGCACAGATCTGGGGAAGGGTACCAAAATATTTCTGCAGCATTGAAGGTCCCCAAGAACACAGTGGCCTCCATCATCCTTAAATGGAAGAAGTTTGGAACTACTAAGACTCTTCCTAGAGCTGGCCGCCTGGCCAAGCTTAGCAATTGGGGGAGAAGGGCTTTGGTCAGGTAGGTGACCAAGAACCCGATGGTCACTCTGACAGAGCTCCAGAGTTCCTCTGTTGAGATGGGAGAACCTTCCAGAAGGACAACCATCTCTGCAGCACACCACCAATCAGGCCTTTATGGTAGAGTGGCCAGACAGAAGCCACTCCTCAGTAAAAGGCACATGCCATCCCGCTTGGAGTTTGCCAAAAGGCACCTAAAGACTTTCAGACCATGAGAAACAAGATTCTCTGGTCTGATGAAACCAAGATTGAACTCTTTGTCCTGAATGTCAAGCGTCACGTCTGGAGGAAACCTGGCACCATCCCTACGGTGAAGCATGGTGGTGGCAGCATCATGCTGTGGGGATGTTTTTTAGCGGCAGGGACTGGGAGACTAGTCAGGATCGAGGGAAAGATGAACGGAGCAAAGTACAGAGAGATCCTTCATGAAAACCTGCTCCAGAGCGCTCAGGACCTCAGACTGGGGCGAAGGTTCACCTTCCAACAGGACAACGACCCTAAGCACACAGCCAAGACAATGCAGGAGTGGCTTCGGGACAAGTCTCTGAATGTCCTTGAGTGGCACAGCCAGAGCCTCGACTTGAACCCGATCGAACATCTCTGGAGAGACCTGAAAATAGCTGTGCAACAACGCTCCCCATCCAACCTGACAGAGTTTGAGAGGATCTGCAGAGAATAATGGGAGAAACTCCCCACATGCGCCGAATACAACAGGTGCAGACAAGCATTTCACTGTAATGTCTGCACCTGTTGTATTCGGCGCATGTGGCCAATAAAATTAGATTTTATTTGATTTGAAATAAAGGTGTTCCAAGCTTGTAGCGTCATACCCAAGAAGACTCGATGCTGTAATCGCTGCCAAAGGTGCTTTAACAAAGTACTGAGTAAAAGGGTCTGAATACTTACGTAAATGTGATATTTCAGTTTATTTGTAATACATTTGCAAACATTTTTTTAAAAAACTATTTTTGCTTTGTCATTATGGGGTATTGTGTGTAGATTGATGAGGGGAAAAAACAATTTAATCAATTTTAGAATAAGGCTGTAATGTAAGAAAATGTGGAAAAAGTCAAGCGGTGTGAATACTTTCCGAAGGCTCTGTGCCAGGGCAGTGCCACGTTGACATGCTGGGGCTGAGTGGAAGGGACAGGTGGTGCCAGCTTGACACTGGTGACCTCCTCACTCCTGAGCACATGTGTATGTATCCTTCCAATAATGCTTCCCGTAGCGCTGTGGTGTCCCCTTACAAGATGAACACCACGCTAGGGGACAAACAAGACCAGTCTGCCTGCTGCTGATGTGGTGAACAAACGTATGGCAAGGCGTCCCTCTCAACACACCAGGCTTAGGATCCTCAGAATTGATTGAATTACTTTGATAAGGCTGATCCAGCTGGAGAAAACATACAATACTTAAACCTTTTGAGGATAAAACATAATAAAGGCCAAATGCTTATTTCCATTGCGCTCCTCTTTGGCAACAAGATGGCAGGACAGTGCAACATAACAGAAACTTCAGATAGAGTCGTTCCATTTGATTTCAAACCCTTTTTGACCGCACCCCTTTTGACATTTTCCATAGACGTTTGCCAAAGGTAGAAGTGGTTGAAAGTGACTTTTTGGACAGAAGTGGTTGAAAGTGACTCTATCAGGAGATAGAGGTGCTCAAAGTTTACCCATTTTGCATACCCCACAATACCATGAGACATCCAAGTCTTCATCACTGGAAAATATTAACAGTTGAGTTTGCTATAATTTAAAAGCTTACAAACAGGGTTGTCAAATTATTTTATAATTTCTTGAAAAATACATTATGAAATATTTATTTTTTATTTTTTTACCTTTAACATCAATTATCTTAAAACTCATAAACTCATTTGTTTTCATTTTCGCGTATGTTGTAGCTTAGACACTAATTTACATTATTTGAGGTATTTGTGTTGTGCCCGCCATCGGTTGAGATACAGCATACTCTTGAATACAGGTAGGGTGTCATTTCAATCATAAAAATTGAATTCATAGAATGGACCTATCCCTTCAGACATTTTTACTTTCAATTACTACCACAAAGACAGTCGCCGGTCCACCCACCGTCGAATGTCAACTTAAATGGGAATGTGTATTCGATTATCTATTTCTGTGATTTCAATAGGTTTCCTATGGAAGATTGACAGTATAATTTAAAACAACTAATATTCCCATTTAAGTCAACATTCTCTGATGTGTGGACCTCCAACCATCTTTGTGGTACCATTTGAAAGTTGAAATTTCAATTGTATTTCCATTTCTTTAAATGTATCTGCCAAAATATGACACCCAGCCTGTATTCAAGAGCATGCTGTGTCTCAACTATGGCTGACCCCATTTGGTAAACTGGTCGATTGTTTGGTCGATAGGCTGTTGGTCGACCGACATTTTTTTAGTCGAGCAGGAACAAATATATAAATCAAATGTATGGCACACGAGACACCTGTCTGATTCACGCCTGTTAATTAAATGAAAATGAAAATGTGCACATGAAAATCATAACTGGCACGCAGATCAGTGGATATTGTATGATAACTTGGCACTCCAAATGGAAAAGGTTTGCCGACCGCTGGTTGCCGACCGCTGGTGTAGCCTATACCGGCAACTTCTGAAGCGTAACGGCAGAATCTGCCAGCAGCAGCAGCAGGTTTTTTTCTTCTGGTTAGGCTATATTGATCTCTGGCTCCCTCTTTAGTAATTTATGTGTCTTCATTTTTTAAATCGCAGTGCTTGAAACATCAGACAAGCTCAGTAGCCTACATATAGTTGATTTTATTCAAACATAGGGTGTGTCTATATATGGAAAAATACATGCTAAAATTGTTTGACTAATCGATTGGTTGAAATATTTTTTTTTGGGGGGGGGGGACAGCCCTAGTCTCAACCGATGGTGGGCACAACACAAATACATCAGATGATGTAAAATAGGGTTTAAGCTACAACATATGTGAAATATGCACCTTTATCTCCTGAATGTTTTGGCATTCAGGTCCCAAAAGTCACTTTCTGACCACTTCCACCATGGGCAAATATGTATGGAAAGCTTTGTTCAAATCAAAAGGAGTACGGCCAATAAGTGATTGAATTCAATTGGAATGATCCCATTGAAACGTATGGTGTAGAGCAGATATGGTCCTAGATAAGTCATACAGAATGGTGTCAGGTAGTATACAGGGAAGCCAAACGTATTGGGACAGTGACACATTTGTTGTTGTTTTGGCGCTGCACTCCAGCACTTTGGATTTGAAATGATACAATGACTATGAGGTTAAAGTGCAGACAGCTTTAATTTGAGGGTATTTTCATCCATATCGTTGAAGCTCTTTTTCTACATAGTGCTCCTATTTTAGGGGATCAAAAGTATTGGGACAAATTCATTTATATGTGTATTCAAGTATTTAGTCCCATATTCATAGGATGCAATGATTACATCAAGCTTGTGACTCTACAAATTTGTTGGATGCATTTGCTGTTTGTTTTGGTTGTGTTTCAGATTATTTTGTGCCCAATGGAAATGAATGGTAAATAATGTATTGTTTCATTTTGAAGTCACTTTTATTGTACATAAGAATACAATATGTTTCTAAACACTTCTACATTTATGTGGATGCTTCCATGATTACGGATAGTCCTGAATGAATCGTGAGTGAGAAAGTTAGATGCACAAATATCATAACCCCAAGACATGCTAACTTCTCACCATTACATTATTTATTTTTTTCACTCTTATCCAGAGCGACTTACAGTTAGTGAGTGCATACATTTTTTTCATACTGGCCCCCCGTGGGAAACGAACCCACAACCCTGGCGTTGCAAGCGCCATGCTCTACCAACTGAGCTACAGGGGAGGTTAGCATTTTTGGGTATGATAATGCCTCAAACTTTTTCACATGTACAAAACATTAGGAACACCTGCTCTTTGCATGACAGACTGACCAGGTGAAAACTACGATCCCTTATTGATGTCACTTCATAAATCCACTTAAAATCAGTGTAGATGAAGGGGAGGAGACAGGTTAAAGAAGGATTTTTAAGCCTTGAGACAGTTGAGTCATGGATTGTGTTTGTGTGCCATTCAGAGGGTGAATGGGCAAGACAAAATATTTAAGTGCCTTTGAACGGGGTATGGAAGTAGATAACAGGCGCACCGGTTTGAGTGTGTCAAGAACTACAACGCTGCTGGGTTTTTCACACTCAACAGTTTCCCATGTGTATCAAGAATGGTCCACCACCCAAAGGACAACTGTGGGCTAGGGACAGGGCGAGGGGTAGGGCCAGAGGAAGGGGCAGGGCTAGGGCCAGGGGCAGGGCCAGAGGGAGGGGCAGGAGCAGGGCCAGGGGCAGGGCCAGAGCTAGGGCCAGGAGGAGGGGCAAGGGTCCTAGACACCGGTGAGGCTTAAAAGGCTTTGGAGGTGACATCAGTGTCCCTGTGAGTTAGTTCTGTAAGTTGCTACTAGCATGACTGACTAGGACTATTCAAGCAAGACCTCACCCCCATAGAAACCGTTTTGATGCGCCTAGATCTGTGTGTGTGTGTGTGTGAGCTAAGAGTGCAGTTGCTCCTGCAGTAAGCCCCTACTCTGTGAATGGCTTTTGTTGTGTGCACACACACACACACACACACACACACACACACACACACAGACACACACACACACGGAGGATGAGTGATGTCAGGTTTCTGCTCTCCTCCTGTTATTGGCCTCACCATTGTGTCTAATTATTCCAGCAAACATTGACACAGCATGTGTGGTCTCACATCTCCCGGAATCCACCCGCTACAGCCCAGAGAGCAGACAATGTGAGTGTATTCTGACATCATCTTCCTATTCTCCGCCATGTTGTTCCAACTGGTGAGAGAGTAAAGAGTAGCTCACCTTTTCTTAAAGAGCTCACCTTCTCTAAAAGAGAGAGAGAGAGAGAGAGAGAGAGAGAGAGAGAGAGAGAGAGATTGAAAATTGAATCGAATTGAGAGAGAGAGAGAGAGAGAGAGAGAGAGAGAGAGAGAGAGAGAGAGAGAGAGAGAGAGAGAACAAGAGCACGTCTTGCCAATGTAAGCTGTTAAATACATATACAATATCTGAGAGAGAAAAAAAGCGTTAAAGAAAATTGAGGATTTTTATTTACAGTCTACAAAGTTTAATCTATAAACAACACATACCCACAGCCATGTACAAAGCTGCTAAAGCCCACTCTCCCTCCCTTCGAATTCCTTCTAAAGCTTTCTGTGTTGTTGCCCTGGGACGATTGTCATAACTCCAAACTTTGCAAAATAGCAATTATGACCAATGTATGTATGTATGTATGTATGTAGTCCAGTAGCTCATCCTCCATCCATAAACTGAGATGATTAGATGATTTAAAATACACAAATGCGTGACAACAGGATGATTTTTCGGGACATTTGAACAGATGATGTTAACAAACTGTATAGCCTTCCTGTGTTTTGCACATTCTGTCTTGTGTGTTGAGTTTTGGAGGTATTATTCAGCTAACCATCCTAAAAGTTTTTTTTTTAGTGTGACAGTAACGTTATACTATGCTATTATATTATGTAGAATCCTAATTAATCATGATGTGATCTTCCAAGACATCGATTCAGCTTTTATCTAACTTTACTAAACAAGCACCATTGTGAGAAGTGGCGGAACGACACTCCGGTGTACTCAGGCAGCACTACACGCCTGCAGTCCGCTGAACCAAACGAGCATTGAAGCGTAGCCAACTCTTTTGCCTTGCACAAAATGTGGTGATGCAGAAACAAGAGACCACGTGTTTCTGCTGTTTTATACAAATCTGGGAATATTTGGCCAATTAAACCCTTCTGGTTGGTCTCAGGGAACGTAAAACAATTAGGATGGGAGACTTTTAAAAACAGGATTGAGTGAAGTAGCAGCAAATATGTTGTATGAGCAACTAACGAGCATGGAGAGCATCACAAGTTTGACGGAATTACCTTATAGCTTTCAGTCTAATATAAATATTTTCTTAATTTTGTAGCTCTTCATCAGAAGCTTTTTGTAAGTAGTTTGGCCTAACTGTCCTCTCCAAGTTTGGCTGGAATTTACAGCCCGAAAGGATTTGAGAAATATTGGTTGATGATCCTATGACATCGGCCTTCGTCTCGTCTTGCGCTGCGCAGAATGTCAGATCTCAACAATGATTGGAGAAGTGTTGAACATCCCCAGTAGACTACCACTTCCTGATGATGTATATATTTTCATGAGCGCAACATGACTCCAAGAGACAGGTTGGAATTTCTGACTGAAATACGGGACAAATCAACCTTCTTTCTAAATTGGTGGTGTTTGAATTTGTTGATAAAATGCGGGGACATGATTGTTTGGTTGCGGGACATGGGACAAAAGGACAAAACGCGGGACTGTCCCGCACAATCCAGGACATGTGTTCACCCTAGAGACATGTGGTTTAGTGTCATAAAAAACTCCTGGCTTGAGTTGCCAGACAGAGGTGGAATTATGGTAGATACCTTCCCTACCTAGCAACCAGCTTCAGGTGGTACAGCTACAGCGGGTGGGAGGGAGGGAGAGGAGGCTGCCTTGCATTGATTGTTGCACTGGTGTCAGTTTGTTTATCTAACCGCAGTGTGTTGTACCCTGGGCCTGCAAGGTGGATGTGATGTGACAGAACCTGGGTTGTCAAGGCCAGTGCTGGTGATCCTGTCTGTCTGTCACATGGATGGTTGACTGGCTGGAAGGTTGGCTGCTACAGGTATAAGACATGATGTTGACTACGTCTCGGCTTTGACTACGTGTCTCCGGCTGAGATTGTGAATACGGTCTGTCCCTCTCTCAATCAAGACAACAACATCCAGTTGATCACATCGTCTTGAAGGCCTCCCATCTTCATGATTATCCTTTCAATGACACATCCTCTTTCAGGCCTCGGTGAGACACAGAGAGAGAGAGAGAGAGAGAGAGAGAGAGAGAGAGAGAGAGAGAGAGAGAAGAGCTGCTGTCCCCAACCAAGGAGGGCCTACAGCAGCACCGAGATCTTCTGCACAGATTCTGTCAGACCTGGGCCCTGACTGTAAATCTCAGTAAGACAAAAATAATGGTGTTCCAAAAAAGGTCCAGTTGCCAGGACCACAAATACAAATTCCATCTAGACATCGTTGCCCTAAAGAACACAAAAAACGATTCATACCTCGGCTTAAACATCAGCGCCACAGGTAACTTCCACAAAGCTGTGAACGATCTGAGAGACAAGGCAAGAAGGGCCTTCTATGCCATCAAAAGGAACATAAAATTCGACATACCAATTAGGATCTGGCTAAAAATACTTGAATCAGTTATAGAACCCATTGCCCTTTATGGTTGAGAGGTCTGGGGTCCGCTCACCAACCAAGAAATCATAAAATGGGACAAACACCAGAATTCTGCAAAAATATCCTCAGTGTACAACGTAAAACACCAAATAATGCATGAAGAGCAGAATTAGGCCGATACCCGCTAATTATCAAAATCCAGAAAAGAGCTGTTAAATTCTACAACCACCTAAAAGGAAGTGATTCCCAAACCTTCCATAACAAAGCCATCACCTACAGAGAGATGAACTTGGAGAAGAGTCCCCTAAGCAAGCTGGTCCTGGGGCTCTGTTTACAAACACAAACAGACCCCACAGAGCTCCAGGACAGCAACACAATTAGACCAAGCAAATCATGAGAAAACAAAAACAGAATTACTTGACACATTGGAAAGAATGAACAAAAAACCTGAGCAAACTAGAATGCTATTTGGCCCTAAACAGACAGTACACAGTGGCAGAATACTTGACCACTGTGACTGACCCAAACTTAAGGAAAGCTTTGACTATGTACAGACTCAGTGAGCATTGCCTTGCTATTGAGAAAGGCTGCCGTAGGCAGACCTGGCTCTCAAGAAAAGACAGGCTATGTGCACACTGCCCACAAAATGAGGTGGAAACTGAGCTGCACTTCCTAACCTCCTGCCAAATGTATGAACATATTAGAGATATTTCCCTCATATTACACAGAACCACAAAGAATTCGAAAACAAAACCAATTTTGATGAACTTCCATATCTATTGAGTGAAATACCACAGTGTGCCATCACAGCAGCAAGATTTGTGACCTGTTGCCACAAGAAAAAGGGCAACCAGTGAAGAACAAACACCATTGTAAATACAACCCATATTTATGTTTATTTATTTGCACATTTGTACTTTAACTATTTGCACATTATTACAACACTGTATATAGACATACAGTGAGGGAAAAAAGTATTTGATCCCCTGCTGATTTTGTACGTTTGCCCACTGACAAAGACATGATCAGTCTATAATTTTAATGGTAGGTTTATTTGAACAGTGAGAGACAGAATAACAACAACAAAAATCCAGAAAAACGCATGTCGAAAATGTTATAAATTGATTTGCAATTGAATGAGGGAAATAAGTATTTATTTATTTTCCCATTTGTACTTTAACTATTTGCACATTGTTACAACACTGTATATCTACATAATATGACATTTGAAATGTCTTTATTATTTTGGAACTTCTGAGTGTAATGTTTACTATTAATATTTATTGTTTATTTCACTTTTGTTTATTATCTATTTCATTTGCTTTGGCAATGTTAACATATGTTTCCCATGCCAATAAAGCCCCTTAAATTGAAATTGAGTAGAGAGAGAGAGATCGAGAAATCGAGAGATCGAGAGATCGAGAGATAGAGATAGAGAGATAGAGAGATAGAGAGAGAGAGAGAGAGAGAGAGAGAGAGAGAGATAGAGAGAGATAGAGAGAGAGAGAGAGAGAGAGAGAGAGAGAGAGAGAGAGAGAGAGAGAGAGATAGAGAGATAGAGAGAGAGAGAGATAGAGAGATAGAGAGATAGAGAGACCTCTGTGAGGCCAGTGTCCAAATCTTAGGACTCCTTTCTGGCAACCTTTATTTGGGAATGCTCCATTTTGGGATGTGTCTCTCTCTCTCTCTCTCTCTCCTCAGGAGCGACGCTTGGATGTCATTTAGACTTTCACTCTTCTTTTTCCTCTCTCCCCTTTCTCTGAGACACTGGTCAAGAGGATTTATTTGGCCAAAAGTAGTGTATTATAAAGGGAATAGGGTGCACCAGACCGAGAACAGGGTGTCTATATAATAGTGAACCATTTCAGAGGTTCGTTGGACGAGTCCGCCCACTTAACTTGAACAACAAGCGTCAAGATGGAACAACTGGGAAATGCTTCTCTTAAAAATGCTCTTTGAAAATCATTGGCTTTTTCTTATAGAGCAAAGACAAAAATGTCAGATCCCCCCCATGTCCCACCTCGGAGAGAGGGATGGATAGATGGATGGAGTGGAGGTAGAGACAGACCTGATTGGACTGCAGTAATTGCCATGACCTTTCCTTCTGTACGAGCGCTGGTATGGATGCAGAGACAGACAGGGGTGAGTGGACACGGTCTACATTGACAAAATGTCACAGCCATTACCAAATGACAGGGGGGCTGTAACATCGAAAGGCATTGTCTTCTTCTCTCTCTCTCTGATCTGAAACAAACACTTCACTCCATATGGCAAATACAACCGGCAACAATGAACCATATTAAAATCCATAATACTAATCAGAAAAATGAATGTTCTTACGCAGGTCAAAGTTATATTCAGTTTAGAGATTCTAGAACTGGTGCCATGTTCTACAATCTGCTCTACACATTGTGAGAAAGGCAGTAGGCCTACTGTTCAATAGCAACAACTAACTCTTCACAGTATCCTAACCCTAAGACCCAGGCCCGTATTCAAAAAGCCTCTCAGAGTAAGACTGCTGATCTAGGATCAGTTTATCCTTTTAGGATCATAATGCATATGGATATATGGACGGGGGGGGACCTATTCAGCTCTCCTCCTCTGAGACTATATAAAGACAGGCCCAGGACACAAAGCTTGAACTTGGGAAACTGTCAATAAATAAAAGCGGAGACGTTTTACTGCTCATTGACAAGGGACAGAGAGACACACTATCTGGAAAACGCAAGAAAAGAGCTTCATACTTCAATCAGAGGCATGCAAATCCCCCCCCCACACACACACACACACACACAGGGTGTTACCTGTCATGGGAGCTATCAATGAATTATCTGTCCAGTGATCTTGGCTGCATTTTGAAAGCGTCTGGAGTCACACTTTAAAAAGGGGCAATCTGCGATTGCTACATGCATTTCTGGACTTTTAAATTCATGATATATAACCATTGATTCTTGAAGAGTACAATTTATAAATGGCTCATGAGTTTAGTTCAACTGTCTTACCTCATCAGAACCCAAAATAGAAGCTTGTTTTACCCCTTTCTTTATAAACAACACAACTGCAAACAAACACTATATAGCCTCAAAACAGGGTTAAAACTATCATTTTGATATCATTGATGGTCAGTCCTTGCATCCATATCATAGTCTATGAATTTGAGAGTGGTTACATTTCATCCCCATCCCTCAGCTATTTACCAAACCAGTGGGGGGGTGCCAGATTTCTTACTGTTTGAACCTGTGTCAATGGTGTTCCACTTGTCGTGTACTTTAGGAACACCCTGTGGATTAATCTATCTGTTGAAATCTGATTAAAAAATATCCATGATCCTCAGCCCATCTCAGCAGAACAGAGCCAGTCCACAGCCAGTCTCACCAGATCAGAACCAGTCCTCAGCCCATCTCACCAGATCAGAACCAGTCCTCAGCCCATCTCACCAGAACAGAACCAGTCCACAGCCCATCTCACCAGATCAGAACCAGTCCACAGCCCATCTCACCAGAACAGAACCAGTCCACAGCCCATCTCACCAGAACAGAACCAGTCCACAGCCCGTCTCACCAGAACAGAACCAGTCCACAGCCCATCTCACCAGATCAGAACCAGTCCACAGCCCATCTCACCAGATCAGAACCAGTCCACAGCCCGTCTCACCAGATCAGAACCAGTCCACAGCCCATCTCAACAGAACAGAACCAGTCCACAGCCCGTCTCACCAGAACAGAACCAGTCCTCAGCCCATCTCAGCAGAACAGAACCAGTCCACAGCCCATCTCACCAGAACAGAACCAGTCCTCAGCCCATCTCAGCAGAACAGAACCAGTCCTCAGCCCACAGTTCAAAACACTAACTATTACTTTAGGTATTTGGATCCAGTTTTGTACAGAGAGCATTAGGTTTAGATCTGTCCCCTCCCTCCTCGTATAGGGTGCCAGGAACTTGGAAGGACCTCAAATGAAATCTTACCGACCTAAAGTATTTCCCCTCCACTTGAACAGGCAGAGAGGGAACACCTCCACCTTTATTTGTAAGGGAACAGAGCCCCAGGGCTGACATTACATCATGGTGTTTCTCAGCGGAGCATCAGGCACCGGTATTACTCACTGAATCCTTTGAAGAGCTCTCTCTCTCGCTCTCTGTCTCTCTCTCAGAGCGGCAGGCCCATTGATGTTAGTGCTGTAAGCTGCATAGCGTCGCAGCATCCCAGCCCTCCCTACCTGCCTGCTTGATACTTTCTGCTCAGGCAGTACATTCATGTGGTTTACACCCGCAGCACAGCCAGACAGCAGCCTTTCACCCTCCCACCCTGCCCTGCCTGCCACAGGCCCTGCCCTGTTCAGGGTCCAAAACTGGAAAAGCAGGCAGGCAGGCAGGCAGGCAGGTAGGCAGGCAGGTAGGTAGGCAGGCAGGTAAAAAAAAATGTTTTTTAAATATTGTAAAGTGGTTATCCCACTGGCTATAAGGTGAATGCACCAATTTGTAAGTCGCTCTGGATAAGAGAGTCTGCTAAATGATGAAAATGTAAATGTAAAATGTAGGTAGGCAGGCAGGCAGGCAGGCAGGCAGGCAGGTAGGCAGGTAGGTAGGTAGGTAGGCAGGCAGGCAGGCAGGCAGGCAGGCAGGCAGGCAGGCAGGTAGGCAGGTAGGTAGGTAGGCAGGCAGGCAGGCAGGTAGGCAGGTAGGTAGGTAGGTAGGTAGGCAGGCAGGCAGGCAGGCAGGCAGGCAGGCAGGCAGGCAGGTAGGCAGGAAGTGGGGCTTTAGTGTGGAGTAGTATTTGTTGGGGTGAGAGGGGAGGGGAAGAGCAGTAGAATCACACACATAATCAAAGGCGCTTCATCGAAGCCTATCGGGCAGTAAATGTGGGGGATTGTGGGAAGGCGGTCATGGGGAGTAGAGGATGTCAGAAAACCTCATGTCTCTTAGGTATTCATCTGAAGAGAGAAAACCTATTGGTCTGTCACAGGGGTTTTAACACAATGACAGATGTGTGAAGCCAACAGACGTATATTCAAACTGAACTAAAAAAATATTTTTTTCCCAGATGAGTAGTCTAATTTCTCACTCTCAAGATCTGGGACACGTCACTAACATGAGCTCCTAGGAGGAGGTGGAGAGGAGGAGGTTGGGGTGGGGGAGGAGAGGAGAGGAGGATGAAGTAGGAGAGGAAGAGAAGGGGTGGGGGAGGAGAGGAGAGGAGAGGAGGATGAAGTAGGAGAGGAAGAGAAGGGGTGGGGGAGGAGAGGAGAGGAGAGGAGGATGAAGTAGGAGAGGAAGAGAATGGGTGGGGGAGGAGAGGAGGAGGACGGAGAACAAGGAGGAAGAGGAAATATCTTCCTCCTGTTCTCAGGGGAGACAGATTAGGACAGAAAACAAATGAAGCATCAGCAACTCAACCCAGTCTGGTCTAACCAGCAAGCCCCAATCCATCATCCCTCTGGCCCCATTGTGGAAGAGCCTCCCTGGCTGGGTCCCACTCATTACTGGAACCACCACCACCACCAGCCCCTAGCTCAGATAATATCAGTATCGAGGGCTTCCTCCACCAAATAATCCCAGATAATTCCATCTGGCAGGCCTGTAGATGAGCCTTACACCATGGTAGTGTGTGGGAGAGAGAGAACAATGTCCAAGCTGTGACAGAGGATGTGTCAGCCTTTTGGTTAGTGCAGATCCTATTAATACCAGGGGTGAAAGTAAGGCGGTACAGTAAAGAGTGGAGGTACGGCGTACCAGTAAAACATGAGCCTATCACAATAATGAAAACAACATTTAAAGAAAACTATAGGATATAACACTTTTTTTATCAGAGACATGAAAAATGAGCGAATGGACTTGAAAACAGGTGGTCTAGCCTACGCTCCAAAATGCGATGTGGTTCGACGAGAACACTGACATGTTGCCGAAGGCAAAGATGAATGGCCGACAACGAGACACGTGCGGATAGCAGTGGACGCATAAATTCTAGCCTAATGACAATCGCTAAATGTCATTACACTTTTTGGTGTTTTGTGTAACAGATGTCTCTTTCCATTCACCACTGTTTGGAGGCTGGAAATATGTTGCAACTGGATGAACATGCGCAGGTAGCCTAGTATAGGATCCCTTTAAAGGGATTGTTTGACAATCAGATGAAAACATCATGACTGGTTGTGTTCATGCCACAATAAAAAGGTAACACAATTAAATAACAAATCGTTACAACTAGGCTCACAGAGATCCTATTGAATTTTAATAGGGATTCTATAAATGTATACGTAATTCTATGATTAGGACCATAACCATTTTTGGTGCACTCGTACCGGGAAGAAATTAATTATAATTTCAACCCTGAATAGCACTATGATACTTTAATCTGGGGAAGGATGGATGGAGGCACAAAGCCAAATCATTCCTTCCACTGAAAAATAACTATAGAATACTAATAACAGTCCCGTGTAGCTCAGTTGGTAGAGCGTGGCGCTTGCAACGCCAGGGTTGTGGGTTCGTTTCCCACGGGGGACCAGTATGAAAAAAATGTATGCACTCACTAACTGTAAGTCGCTCTGGATAAGAGCGTCTCCTAAATGACTAACATGTAAATGTAATAAGCCTGGAACACAGAAATAGCATCAAGGGACTTCCGTTAGCCAAACTGGCTTACTATAATAAACTGATATGACAGAGCAGGGAGTAACAATAGAGATATGTGTTGTGATGATGATATTGTAATAAGTTCTTCTCCTTACACAGCGAGTAGAGGTTAATGTAGATCAAAGGAAAGCAGTGGTGAAAACCTCAGAAACCTAAGGCCCTATTCCAACTATGACATATGTAGGAGAGTCTGAAGAGCGGGGTGGCGAAAGAAAATCTAACTTTTTCATTGACATTACATCCTTCCCTTCCCTTAAGTCGTGGCTGGCAACACGACATTCTTGGTCCGCAGCTCAAATTGACCGTAAATATCACAGTAAGCACAAAACTATTCAACAATGACAGATGAAAAGGCCTACACCATGAAACCCTGCATACAGAGTTGGTTAGGTTAGCCTGCTACCAGATCAGGGAAAAACTCTGTGCCCCAGATAATTTTTTAAAAACAATTTCTCCCCCACCACTCTAGGACCTGTGTACCACCTCTGAAACTACCACACAATGTTAAAAATGAAAAAAACATCCTATTTGTATGATCTACATTTTACATGTTTGTGGTGGTGGAGGATGGGCCTCCATACTTTTACATGGCTCAGTGCAGCCGGCAGCTACTGCGACAATTTCAGAATGTAACAGGATGCTACTGCAATCTCAGGTAAAAACTCAATAAAACAAGTCTCAAATGTTAGGAAAATGTCTATACATTTCAGCTGTTTCAAAAACATTGCTCTGCTATTACCATTGATACCGTAGGAGTGTTGGCTCAATGAGACAATTCTGTTCACACTACCCTGCTTCAAGGGGGGCAACTGTCGGGCGAGTGTCGTGTACTACCTCCGAAGGTAGCGATCGAGACGTAGCAAGTACACGAGTTTACACTTGAGTAATATGTGTAGCAGACAGTATTTTTAGGGAAAGCGTTGTAAGTGTGAAGGGGCTCTAATAGGTTGGTGTAAAGGATGTAATGATGTACACAAAGATAGACCTTTGAACCCCGTGTTCTTGAACCCGAGAAAGTGGGACAGATTTGTGATAAGGCTTCACCGCTCATGAAAAATGTGAGCAAATCAGGGTAATGTGCGCAAAGTGCATGTGCGTGTGTGTGTGTGTGTGTGTGTGTGTGTGTGTGTGTGTGTGTGTGTGTGTGTGTGTGTGCCTGCTGCACACAATGAGAGTGTTTGTACATAGACACAGCCAGACAGACAGAGCAGCAACTCTACACGTGTCACAGCTACCTTCCCTTCCCCAGTAAGTCCACAGTCTATCAGTCTATCTATCTACCGGTGGGTAGGAGCATAACTAATGGAGGGCTGTTATGGACCTTCCTCCATTAGTCAGCACATTCCTGACCAACAGAAAAGCCTGTCTCTACCTCCGCTCTACCTGGGCCAGCCACGGAGCAGAGGGAGAGTATTGTCATCTCCCTACTAACCCCAACTCTTGTCCCCTCGTAGCCCCCCAGCCTTTGTTTTCCAGCTAGACCCTGTGTCAGTGGATAGAAATGTGGGCTGTGAGGCAGGCAGGCATGCGATGGTCTGGCCCTCTCAGCACGCCAGTCATCAAAAGACCCAATGATGGGGCTTTTCAGAAGTTAATACCACCCAGTCCCCAGTCTCAGTCAGCTCGCTGTGGTTCTGACTCAAAACATCTGCATTTCAATCATAATAAAAGTAGAGGGTAATGTAAGCTGCCAGCCTGACACACATATTTGAATATATATTGTGTGTAACTGTTGATTATTTTGTTCTTATGCGTTATGTGCATGAGTGACTCAAATCAGGATGGAGTATCCAATACCAGAATGCCATCTATAGGCGGAAGGTAGCTTAGTGGGTAATAGCGTTGTGCCAGTAACAGAAAGGTCGCTGGTTCTAATCCCCGAGCCGACTAGGTGAAAAAAATCTGTCGATGTGCCCTTAAGCAAGGCACTTAACCCTAATTGCTCCTGTAAGAGCGTCTGCTAAATGACAAAAATGTCAATGTATTTTCTGTGGCTGGCTTATTCACTGGTCTCTAAATCACACAGCATGTCATCTTCTTCACAGTTCCTTGACAAGGCATAAACACCTCCTGTAACATCAGCAGCGTGTCAAAGATAGGAGGACACAGAGCCGAGCACTTCATCATACAAATCAGACAGAAAAAATACTCGATCATGGTTCAAGGAGAGAGCAACGCAGGAGATGTGAAACCTCTGGGAGAGGCCTTAGAGGAGGAGAGAGAAGCCAGAGCTGCTAAGCTACTATATAGACACTCTCTCAAATAGCTGCTGGGGCCACCAGTACCAACATGCACTTATTCCAGGTGGTGTACACATGTGTATATACAAATACTGTACACACATACACCGAGAG
The DNA here is from genome assembly GCF_020615455.1 of Coregonus clupeaformis. NCBI lineage: Eukaryota > Metazoa > Chordata > Actinopteri > Salmoniformes > Salmonidae > Coregonus > Coregonus clupeaformis. The sequence goes on along the minus strand of NC_059209.1, from coordinate 41,304,816 downwards.
ACAGAAGGTGAGAAAGAGGTGAACAGAGAAACGAAGAGGGTGATTTTGGAAGATACACAGAAAGTGAAAGAGAGAGGAAGAACCAGAAATGTCCCCCAGGTTAGGTTGTTGGTTAGAGGGAGGAAGAAAGAGAAATGTGAAAAAGGAGAGACACAGAGAGGAGGCAGAACAGGAGGGTGAGAACAGGAGGAACCAGAAATGTCCCCCAGGTTATGTTGTTGGTTAGAGGGAGTCGGCAGATGAAGGACAGAGCGGAAGGTATCAGCACACCCAACAAGAAATGAGCAGTTGGACTGATTTAGGACATCATGACACCTTAGACATCCATCACAAGCCCAAGGTGCTTTGGGACAGGCCATGATGTAACATACAGATACGGAGTCCTGATTTGTGACATGGAAAATGTACCAGTACACGTTTGTTGTGAGGATAAGGCAGAGTTATGTCCTGGTTCATAGTCTGTGTGTATGAGCCAACTCTAAGTCAAAGTCATGAGCCAACTCTAAGTCAAAGTCAGAGAGAGAGAGAGAGAGAGAGAGAGAGAAACAGAGAGCAAGAAAGAAAGACGCAGCCTCAAATGACTTTGGCTGGAAGTTGAAAGTGGAGCAGGGTGGCGGTTAAAGAGACGATAGCACTTAAAATACAGCTGCCACCGTGAAACCAATAAATGGAGAAAGTAGACGAGCAGGGCAGGGTTAACCTTTTAAACCCTATAGCTGAACAGAGCTAGCTTCTTTTGTACTGCTACTGTTGCTTGGCGGCAGGTGGGGCGGTAGGGCGGCCGGCACGGGGCTGGGAGGGGTCCTGTGTGTTCCGGGCACCTCCCGTCCCGTCCTGTCTGGGCCCCTCTTGGGGTTTCCAACAGAGACAAGCGCTGCCTGGATCCCTCAACCATGCCAAGCTCTCATTATAGTCTGAATGCAGCAGGACATAACTCCAACTCCAGCTCCAGCCTGCCTGGCCTGCTCTCTCACTTTCTCTGTCTCTGAGTTGAGAAGACAGTAGGTATAGGGTCCAGTATATCGGCTTGGGATCTTCATTTTCTGACTTAGTTGGTAAGCTACTGTATAGACATCATGAAGGTCAGACTAATATACTGTATAGACATCATGAAGGTCAGACTAAGATACTGTATAGACATCATGAAGGTCAGACTAAGATACTGTATAGACATCATGAAGGTCAGACTAAGCTACTGTATAGACATCATGAAGGTCAGATTAAGATACTGTATAGTCATCATGAACGTCAGACTAAGCTACTGTATAGACATCATGAAGGTCAGACTAAGATACTGTATAGACATCATGAACGTCAGACTAAGCTACTGTATAGACATCATGAAGGTCAGACTAAGATACTGTATAGACATCATGAAGGTCAGACTAAGATACTGTATAGTCATCATGAAGGTCAGATTAAGCTACTGTATAGTCATCATGAAGGTCAGACTAAGATACTGTATAGACATCATGAAGGTCAGACTAAGATACTGTATAGACATCATGAAGGTCAGACTAAGATACTGTATAGACATCATGAAGGTCAGACTAAGCTACTGTATAGACATCATGAAGGTCAGACTAAGCTACTGTATAGACATCATGAAGGTCAGACTAAGATACTGTATAGTCATCATGAAGGTCAGACTAAGATACTGTATAGACATCATGAAGGTCAGACTAAGCTACTGTATAGACATCATGAAGGTCAGACTAAGATACTGTATAGACATCATGAAGGTCAGACTAAGCTACTGTATAGACATCATGAAGGTCAGACTAAGATACTGTATAGACATCATGAAGGTCAGACTAAGATACTGTATAGACATCATGAAGGTCAGACTAAGATACTGTATAGTCATCATGAAGGTCAGACTAAGATACTGTATAGTCATCATGAAGGTCAGATTAAGCTACTGTATAGTCATCATGAAGGTCAGACTAAGATACTGTATAACCCAGGGGTACTCAACTCTTACCCTACGACAGGGTTCTTCAATTCCGGTCCTGGAGGGCCGAAACACTTCTGTTTTTTATTTCTACCTGGTAGTTAATTGCACTCACCTGGTGTCCCAGGTCTTAATTAGCCCCTGATTAGAAGGAGAGGATGAAAAACAGAGGTGTTTCGGCCCTCCAGGACCGGAATTGAAGAACCCTGCCCTACGATGTCCGGAGCCTGCTGGTTTTCTGTTCTACCTGATAATTAGTGCCACCTGGTGTTCCAGGTCTAAATCAGTCCCTAATTAGAGGGGAGAATGAACAAAAGAAGTGGAACTGGCTTCGAGATCCAGGGTTGAGTTTGAAGGGTGTAGGTTATCCACATCCAAAGAAATGACTCCCTCAATGTAGAAATATCATATCAACAACAGTGGTTGATATTTGATGCGGTATAATGTAATACAGAGCCCTAGATTCTCAGCTGTCTTTCTTTCCTGTCACTTTATTTCACGGGAAGTTTGAGTCTTTCCAAGGAGGAAGTGAGACGAAAGTCACATATTCTCTCTGGTTCTGGTTTGAAGACACTAGGAGTTCCATCTGGGACCGACGGACGCTGCCGCTAACACTGCCATGTCCCAGCCTGCCTCGGTTCTTGCCTCAGTCCCTGTCTCAGCCTCTGACTGACTGTCTCTGCCTCAGGCACTCTCCCTCTGCCTCTGGATCTGCCTCTTAACTCTGACTCTCCCTGTCCCCGTCTCAGCCTCTGTCCCTGCCTCTAACTCTCCCTAACTCAGCCTCTGTCCCTCTCTCTAACTCTGACTCTCCATCCCAGCCTCTTCCTCTAACTCTGACTCTCCCTGTCCCCAACTCTGACTCTGTCCCTGCCTCTACTTGTTCCTCCAGCTCCTCTCTCACACATGTTGCTGACAGCACAGCCCTGCTGCAGGGAAATCAGAGGCAGCTCTGCTCTGCTCAGGCCATGTGATGAGATGCAGGCGGCTTCCCTCGCTGGGCTAAAGGAACAGTCAACAGACAACTTGGCCTGGAGAGAGAAAATATGGAGTTGATAGGAGATACATATGGTGAGCAGATGCCTTCATTTCAACCTCCTCAGCACCAAGAGGCTTAATAAACAGGGAAAACCAATGGTGACACTGGTAACTGCAGGTATAATGCATTATTATGCAGTTATAATGCATTGTAAGACTTGTTATAAGCATATGACCCCCTTTATAATATTTTATTATCATCTCATAATGACTAAGGCCTGATCTGCATGGGAGGAGGAGCTACTGATCCTACTTCCTGGTTTGGGATGACATTTACTATAGGATGCACAAAGGGTTACTAGACCACCACCAGTCCCCATAGAGACACTTATATTTTTCCATGTCTGTCATGCCACTGCACTGACTGATTGATATTGTGCTGAATTAAAGTGTTGCTATGGGGACTGGTGGTGGTCTAGTAACCCTTTGTGCATCTTATAATAAATATCATCCGAAACCAGGAAGTAGGATCAGTAGCTCCTCCTCCCATGCAGATCAGGTCTTAGTCCAAAATGGCACCCTATTCACTACATAGTGTGCTACTTTAGACCAGGGCCCTGTGGTGGTGATGACTAATGATGATTCCATACAACTGTGTAAATATCGGTTGGCATGGCGATTGCAAACTGTCTGTCGCCTGGATCTTTCTTTCCACCTGGGAAAATCAGGCTGGGAGTTGGTAGTGGTGGGGGTTGTGGGGGTGGGGTGGTCATGCCATCATGGCACCGTGTCACGGTGTTAGCCATTGTCAACACTGCAGATGAAATGGAGCCGATGAAATGACACACTGCCACTTGTTTACACCACGGTTCGGAGTTACACGCCATCACATTCACATTCAGACAATGCCTCTTGTAGCAGGGTTCGATGTTATATACAAATTCATAACCCCACACCGTATTCAATGACAATGAAGACAACCATCGCAAACTAGTCAAAACTGCAAACCCAAAACATGAAGCGACAATGCCTTATAGCGACGTAGCTCTTCATTGTATAACAATGGCTCTGTCTACAGTAAACCCATTGTTTCACAACACTTCACACTAGTTGAAGTTGAGGAGGCAATGAGTATTTATTTATTTTTTATTTTTTATTTCACCTTTATTTAACCAGGTAAGCCAGTTGAGAACAAGTTCTCATTTACAACTGCGACCTGGCCAAGATAAAGCAAAGCAGTGCGATAAAAACAACAACACAGAGTTACATATGGGGTAAAACAAAACAAAGTCAAAAATACAACAGAAAAAAATATATATACAGTGTGTGCAAATGTAGCAAGTTATGGAGGTAAGGCAATATATATATATATTATATATTTAGAGTGTCCTAAATCCTACATTCTATGTTCTAATTCTATGTTCTACCTTCTAAAGTCAGTCAGCAGTCACAGGGGAGCTGCCCCGCTTGCAGAGAGAGAATAACCCATGCAGTTTGACTCGCTGACACAGAGGGTGATTTAAAGAGACATTGATTACCTCCCTATTATGTAGTCAAATTGCAGGCAATCAGGGGACTGGGAGCTGGACTGGCTGATGGGGAGGGAAGGAAAGGCTGAAGGTTCTGGCGTCCCGTCCACAGAGTCATCTCACTTCCCTATTAGCAGAGCAGAGCAATAAGCAAATTGATTTCATTTATTATTTTTGGCCCCTGGCGGCACATAACGTTTTTCTGCACTCTTCAGGCAGAGCTGAAGGGGTGTTCGCTTTGGGGAGCAGGGGAGTTGGTGGTGGTTGTGGTTATAGTACCTCGAGGTCTGGAGACCACTGTACATAAGAGGTAGAGTAGAGCAAGCCCCGAGGGGCCTATTCAAACCGCTGGAGCTGACTGTCTGGGCCTGCCTGCCTGCCCTGGCCGACTCAGCCCTCCAAACCTCTGGAAACCACCGCTCAGCTCAGACACATAGGCCTCCATTCACACTGACTGGGAGAAAGCTGAAGGTCAAGGCCTCCATTTACACTGACTGGGAGAAAGCTGAAGGTCAAGGCCTCCATTCACACTGACTGGGAGAAAGCTGAAGGTCAAGACCTCCATTCACACTGACTGAGAGAAACCTGAAGGTCAAGGCCTCCATTCACACTGACTGGGGGAAAGCTGAAGGTCAAGGCCTCCATTCACACTGACTGGGAGAAAGCTGAAGGTCAAGGCCTCCATTCACACTGACTGGGAGAAAGCTGAAGGTCAAGGCGTCCATTCACACTGACTGGGAGAAAGCTGAAGGTCAAGGCCTCCATTCACACTGACTGGGAGAAAGCTGAAGGCCCAAACACAGACAGTGGAGTGGCTACAGAGAGAGGGCACTGTGGCAAATGCACAACAGGGACAGTAGTGAAAGTATTTAGGAATGTTTATAACAAGTCTTACAATGCATTATAAGTGCATCGTAATGCATTAAACCTGTGGGTACATCTGCATTGCTTGTTCTTTGGGGTTTTAGGCTTGGTTTCTGTATAAGCACTTTGTGACATCTGCTGATGCAAAAAAGGGCTTTATAAATACATTTGATATGATCATGACAGAAACATAATTAGGCCTGGTGCACGCAACGCTTGTCCCATTGATGTACCTACATGAGTAGGGTTGAATGGCGGGAACCCGGTTACTGAGATTTACCGCCCAAAACCACTCCCTTTTCCCGGGATAAATAACTGTATGAAACCTTTAAATTATAATAAATTCTTTATATGAACAGCATCGTGTGAAATGGAACCGTTAAATGATATGCAATGTCTAAATCTGTCTTCTCTACGGCCTCTACATGATGAATCAATGCTCAGGGTGGGGACAGACAGCCCATCTCAGTATGGAGTGCAGTTCACAATGCATGTAGTGAAAGTATTTCACTTCATCATGGTAACTTATTTTCTTGTGACAGGTAGGTCTACATTTGCTGCAACATAGCCTATTCTACAGTAATATAAAGACCCAATGGCTTTCGGGGGTCACCTTGTTTCTTTTAAATTGTAAAGATTTGTATTTTTAATTGCAGCTGCAGAGTTTTTAAACAGCCTATCTCGAATATCATTGCTTTAAATCAGTGCACGCTCGAGCACTATCTCGCAGTCTCTCTCTCCATGAACTCCATTCAAATTGCATACACAATAGATAATCCTGTTCTAGATTGATATATAGGCCTATATATAGTTGTCCTAGCCTACCTCTTTCAGGTAATACATTCAATGCAGTATTAGCCTTATATTTAGCTAATTAATGATGGGTTATGCATAATACGCTAACTTATAGCCTCTGTCGCTTGGGCAATACGCAAGCACCTGTGCTCCGCTGTCCTCTCCTTAAAAAAACACTCCTTAGCTCTTGGAGTCCCATGCAGGAAAAGCTAGACTAGAATAGCTTGCTGGACAATTTATTTTAGCATTTCTTATACCAATAGACTATTCAAAAAGGGACGCAAGATCTTTTTTGATTAATGTTAAATATAGCAGCCAATAGAACTCACAGGTAGTTTGAAAGAAGAGCGAACGCCCGATGGCGGTAGGCTACAGCAGTTATTTATTCAGACCCATAACCATTCAGTCTTCGTGAAAAGAAGTGAAAGCCTTCTGCCTCTAATTCTAGTCCTATATTTTTCAAGGATGTCATTAGAATGAAGATACGGACAACAAAACATATTTAATGTAACTGTTGAAAGCGAGGAAGGAATGAAGCATCAATAGATAGAGAAAGAGGAGGTAGGCTAATAACATTAGGGAAAATATTATTAAAAAGGTGTATATGCTTCAGCCTACTAATTATAGAAATAGGCCCTATTAAATGTCAAAATGTAAATCTAATTCGCTAGCCTATACTTGTAACTTTGTAGGCCTCATGTGCTGCACTAGAATCACATGTTCTCTTCCTGCTTTATCATGGTTAGAACGAGGTGTGTAATTCCAGTCCATATAATACAGTATAATACAATACAGTACAGTAATAAAGTCCACACTCAAAAAGATTAGCCTACTGGAGCTAGTTTCATTTATTTACCCAAGAGAGCATATAGCTAGCTACATCTATGGGATTTTCTGTTTTTTCTGTTGTGCGTAATGTGCAGAAGCCTATATCATATACTGTATGTATTGGATAATGGCACAATCATTTGGTTTTTTGGGGGGCTTAGGTACATTACATTTCGTTAATATGGGGCTCATAAAATGTATTTAATATAGGGCTCTTCAGGCTCAGGTAGCATCAGGTTAGAATGTTCATGCTGATCAAAGCTTTAATCAAATCCAGACATTTATATGCTTTATAATGATTTAGAATGACACATAACAAATATAGTTTCAAATTCCATTACTTTTTCAATTAAAAAATACAATCACAGGGTTGCCATCTATTTTATTCAGAAAGATATACTAACAGCAACTAGTGAAAAAAAAAAAACTGTTTGGAAGTAGTGATTTTGTGTGTATTGGACAAACTGTCCCTCTTCTTTATATAGAAGGACAGAAAATAGGAGTGGTCAGAACACTATGTTAGCAAAGAAAGCAAATCTAAATAGATGTGGTTTTCAATGTAAAGCTGAGGTCTGACATTTCTGTGTGGTTAGCAAGCCAAGCCAAATGGCCAACCAACGCTTAGTGTATAAACAGCCAAACAGGATCCATTTCTGTGCTAAATATCCTCTCTCTTTTGATCCTGACTTTCTCCCGCAACATGCTACTTTCATTGTAAAATATGACAACTGGTTGCCATTTTTATGAAAATACACTTGTGAATGCACACGCGGACACACACACACGCACACGCGCACACTTCAATCAAGTTCTCCTCAGGAAAGCATTTACTCTCCTGTGGCTCTGTATTGTAATTTCACAGTATGCGTTAGAAAGCAGTACACGTCTTACTGACAGACGTCATTATAGATTCCTGTGACGATCCTAACAGGACCCAGATATGGTACAGCCTATATGAAGATGAATGTGCAAACAACTCACCCTGTTACTTCATTAAACATGTAGGTCAGCACAAAAAGAGTCATTATTGAATCATCTTCTCTGCCTAATCATGGTCATATGTACTGTAGCCGTGCTAATCACCACTAGGTTGAGGCCTAAGGTTTATTACTACACTATGAAATAATCCTATAGGTTTTGATCAATGTTAAAATATTATAAGTAGTAGTCTGTCATGTTGTTTTCTTTAATATAATGAACATTCATTCTATTCCACAATTACAAAAAAAAAAAGCACTGCCTCCTCCCACTCCAGACATTGAACAGAGTGTGATGGTCTCAGTCACTCCATTCGTTACCCAGGCCACACTTCAGCGGGCTTTTAGGCCAAGCTTGACAATTATCCCCACTAGCACTGGCCTTTTCAAACTTCATACAGTCACTGCATATTCGCCAGTTAACAAATTCAACTTTTATTTAGAAGATAACTGGTTCAGAGAAAGTTTCCTTCTCCCGGTATAGCTTTCAAAATCAGCACCGAGAGTAATAGACCACATTGCCCCGTTTTCATGTAGGCTAGAGCAGGGTTGGAGGGGGCCGTGGCATGGGCTAACATCACACGGCGTCAGGCTTGGACAGCCATCAAAGGCTTTAGTACACTTACCCGATGGTGCTTACGGGAAATGATTACGCACATGGTTAGTGAAGTAGCTGTGGACTCTAGAACAACCATACCTAAACTAAGTAGGTACTGGCTACACTAAAATGGTATATCCTTGTTATTCCAGAACGCTCAACATTCTACAAGTGAATGCCCCGGGATAGTTTGTAGCATTTTTATGTTGTTACAAAATATCCGCACACAATCACTAGCCTAGTCCTGCTTCAAAGACATTGTCTGTGTGGAAGATTGATACAACGTAACTTCACAGAGAGACTGGACCGTATCTGTACAGAGTTGTTTGAGTTCCATTGGTTGAACTGACGAAACTAATAAGTCAATTATGAAAACAAACAATCTTCCACCAACTAATTTGAGCCTGAAATGATCTATGTCACCTGAATCAAATCATGTAACGTTATTGGACATAAAGTTTCATGATTAGTTCCAGACAATATTTGATGGAGCTGTGACCAACTAACCATGATCTCTATCAAGTGTAACTCTGATCAGGTCATGATGATGTCGTAGTAAATATATTATGTTATAGCTTGGTCTGGCTAAAATTTTGTGCATGACCCATCTTGTGTTGGGCCTTCGGATTTAATACAATGGACAAAGACTTCTATCTTGTCGGCCTTGTCAGCAGGTGGCTAAGAACAACACCCACGCCATAGGTCTCTCAGTCCTTCCAACTCACGAGTTCTCCCATGACACACACAAACACAAACACACACACACACACACACATTATTACTGATAACACACGCACACACAAAATCCCCTCTTTCGGCTGAACATTTTCCCAAAACACACACACACACACACACACATTATTACACACACACACATTATTACTGATAACACACGCACACACAAAATCCCTTCTTTTAGGCTGAACATCTGAAGACAGACAACCCGACTCAGAGCCAATGCAATGGAAGTGACCTCGCCCAACTCATCAGGACCAATCAGAAGATCAGAACTCCTAGAATCAACCTACTTTATTTTATTGTATAAAATGTCAGCACACAATGTTTAGGGCGCGCTCTCAGATATCTCCCTACGAGATTGACGGACGGGTCCGTGCACGCTATTTACAGATATCTTTACCTCTGAATAAACTGCCTTATATTATACAATTATCCACCGTGTCCGAAAGTCTCTACTTGGTCTCCGTTCTCCAGTAAACTTGTTTTATCAACAATGAACAACTCGTATGCTTTTCCTGGGTAATAACTATATTAAAAAACATTATCCAAAAAAAAAAAAAAGGTTATTGAATGGATATGCCATGGCAGATTGGGGTTAAATGTGAGCTTTTATCCAGAAAAGTGCACTGTTAAAAAAATAAAAAAATAAAAGGTTATTGAATGGATATGCCATTGCAGATTGGGGTTAAATGTGAGCTTTTATCCAGAAAAGTGCACTGTGAATGAGTTCCACAAGATAGAAGCCATCTTGTAACCACACATGCTAGTACCAATCTCTCTCTCTCTCTCTCTCTCTCTCTCTCACACACACACACACACACACACACACAGTAAAGCTACAACTCACAAAGTTTTAGAGTAGAGCAAGAAAGTAGGATGAAAGCCCAGGCTCTGCCGAAAAGCATGCCGAGCTGCGGCAACATATTGGACATGTCATCCCCACAACTGAACTGAGTTTTACATACTTGTACAATCTCGCCCTCCGCGCTGATAGTTGCCCCTGCCTTTGAGAATCGTCCTTGCAACCCCGTCGTGTATGTAGTATAATCTCCATTTGGACTGGACTCAAACAGCACTACTTCCACAAAAGCCGTATCCTTGGTGAAAACCGTTCCAATAGAAGTGGTGACCACGATGATCACCAAGACCACAGAATCGGCTACACACTCTAATCTTCTCCTTGGTAAAATCATCATCTTGCCGGTTGGATATGCGCAGATCGGAACATAATTTCCAAGGGTGATTAGGTGATGGTGCTGAAATTGAATCTGAAGCGAGATCGATGCGTCAAAAGAGCGCCGTGTTTTCGCAACTGTGCAACGAAAGCTGTGCGTGTTTATTTCACCATTGCAGCCTTGTCAATTACATTGCTTGCTTCTTAACGCTCCCTCTCTTTTCGCCTCCCTCCCTCTCTCTCTATTTCTCACTCACCCCTCTCTCTCTCCAGCGCTACAAAGCCGATCTCCCTTTGATCTCCAAACACGTGATTTTTTGTGTGTTTTTTTTCAACCAAAAGGGTTATCCCCACCCACCAATGTTCCTGACCCTCTACTTTCCACTCCCTACTCTCAAGTGCCAGCACTCTGTTAAGGACGCACGGCGCATTCACTTGGGCTTTAGGCGGTATAAATCGAGAAGTAGGCTATACCTCGAATTGAAGCCAGGTAGCCAATCATTCTATCAAAAGTGGTACATTTGGGCAGATATAGCCTAATAGAGGTTTGCTTTAGCTATGGACGTGAGATGTAATAGCCAACATGGTTAAGCTATTCATAAACACTGTTAGGTTGTGTCTTGTTGAAGGGGTGATTCGCTCTTGACTGGCTATCGAAACTCCTTGCTTTCGCCAAACGCGACGCCACAGTTTAGGAAAGATTCGCTCAGGATCGAAGCTCTTGAAGATAGGAACGACCTTAAAAGAACCAGTACCCTAGTCAAAACACTTCATTATTTAACCCGGCTATTTTTTCTATCTCCAATCCGATATGTTTACCTCTCGGTTAGAACTGTATCTATTTGTGTCACCGGGCATTACATTAATGATCCATCTGCCCGTATTGTGAGATAAAGAAATTACAAAGTAGCCTGTTGTTTCCGGTGGGTTTTTGTTGTGAGGAATGGATGCAGCATGCTGGGTGTGGATGTTAGTATTTAATAAACAAAAAGCACAACTTAAGCCTACACTTTATGAATAAGCCTTTACAAATTCTTATAAATGTTTAAATGTTTTGATAAATTATTTTAAAAAAGTATTAATGCTAAGGATTATCATGCTAAATGTTTATACATGTTTACAAATAAAGAAATACACTGAGTTTACAAAACATTAGGAACAGGGATGCTGGTCCATGTTGACTCCAATGCTTCCCACAGTTGTGTCAAGTTGGCTGGATGTCCTTTGGGTGGTGACCATTCTTGATACACACGGGAAACTGTTGAGCGTGAAACATCCAACAGTGTTGCAGTTCTTGACACACTCAAACCAGTGCGTCTGGCATCTACTACCATACCCCGTTCAAAGGCACTTAAATCATTTGTCTTGCCCATTCACAAGTGGATTTAACAAGTGACATCAATAAGGGATAATAGCTTTCACCTGGATTCACCTGGTCAGTCTGTCATGGAAAGAGCAGGTATTCCTATCCTAATGTTTTGTACACTCAGTGTACGTAGTCTATTTATTAACGATTTACAAATAGTTTATTAATGCTAATTTCATGAAAAGTATTATAAAGTGTTAGGTATTTCACAAACTGGTGCGTTTCAATTAGCTTGTGCAGTAAACTGTTAAACAAACATTTTGTTATTTTGGCTTTATTAACGTAATGTGCATTACAAGTTCACAAATCCCCATGTTGTCAGTCTTTGGTCTAGCTGCATTCCTCTCATCTTCAAAGGGTTCTTAACCTCATTTATAAGACTGACACATGACAGGCTAATTACACATCATTTCAGTAATTCTGAGAAACAGCTGTCACAGGTGTTTAAAGCATCTTAACAGTCATTTGCAACTGAAATAGATGATTCTCTCTGTGTGTGTGTGTGTGTGTGTGTGTGTGTGTGTGTATGAGCGTGTTATTTGCAACATAAATACATAATCATTGGTTTGGTGCAGGAGAGATTTATGCACAATATTAAGAATGTAAAGGGTTTCGAGTTTTGCATAAAATGTTGTACACACTATTAACAATTGACGTGAGAAAAATATTGAAAACCATAACATATATATAACAACTATTACACAAAAATGGGTAGAGGCAAAGCATAAATAGGGAGTATTTAGTCAACAGTCAACAGTCAACCAGTCTGACAGAGAAGATTTGAATTAAAGAGTATTTTAAAATGACAAAGATATTTCTGTGAACAATATACACTGAGTGTACAAAACATTATTCGTCAGAGCATGGACTCTACAAGGTGTCGAAAACGTTCCACAGGGATGCTGGCCCATGTTGACTCCAATGCTTCCCACAATTGTGTCAAGTTGGCTGGATGTCCTTTTGGTGGTGGACCATTCTTGATAAACACGGGAAACTGTTGAGAGTGAAAAACCCAGCAGCGTTGCAGTTCTTGACACACTCAAACCAGTGCGCCTGACACCTACTATCATACCCTGTTGAAAGGCACTTCAATCTTTTATCTTGCCCATTCACTCGCTGAATGGCACACATACACAATCCATTTCTCAATAGTCTCAAGACTTAAAAATCCTTATTCCCCTTCATCTACACTGATTGAAGTGGATTCAACAAGTGACATCAATAAAGGATCATAGCTTTCACCTGGATTCGCCTGGTCAGTCTATATAATGGAAAGAGCAGGTGTTTCTAATGTTTTGTACACACATTGTATAATGGTGTTAACACAGAGGACCAGTAATTATCTGGTGTCTTGAATCCTTTATCCAGATAGACTTTGAGAGAGAGAGGTGTTTGTTTGTGTGCTACATGGGGCATGGCAGTGCCTGGGTGCTGGAGATACAAACACACAGAGAGAAGAGAAAATAGAGACAGAGAGAGACAGAGAGAGAGAGAGAGAGAGAGAGAGAGACAGAGAGAGAGAGAGAGAGAGAGAGAGAGAGACAGAGAGAGAGACAGAGAGAGAGAGAGAGAGAGAGAGAGAGAGAGAGAGAGACAGAGAGAGAGACAGAGAGAGAGAGAGAGATAGGTGTTTGTTTGTGTGCAATATGAGGCATGACAGTGACTGGGTGCAGGAAACACAGCCTGGGTCACAAAATAACACCCTATTCACTGGTCAAAGGTAGGACACTATCTAGGTAATAGGGTTCCATTTGGAACACAGAGAGGCTTGTTTTAAAACAGACAGATATCGTATGTATAATTTCAGTGTCTGAATCAGAGGAGTACTGTGCAGCATTGTGTTTTTTTCATTAAACAAAATAGAGGCCTACAAAGGTTACACTACTTATAACATAAAGATATTTACACATAAACCAAAGTCGTCGTTAGCTATTTTGTAGTACATCTGAAGTGGTCAAAATCACTTAATTATGAAATATTTATCTTCGTTCGAGAGCCCCTCAAAATATTTATATGATCTTTAAAGGAGGTTTAGCAGCATCCATCCACTACATGGATGGTCTGTGTCGATACAGTGTTTGAAGTGTTTCCCTCATATAAGTATTTGTGAAGACTGTTTTGATATACTCTGTCTGTCATGGATTGTATACATAACTGAAGTTATGGGAAATGTTCTCCTAAACAATACAGACGATGTAGGTAGCATGATCATTTTTGACAAGCTACCAATGATGCCATCAGATCACAACATTATCAATGAAAGAGTAGACAAGGGGAACTTGTTTTGTCAATAGAGATCGCTACTCATAAGGGTGGATTGGAGTTTTTATATCAAGCCTGCCCTCAGCTGGTTAGAAAAAAACCTGCAAGCACAATAAAATGAGCCCTTGGTTGCGCACAATAATCTCTCCTTCTCACTGAAGTGTGCACTTGTTCACCACTCCCCACAAATGTAAAAGCATTGGAATAGAGTTGGAATGGGCTAGTTTCCATATCTATACCAGTCATTTCCTTTCAAATCAATGAAGGGAAGTGAACAAGTGCACACTTAAGGAGAAAGGAAGCGCCTTTCCCCCTCAAGAGACTGAAAATATTTGACATGGGTCCCCAGATCCTCAAAAAGTTATACAGCTGCACCATCGAGAGCATCCTGACCGGTTGCATCACCGCCTGGTATGACAACTGCTCGGCATCTGACCGTAAGGAGCTACAGAGGGTGGTGCTTATGGCCCAGTACATCACTGGGCCAAGCTTCCTGCCATCCAGGACCTATATACTAGGCGGTGTCAGAGGAAGGCCCAAAACATTGTCAAAGACTCCAGTCACCCAAGTCATAGACTGTTCTCTCTGCTATCGCACGGCAAGCGGTACCGGAGCGCCAAGTCTAGGTTCAAAAGGCTCCTTAACAGCTTCTACCCCCAAGCCATAAGACTGCTGAACAATCAATCAAATGGCCACCCGGACTGTTTACATTGACCCCCTTTGTTTTTACACTGCCGCTACTCACTGTTTATTATCTATGTATAGTCACTTTACCCCTACCTACATGTACAAATTACCTCGACTAACCTGTACCCCCGCACATTGACTCGGTACCGGTACTTCCTGTATATAACCTCGTTATTGTTATTGTATTGTGTTTTTTTTTTTTTTTTTTACTTTAGTTTATTTAGTAAATATTTTCTTAACTCTATTTTCTTAAAACTGCATTGTTGGTTAAGGGCTTGTAAGTAAGCATTTCACGTTGAGGTCTACCTAAACCTGCTGTATTCGACGCATGTGACAAATACAATTTGATTTGATTTGATTTGAGGAACTATTATTGGAATGCACCCCTAAACTAATCCCCTAGGAAGTGAAGCTGAACAACTGTTATATAAAACCAATATGGCAGCTGCTCTAACATACTTTATACCTATCCAATCATGTCAGATCTACACAAGTGCTTCTTCTTCTTCTTCTTCTTCTTCTTCTTCTTCTTCTTCTTCTTCTTCTTCTTCTTCTTCTGTCCTCTCTCTCTCCATGGGCTGTGCTTGGGAATAAACTCCCCCTGCACCCTAACAGGAATCAGCTGGATCCTCCAATCAGCTCAGCTAACTGTGTTTACTGCAAATGTCACTGTCAGGAGAGATGGTTGGGTTGGTCGCTTAGAAACACTTGGCAGTCTATGGCCATGGTATATTTTACTAGCGCCACCCCGACCTATGGGCGGTAAATCATTGAATCTGATTCATTTGATTCAATGCAATTAAATCTTTGAGGACTGCAACCATAGAAATACAATTTATTTATGCTTATTAATAGGCCATTGTCAACTTCCCATCTATGGTTATTTTGCTCACAGCTGATTGCTCACTGTCAACCTGTTTACATATTAATACAACTTGGGTCATGTAAATTTATAAAAAGGTCCAGCTTGTTTCCATTGATCATCCTTGAGATGTTTCTACAACTTGATTGGAGTCCACCTGTGGTAAATTAAATTGATTGGACATGATTTGGAAAGGCACACACCTGTCTATATAAGGTCCCACGGTTGACAGTGCATGTCAGAGCAAAAACCAAGCCATGAGGTCAAAGGGATTGTCCGTAGAGCTCCGAGACAGGATTGTGTCGAGGCACAGATCTGGGGAAGGGTACCAAAAATGTCTGCAGCATTGAAGGTCCCCAAGAACACAGTGGCCTCCATCATTCTTAAATGGAAGAAGTTTGGAACCACCAAGACTCTTCCTAGAGCTTGCTGCCCGGCCAAACTGAGCAATCGGGGGAGAAGGGCCTTGCTCAGGAAGGTGACCAAGAACCTGATGGTCACTCTGACAGAGCTCTAGAGTTCCTCTGTGGAGATGCGAGAACCATCCAGAAGGACAACCATTTCTGCAGCACTCCACCAATTAGGCCTTTATGGTAGATGGGCCTGACGGAAGCCACTCCTCAATAAAAGGCACATGACGGCCCGCTTGGAGTTTGCCAAAAGGCACCTAAAGACTCTCAGACCATGAGAAACAAGATTCTCTGGTCTGATGAAACCAAGATTGAACTCTTTGGCCTGAATGCCAAGCGTCACATCTGGAGGAAACCTGGCACCATCCCTACGGTGAAGCATGGTGGCAGCATCATCATGCTGTGGGGATATTTTTTAGCGGCAGGGACTGGGAGACTAGTCAGGATCGAGGGAAAGATGAATGGAGCAAAGTACAGAGAGATCCTTGATGAAAACCTGCTCCAGAGCGCTCAGGACCAAAGACTGGGGCTAAGGTTCACCTTCCAACAGGACAACGACCCTAAGCACACAGCCAAGACAAGGCAGGTGTGGTTCAGGGAGAGAGAGAGATGGTGTGTGGTTCAGGGAGAGAGATGGTGTGTGGTTCAGGTAGAGAGAAAGATGGTGTGTGGTTCAGGTAGAGAGAGAGATGGGGGGGCTTTTACTCTCTCAGCTCTAGCTCTGCGTTGTATCTTTAAATGCATTTCACTTTTCAAACAATTCATAACCAAATATTTGAGATTTTGAAGTATTAAGCATTTTGAGATGGATCTGCCCCGGGGTGAACACTGACTTTGAAGTGTAGATTAAGGGGAGTTATTTCAATAGGCCCTAATTCCATAGTGAACACACACACTCACACACACACACACACTCACACACACACACACACACTCACACACACACACACACACGCTGTGGGACTAAAGTTGAAACTGTCTGGGGGGATGGTAGGAGGGAAGTGGAGTCTTCACTGTGTGTGTGTGTGTGTGTGTGTGTCACGATCGTCTAGAACAGGAGACCAATGCGCAGCGTTGCGAGTGAACATAGTATATTTATTAAATACTCACACGAGCAAAACAAACAAACAACGAATCCGTGACGTCTGTGGTACAACACGCACACACCGAACAAAATCCCACAACCCGAAAGGAAAACAGATAGATTAAATATGGTCTCTAATCAGAGACAAACAGCCGACAGCTGACAATTCGTTTGCCTCTGATTGGGAGTCACACCGGCAAACATAGAAAATAAACCACCTAGAACACCCACCAGAGAAACCGAAACACACAGAATGAACACACCCTGGTTCAACATAATGAGTCCCCGAACCAGGGTGTGACAGTACCCCCTAAAGGCGCGGACTGTGACCGCGCCTAAATACGAAACAAAACAGGGAGGGCTGGGTGGGCATTCTTCCTCGGGCTCCGGCTCCGGGCTTGATCCCCACTTCCTCTCCAACCCCCAAAGTACTCCTGGTCCTGTCCAGCCGCTGGCCGGAGCCGGACTGACGACACGCGCCCTGGCTTGGTGCGTGGAGCAGGAATGGACCGGAATGGGCTGGCGCACGCACACCACTGACTTGGTGCGGAGAGCAGGGACGAGCCGACAGGGCTGACGAGACGCACCACAGACTTGGTGCGGGAAGCTGGCGATGGGCCGGACTGCTGACGCCGCACCGTATCCGGTGCGAGTGGCCGAACAGGCCGGGTCGGCTGGCGACGCGCACCCATCCCTGTGGCAGTGCCGGAACCCAGGCCGGGTCGGGCTGGCGACGCCGCACCGTATCCCTGGTGCGAGTGGCCGAACAGGCCGGTCGGGCTGGCGACGCGCATCGGATCCTTGGTGCGAGTGGCCGGAACAGGCCGGGTCGGGCTGGCACACGCCACCGTATCCCTGGTGCGAGTGGCGGAACAGGCCGGGTCGGGCTGGCGACGCGCACCGTATCCTTGGTGCGGGGAGCAGGCACAGGCCGGGCTGGGCTGGGGACGCGCACCACAGGCTCCATGCGAGGAACAGGAACAGACAGGACCGCACTGAGGACACACCCCCGGCCCTACACGGGATCAGGAACGGGCCGGACCGGACTGGTAACACACCCCAGTACCCTTGGCCGTGCCTCTACACCTTCCTTCCCCTTCGTGACCAGTGGCCCCCTTAACCTGGCGGCCCTATCTGCCAACCTCCTGCACTCCTCCAACCCGTACACCTGCTGCCCCGACGTCGTGAGCCCCCCCCTAAAAATTTTCTGGGGGTCTCTCCTCCCCGCGGACCAGGCCTCCATCATTCTCGCCCAATTCTCGCTCCTCTGTTTCCAATTATCGCCCTTCAGCTCCTGGACACGCTGCTTGGTCTGGTCTTGGTGGGATTTTCTGTCACGATCGTCTAGAACAGGAGACCAATGCGCAGCGTTGCGAGTGAACATAGTATATTTATTAAATACTCACACGAGCAAAACAAACAAACAACGAATCCGTGACGTCTGTGGTACAACACGCACACACACCAACAAAATCCCACAACCCAAGGAAAACAGATAGATTAAATATGGCTCCCAATCAGAGACAAACAGCCGACAGCTGACACTCGTTTGCCTCTGATTGGGAGTCACACCGGCAAACATAGAAAATAAACCACCTAGAACACCCACCAGAGAAACCGAAAACATAGAATGAACACACCCTGGTTCAACATAATGAGTCCCCGAACCAGGGTGTGACAGTGTGTGTGTGTGTGTGTGTGTGTGTGTGTGTGTGTGTGTGTGTGTGTGTGTGTGTTCACAACAAACAGCAAGATAAAGTCAATGGGAAATATTTGCAACCTTATACCAGAATTACCTTTTTTCTAATTCCCCTGGTAAGTCTTTCTTCCTTTCCTGAGGTAACTTGAAGTGACAAGTAATCAGACATTATTGGATCCATTCACGCAATGTAGCACATTGAACATGATTCAAATCTGGCCTCATTCGGTCTTCACTGTGTCAGTCAGGTCTGCAGAGCTCTTTGTACTTATAACACCAAGAGGCTACTTAATAAGCTACTACTTTCTTGATTTGGACACAGACAACCGGCCAGTTACAGGGATTTGGACACAGACAACTGACCAATTACAGGGATTTGGACACAGACAACCAACCAGTTACAGGGATTTGGACACAGACAACTGACCAATTACAGGGATTTGGACACAGACAACTGACCAGTTACAGGGATTTGGACACAGACAACTGACCAGTTACAGGGATTTGGACACAGACAACTGACCAGTTACAGGGATTTGGACACAGACAACTGACCAGTTACAGGGATTTGGACACAGACAACTGACCAGTTACAGGGATTTGGACACAGACAACTGACCAGTTACAGGGATTTGGACACAGACAACTGACCAATTACAGGGATTTGGACACAGACAACTGACCAGTTACAGGGATTTGGACACAGACAACTGACCAGTTACAGGGATTTGGACACAGACAACTGACCAGTTACAGGGATTTGGACACAGACAACTGACCAGTTACAGGGATTTGGACACAGACAACTGACCAATTACAGGGATTTGGACACAGACAACTGACCAGTTACAGGGATTTGGACACAGACAACTGACCAGTTACAGGGATTTGGACACAGACAACTGACCAGTTACAGGGATTTGGACACAGACAACTGACCAATTACAGGGATTTGGACACAGACAACTGACCAGTTACAGGGATTTGGACACAGACAACTGACCAGTTACAGGGATTTGGACACAGACAACTGACCAGTTACAGGGATTTGGACACAGACAACTGACCAGTTACAGGGATTTGGGAACTGCACTACTACAGTTAAAAGGATTGGGGAGATTTCCTTACTCACCAAGAGTGTCAGAGGAATCCCAGGGAGCGAGGGAGGGAGCAAGGGAGGAAGGGGCCAGCCAGACCAGACAGACCTATAGGCTCTGGACCAATGAACACCACACTCCTCCCCTTTCTTCCACTGCCAGAGTAAACACTAAATTAATACCAGCAACATTTAGTTGTTTCCAACTGTGTGCTGGTGGTAATGATGGGGACAGGCAGGGACTGGGACTGGGCTGGGGATGGATGGGACAGGGCTGGGGATGGATGGGGCCGGGCTGGGGATGGATGGGACAGGGCTGGGGATGGATGGGTCCGGGCTGGGGATGGATGGGACAGGACTAGGGATGGATGGGACAGGACTAGGGATGGATGGGACAGGTCTGGGGATGGATGGGACAGGGCTGGGGATGGATGGGACAGGGCTGGGGATGGATGGGACAGAGCTGGGGGGCAGAGGAAAAGGTTCCAGTAATTTCAGAATTACAGTGTTCTAGAATTTTGGAATGGAGTCTTCACACCTCTATGTTACTCCGGAGAGGTGTTCTTTAACCCTGGTCTGGGACACCCATAGACTGTGCAGGCTTTTGTTCCAGCACAGCACTAACACACCTGGTTAAACTCATTAAGAAGTGTGTCAGAACGAAAGTCTGCACACCCTGTGGGTCTCCTTTCAGGAACTGAACAACATTCTGCTCTGAAGTCAATCCAGCCTGTAGGGTTGGAGATGATGAGAGGACATGACACAACAAATCAACTGTGGGATATCCTCCCTGTGACCTTTCCTCAGGCTTATAGGCCACAGCTTTGAGTTTGGACTTCTGGGGATATGCGATATCTACTGTTTTACGTGTAATATGTATGCATTATACCTGTCGACTCTAAGTAATCGTTACCAGATTTTAGGACTACTGTTTTAAGTGTGATATCTATATCCTATAGGGTGAATGGTAGCTTCCACGATCCCCTAAACTGGTGTCAACTTATTCCTCGGGGTGCCATTCATTGGATTTCAGAAACTACTGACAGCTAGGCTCATCTAGGATGATTTACTGTCAATTTAGCACATCTGAACCCCTGGTCTCCTGCAGGTTAGTAGTATTAAACCATTGATCTGCATGGAAGAGAAGACGCTTTTACTTTTTCAACTCATTATATTGTATAGGACTAATATACAGTACATCTTAGCACTGCGCTAATATGATACTCAAACTGACACTAAGCAATGTATTTCCACTGAACGACTGCACATTTTAAACAGCGGTATAAAAATGTAATACTGGCCTCAGGATCCTGTGATGAGCAGCCAGACGTGTTTTTTCTCTGGGTCTCTGAAGCCACTATCATCTTTAAGAAATATATATATTTTATTCATCTGTTGTCATTCTATTGTTTTCCTGTAAAGTGTATTGTGATTTTAAGCACGCTTTCAATAAAGTTTTATTTGATTGATCTGTACACAAAATGTGTGTGGCTCAGTGGTATTTCGGTCAAGTTTCGGCAGCAGGGGAACTTTTAACGTATCAACCCATAACTTTCAGAGTGATCATGTGCTCTGTAGTGATCAGAGTGTAGTTTCTCAGTTGACCAGATGTGGGCAGTATGACTCAACTCTTCAGACAGGAGGACTGGCTATCAAGATGGGGAGAAGAAACCATTCAGAATCTCTCCAAATCAGACATTTTAATATTTCTACTACCTAATTTGAGCAAGGGGTAAACAATATTGTGAACCATGAAAGAAGAATAACGTTTTCAGGCATTTGCTTTTTATTGTAAAAAAGGTTGACACTTATTACAAGAAATTATGATCTCTTCACTAAGTGCGTCCTATTTTAAGTGCTTCCTATTTGGCCTGTACATTCTAGAGGACCTGTGACCAAAGTTTGGGTTCATACTGTTGATTTCTTTAAACCCAAACCCCAAAATGAGAGAAACCTGCTATTTTTAATTGTTTTATTTTTAAAAAATTGTGTGTCGGCCAGTAATACAAATCTAAATTGTATCCATTTTAAATTCAGGCTGTAACACAACAAGATGTGCCTTCAGAAAGTATTCACTCCCCTTCACTTTTTCCACATCTTGTTGTGTTACAGCCTGAATTTAAAATGGATACCATTTAGATTTGTTTTACTGGCCTACACACATTTTTTACAAATGAATTAAAAATGAAAAGCTGAAATGTCTTGAGTCAATAAGTATTCAACCCCATTGTTATGGCAAGCCTAAATAAGTTAAGGAGTAAAAATGTGCTTAGCAAGTCACTGAATAAGTTACATGGACTAAGTCTGTGTGCAATAAGTGTTTAACATGATTTCTGAATGACTACCTCATCTCTGTACCCCACTCATACAATTATCTGTAAGGTCCCTCAGTCGAGCAGTGAATTTCAAACACAGATTCAACCACAAAGACCAGGGAGGTTTTCCAATGCCTCGCAAAGAAGGGCACCTATTGGTACATGGGTAAAAGCAGACATTGAATATCCCTTTGAGAAAGTTATTAATTACACTTTGGATGGTTTATCATCCTTCCTTGCTGGAGAGGAAGGAAACCGTTCAGGCCACCGCTTTCACCATGAGGCCAATGGTTACTTTAAAACAGTTACAGTTTAATGGCTGTGATAGGAGAAAACTGAGGATGGATCAACAACATTGTAGTTACTCCACAGTGCTAACCTAAATGACAGAGTGACAAGAAGGAAGCCTATACAGAATACAAATATTCCAAAACATGAATCCTGTTTGCAACAAGGCACTAAAGTAAAACTGCAAAAAATGTGGCAAAGAAATTAACTTTATGTCCTGAATAAAAAAGTGCTATGTTTGTGGCAAATCCAACACAACACGTCACTGAGTACCACTCCTCATATTTTCAAGCATGATGGTGGCTGCATCATGTTATGGGTATGCTTGTCATCGGCAAGGACTATGGAGTTTTTTAGGCAAAATTCTAGAGGAAAACCTGGTTCAGTCTACTTTCCAACAGACACTGGGAAACAAATTCCCCTTTCAGCATGACAATAACCTAAAACAAGGCCAAATATACACTGGAGTTGCTTACCAAGATGACAGTGAATGTTCCTGAGTGGCCTAGTTACAGTTTTGACTTCAATCGGCTTGAAAATCTATGGCAAGACTTGAAAATGGCTGTCTAGCAATGATCAAGAACCAACTTGACAGAGCTTGAAGAATTTAAAAAAGAATAATGTGCAAATATTGTACAATCCAGGTGTGGAAAGCTCTTAGAGACTTACCCAGAAAGACTCACAGCTGTAATCGCTGCCAAAGATGATTCTAACATGCATTGACTCGGGGGTGTGAATACTTATGTAAACAAATATGCAAACATTTCTAAAAACATGTTTTCACTTTGTCATTATGGGTGAGAAAAAAACAAAACAATTTAATCTATTTTGAATTCAGGCTGTAACAACAAAATGTGGAATAAGTCAAGGGGTATGAATACTTTCTGAAGGCACTGTAGATGTTCCATTGTACACACCTGACAGATACATAAATACAATAAACAAATCATTTAGTGGGTCAGCGTATCCAGTGGTGTAGTGGAGGGTAAACGCATGTAAAAGCTGTTTACCTACCTTTATTTTCTTTTGAGCGAGCGTTTACCTATTTATCGCAGGGAAATGCATTGTAAGTACAAGGAGTGTTACTTCCTTCACTGTGATCAGCGTTTACCCACCTTTGTTTTAACCACTACATCACTGAGGGTTTCGATATATTTTGCAGTGGAATCTGCTAGGGTTTCAAACCTCATTCATACACTGTCTCCCTGGGACTTCACTGGTCAGAGTTCTAGGGCACATTCAATAAGCAAACTGTGACATATAACTAATGCGATTCCTTCCTCTACATGTTAGTGAGGCACGTTTCTTCTAATATATTTATATCCGATTCCGAACGTTCCACATTATTGTACCTTGCTGCAAACAGGCCAGGGTCCATATATAAAGATGGAGTATCATTATAACAGCATTGTCCTGGTGGAGGAGTGAAGCGCTGTTCACCTCACAGCTTGAAGCCAGAGTGAAGGGCCACCACTCCCCCTGAAGCCAGAGTGAAGGGCCACCACTCCCCCTGAAGCCAGAGTGAAGGGCCACCACTCCCCCTGAAGCCAGAGTGAAGGGCCACCACTCCCCCTGAAGCCAGAGTGAAGGGCCACCACTCCCCCTGAAGCCAGAGTGAAGGGCCACCACTCCCCCTGAAGCCAGAGTGAAGGGCCACCACTCCCCCTGAAGCCAGAGTGAAGGGCCACCACTCCCCCTGTCAGGTTGTGGTAGCAGACAGAAAATAAGCCTGCCTCCTCGATCATCCCTTTGATCGTCCCCTGTAGGAGGGAGAGGAGTGAATTCAGTAAAACATACAGAAAATAAGCCTGCCTCCTCGATCATGCCTTTGAAAGCCTCCTGTAACAGGGAGAAAGGAGTAGGGGAAGGAGTTTAGTAAGCAGAGAGACGGACCAAGCAGAAAGCAGTCAGTGGCCATCTCATTGCCTGCAGTATCTGTGGTGTGTTCCAGGATCCACCTGCCTGGCGGACGACCGTCGTCAAACGTTTCACACTCTTAAGCCAACCTGAGCAGTAGAGTATTTCCATTTTCTTCCTGAACCTCTCCACCAGGTACCGGTAGGACTTCCAGTCGCCAGCAATCACCTCCGCTAGCACAGGGATCGTCTGAAAACTGTACGCATCATAGAGCCTGCATGGAGATGACATAGGTTAAAGTATTAAACAATGCTATATTTGAAATCAATGAGACTGGGTCATTTGCTAGCAGAAAATATACCAACAAGTTGAGACAGGCAAAACAGTTTAGTGACATTAAATAATGGTTGTCTCCGGTGTGTTTATTCAAAGACAACAATCCAATTAATTTCTTAGTTAGATACACTACATTCATGGTATCAGCGGTGCTTGACTTGGGCAGGAGTTGTTCGGAGCGCAATATCGGGACCAACAATTTTTTTATAAAACAAAGTAGCCTATCAGCCCGGATTCACACACAGCGGGGGAAAAAGGTTGATCAAAGCAGAATGAAGGCGGGATCTGCACTGAACAGCAATGGAGAGTTAATATCCTGATTCCACTTTGTTCCATAATTTTTTTGCCTGCTAGTCTGTGAATCCGATGTAGGCAGTGTGTGCCAGTTCAAAATTGAGCATGCGCAGATTAAGAATGTGCCAGCCTGAATGCGTAGGATGAGATGTTCCATGTCCAGGGTTCGTACGGTCATGGAAATCCTGGAAAAGTCATGGAATTCTAATATTGTGTTTTCCAGGCCTGGAAAAGGTTTTGGGAAAACACTAAAATCATAAAAGCTTTGGAAAAGTCAAGGACATTAGTTTAATACTTTTTGTTAATGTAATTCATGAAGGCACACTTCTTAAATATAGGCTATTATCAATCACGTAAAAATCTACAAATCAGCCATGATCAGAATGACTCTTCAGTCTCAGTGTGTGCCAGTGGGCCGTTGACTGAGGAAAGAGCGCTAGGCATTTCAGCAGCAGGTAGCCAATAATGATACAGACTAACTATATAACCAATTCAAAACATAACTAGCCAGGCTACAAGCTATCTCACTAGTGAACTATTTGTGAATTATTTGTGAATTTCTGTGAACATAGTCTAATGGACCGACTTGGAAAGACAGCTCCTGCACCTCTTTCATCCCAAGTCAAGCACTGGGTATCAGATAAATCATTTGAAAGCAGTTGGAAGCAAGTCCCCGCAGCAATGTTCCAACATCTAGTGGAAGCCTTCCCAGAAGAGTGGAGGCTGTTATAGCAGCAAAGGGCGGACCAACTCCATATTAATGCCACTAGATGTTGGAGCATTGCTTTGAGGACTTGCTTCTATTTAGCCACAAGCATTAGTGAGGTCGGGCACTGATGTTGGGCGATTAGGCCTGGCTCACAGTCGGCTTTCCAATTCATCCCAAAGGTGTTCGATGGAGTTGAGGTCATGGCTTTGTGCAGGCCTGTCAAGTTCTTCCACACCGATCTCGACAAACCATTTCTGTATGGACCTCGCTTTGTGCACTGGGGCATTGTCATGCTGAAACAGGAAAGGGCCTTCACCAAACTGTTGCCACAAAGTTGGAAGCACAAAATCATCATTGTATGATGTAGCATTAAGATTTCCCTTCACTGGAACTAAGGGGCCTAGCCCGAACCATGTAAAATAGCCCCAGACCATTATTCCTCCTCCATCAAACTTTACAGTTGGCACTATGAATTGTGGCAGGTAGCGTTCTCCTGGCATCCGTCAATCCCAGATTTGCCTAGACGTTTCCACTTCACAATAACAGCACTTACAGTTGACCGGGGCAGCTTTAGCAGGGCAGGAATTTGACGAACTGACTTGTTGGAAAGGTGGCATACTACGACAGTGCCACGTTGAAAGTCACTGAGCTCTTTAGTACGGGCCATTTTACTGCCACTGTTTGTCTATGGAGATTGCATGGCTGTGTGCTCGATTTTATACACCTGTCAGCAACGGGTGTGGCTGAAATAGCCGAATCCACTAATTTGAAGGGGTGTCCATATACTTCTGTATATATAGTGTATTTCTCAATTTGAATGACATTTATCAAAAACTCTTATACCAACAATACATTGCGGTGTTGACATCAAGAAAGGAACAGCCTGCTGGTGGCTTCAGTGATGGAGGCGAATCAGGTAAGTAGGTACTAAAGTGCCCAAAGAGTTTTGTCATGTCATGTTGCTAGTAGATGATTAAAAAACAAAGCTATCTAAGTACACCGGGCCATGCAAAAGGAACTGGCCCACTCGGATCTAGCATGGTGTTTGGGGATGGAATAAGCTCGCTAGCAAGCTACAAGAACTCCATCAACGCTGCACGTTTTGCAGAAAGATATTAATGGTCAAATGCCAATCGGATTAATGTAATTGTTTATTTCAAGGAATGTCTTTATTTTTGCTGAACTGCCTGATCTTCATTGGCCAATATAACTTGCAGGATGTCATGGTAGCCAATGTTTGCGTTAGCCATTGTACCTGGATTTACTGTTACTGCTGCTAGTAACGTTAGCATTCAGGTTAGCATGTGGATAGCTATAGCTACCATCGACCAACAACAGAGTTTTAGCATTTTGGTTATAGACGTTCCAATGTCTACTATGATGGTAAAGTTTTATCTTGATTTTGTGTAACAGTACGATAAATGCTGATGTGCTGAACTGCTAATAAGTGATGTTTTTCAAGGCTGCTTGTGGTTAGCTAGTAGGGGTAAGCCAGCAGGGGTGTAAAAGGGGCTATGCTAAAAGCTTGTGCCCTGTATAAGTGATCACAAATATTTTAGCTGATACAGAATAAAGAAATGACAAAATATTTTTTCAAAAGCAATGAGGACTCGGTATGATGTGGGTCTTTGCCGTCTTATGTGGACAGTGGCTTCACTCCTGCTGTGTGTCTCATGTGTTCTTCTTTTCACTTTTTCGAACGCTTTTCCGACATGACTTTGGTCAAATTCGGATAAAATATACATTTCTCCCAAAATACAAACTTAAAATGATGTCGTATTGGGACATTTAGTTGGAAGGATGAAACCAATCAGAATGTTTAACAGCAACCTAATTCTGCAATCTTCCCTTTAAATTAAATCTCCACCTACCACTACTGACGCCCATGCTCTCAGCTTTCTGTTTGCCCACTTTGAGCATCTCCTTGATGTCACAGACTCCGGCCCTGGACTCCCGGGCCTCTGCCTCTCTCCCCTCTGTGGGGGACATGTATGTAGCTGGTTGAGATCCTGCCACAGAGGGGTCTGGTTGGAGCTGGCCGCACGCACGCACGTACACACATGCACGCACAATTACACACACACATACACACGCACGCACAATACACACACACATGCACACGCACGCACGCACAATTACACACACGCACAATTACACACACACATGCACACGCACGCACAATACACACACACATGCACACGCACGCACGCACAATTACACACACGCACAATTACACGCACGCACCATTACACGCACGCACAATTACACACACGCACAATTACACGCACGCACCATTACACGCACGCACCATTACACGCACGCACAATTACACGCACGCACAATTACATGCACGCACAATTACACGCACACACAATTACACGCACGCACAATTACACGCACGCACAATTACATGCACGCACAATTACACACAAGTACAATTACACGCACGCACAATTACACACACGCACAATTACATGCACGCACAATTATACGCACGCACAATTACACGCACGCACAATTACACGCACGCACAATTACACTCAAGTACAATTACACGCACGCACAATTACACGCACGCACAATTATACGCACGCACAATTATACGCACGCACAATTACACGCACGCACAATTACACGCACGCACAATTACATGCACGCACAATTACACGCACACACAATTACACGCACGCACAATTACACGCACGCACAATTACATGCACGCACAATTACACGCACGCACAATTATACGCACGCACAATTACACGCACGCACAATTACACGCACGCACAATTATACGCACGCACAATTACACGCACGCACAATTACACGCACGCACAATTACACACACGCACAATTACACGCACGCACAATTACACGCACGCACAATTACACACAAGTACAATTACACGCACGCACAATTACACACACGCACAATTACATGCACGCACAACTACACGCACGCACAATTATACGCACGCACAATTACCCACACACACATTATGTTCTATCCTGAAGCGGACCTAAAATTAATTTCCATTCAAAATCCTATTTTCCCTAACCCCTAAACCTAAACCTAACCCTTACCATTACCCTAACCCTGACCTCAACCTGTAACCCAAAACCTTAACCAAAACCTAACTCCTAACCCTAACCCTAACCACTAACCCCTTACCCTAACTCCTAACCCTAACCCTAACCCTAACCCCTTACCCTAACCCTAATTGTAACCCTAACCCTAAACCTAACCCCTAAACTTAAAATAACCTTTGTCTTCATCGGGACGTGGGAAATATCCCCTTGAGGGAGAATTTTCCTTGTTTTACGATCCTTGTGGAGGCTTTTGGGGATTTTAGGTCCCCAAACGATAGAAAAACCAACACACACATACACACACACACACACACACACTGGTTTTATAACCCAGATCACTAGAAACATGCTGCGATTTCGTACGTTTGAAAAGTTCCTGAGAACGTCGATATATGCCTTCCTCTGCGCTCCCCCCACCCAAAATGAAAAACTATTGCCCAGCACTGGGACCGAATTAGTGACGCTCGGAGCCAGAGCGCGCTGCTTAAACCACTGCACTATGGCAATTCACAATACTCTAGCAAGCCGCAAGAATACTGTGAATACTGATTATACTTGACGGCAACACCACGTTGTTTATTCTTTTTTGTTTTAAGCCTTCCCCAAACCATGGCCCATAACCTTAAAGGGTTACTTTTAGGTATTGATTCTGAGTGGTTGTTTTAACCTTGTAACCACGCTGAATTAATTTGTCAAAAATAGAAACGAATCCATAATACCTTGAATTTATAAAGGAAACTAAGAGATCTTGTTGTTATAACCCTCCCACTCTGACTTCTTTCCCGCTTTATGTTTTAGTACTGGAAGTGGTTCATCTACAAACCCCTTTCCTCTTCTTCATGGTAACAGGACACCCGAGTCCATTGTCTCCATTGTTGGGTTAATTACAGGCTAGGTCTCAGGTTTAGAGGGAGAAGCTGGCACCAGTCTTGTCTCATGGCCTCTGCTACAGTGAAGGTGACGGGGAATATGAGGACAGGGCCATTGCCATCCCATAGGGATCCAGTGGAACCAGAGAGAGAGAGAGAGAGAGAGAGAGAGAGAGAGAGAGAGGGAGAGAGAGTCTCAGGATTTGTGTTACAGTCTAACAATAGCCAGCTAGCACCAATGGACCAGTGCAGAGATACAAGGCAAGGAGGGTGTCTGTAGTCTGGGACTGTGTGACAGCGAGGGGTTCAGTCTCTTTCACCTCTCCTTCTCCCTTTCTCCATCTCTCTCTTTTAATGAGAGGTCAGTGTCACAGACCCCCCATGCTATTCTGAGTTAATACAGCTTGCTACAGACTATTGTGTTCATTCTTCTGGGCCTACGGGGAGAGAGTGACAGAGAGAGAGAGAGAGAGAGATGTTTAAAACTTTAAGAAGAGGTACTTTATGATAGTAAAACGTCATTGAAGGTTTACTGTGGGTGTGTTCATGTTTATCTGCTACTATATTTCCCCCTTTGTCCATCATTTACTATCTCCACTGTTAGATTCTTATGTTTCTTTGCAGCTCTCTTTGCGTGTAGGCTACATAACCACGGCCTAGTTAAGTACATTGGTTGGAAATCCAGAGAGTGAACTAAAGACCCATATATTCTTTCTTCCTAAAATGAGTAGGGTGTGTCTTGTATGCTGGATTGATAGACCAAGGTCAAAAAATCAAGTCTCAACATTGGGATAAGAAACATGCATACAATATTTATTTAGAAACCACATTAAATTAAGACTACAAAGGTACTTCACTTATACAAAAGACTATATTCCAATTCACATACAAAATAACAATAATTTACTGTATAAATTTAAATTTCACTATTTAATTTACATTTTTCATGAAAACAATGTTTAGTATTCCCCCCAAAACCCATTTTTTCCCCCCATATCACATAGGACTGCTCGTTTCATGACCAGAGTACCGTGTAGGGTTACAAAATTCTGGTAACTTTCCCAAAATGTGCAGGTTTTCCAGAAATCATGGAGGATTCCGGATTTCCTGCTTACTCCCCCCTGATTCAGGGAATCTTCCAACCGGGATTTCTGGAAAACGTATGAATTTTGCAACCCTAGTACCGTGTAACATTTGGATGAACAACAGATAAAAAGAAGAGACAGCTTCCATTATTATTATAAGTTACTGTGGAATTGTCCAGTTGACTGGAGGACAGGGGAGAGAATGGAGTTGGTATTTTTCACCAGGCTATCCAAAAAGATATGGCCTTGTTAGATTTACACTGTCAGATTAGGTTACTTTCTATGTTTAACAAGGACTCCTCTCTCTGATCTCCCTCATACACACATTCACTCCTTCTCTTTCTCTCTCTCTCACACATACACACACACACACACACAAACACACACACACAAACACACCCTCAAACACAGTCTCCCTTCCCCTCTCTTCCGCCGTCTTTCTACCGCTCAGCATGAACTGCTCTGAACAGCACAGACCCAGGGGCATGTGCTCTTTCTTGTCTTGCTATAATTAACATGAGTTCCAGATGAGCAGACAGCCAGAGTAAAACATGAGGTCACCCAGCAGACAAACATCAGAGGAGAAAATCTGAAAAGTTCCCTGCATTGTGAGGCGAAGCCCTCTTATTAAATCACAGTCACACCTAGGCTAATCCTATCCCTCATTCCAATGTGTCAATGACTGCATCCCAAATGGCACCCTATTCCCTATATAGTCCCCTACTTTTGACCAGGGCCCATAGGGAATAGGGTGGTAGTGCACTATAGATGGAAAAGGGTGACATTTGGGGCACAACCACTACAGTTTTGCATATAAACTGTGACCCTTTTGTTGCAGCAAGTCCTCTAAATGTAACGTTTACATTTGCAGTTTGGTTTCCAGAACAACAGAACTGTGTAAGGTTTAAAATGGTTTTGGTTTCCAGAAGAGATAAGAGCCAAATTGGATGAAGTACTATTTATCTATCACTATACAACTAGAGGCAGATGCATGAACGTTTTGGACCATATTAATCAGCTTTGACTGTTTTTCTGATTGTTGGGAAACACAAACTGAAAAGTGCTCAACCCATAGAAATAGAATTCTAACATTATTAAAAATATAAAACACAACATAATATATATCTCATCTTTGTATGGTTTAACCTCCAAATTTGCTGTATGCCAGGGGCACATTAATGCATTGTGACCTTTCACGTGTCCTCAAAGGTCACAGAAACACACTGAACTGCAACAGTGACGTTAACCTGCTGTCTGCTAACACAGTGGACTATCAATGAGTGCTTTTATCCATTCATCCCATATTATTTGTGGTTTAGCTGAGAGTTGAGTGAGGTTGTTTGGGTCTGCTGTGCCCTCTGAATGTGGGAATCTGAAGCTGCTGACTATGGGGGAAATAACCCTCCAGCCGCCGAGGTAAGTTGCAGTTGATGAGTAAGTACAAAAACGACTGATGAATTTCGCCATTGCTTTGCTGAGACATGAAATGAAAAAGCAGGACATATGTCACATTGAATTGCACAATATAGAACAGGATTTACCCCCTCCTTGTAATCAAATGGCAACATTAGGAGAACAATATGTTCAGTAATGTCCAAGAGGACTACACACAAGAGCACATAGAAAAGAAAAGGGGGAGGGGGGCGGGGAATTAAGCAAACATTTATTTTCAGTCTCACCCATCCTACTGTAATTCCCATTGACATAGTCTGTCATAGGGTGACATAGTCTGTTATAGGGTAACATAGTCTATTTTAGGGTGACATAAGTCTGTCATAGGGTGACATAATCTGTCATAGGGTGACATAGTCTGTTATAGGGTGGACAAAGATCACAACTAATAGACTCAGAAACACAGGGAGGAGGGGGAGAGGGGGTAGAGGGAGTGGAGAGGGGAGGGAGAGAAGCCTACAGTAGCAGGCTTGTAGAAGATCCTTAAGGCACTTAAACACAGAGTCTATGTGTTCCAAATGGCACCCTACTCCCTATATATTACACTACTTTTGACCAGAGCCCTATGGACTATTTGGGACATAGCTAGTCAAACCAGATCAGAACCACCAGCTGAGCGGAAGAGAGAGAGAAAGAGAGAGAGAACCTCTGAGCGTTTCAAAAACTATTTTAAAGGTCACGAACAGTCAATATGATGTTTTTCATCAAATTTGATGATAATTGGATGAAACCAGATCAAAGTATGATGACCAGGGCCTCCCGAGTGGCGCAGTGGTCTAAGGCACTGAATCGCAGTGCTAGAGGCATCACTACAGACCCGGGTTCGATCCCGGGCTGTATCACAACCGGCCGTGATCGGGAGTCCCATAGGGCAGCGCACAATTGGCCCAGCATTGTCCGGGTTAGGGTAGGGTTTGGCCGGGGGGTGCTTTACTTGGCTCATCATGCTCTAGCGACTCCTTGTGGCGGGCCGGGCGCCTGCAAGCTGACCTCGGTTGTCAGTTGAACAGTGTTTTCTCCAACACATTGGTGGCTTCCGGGTTAAGCGGGCGGGTGTTAAGAAGCGCGGTTTGGCGGGTCATGTTTCGGAGGACGCATGACTCAACCTTCGCCTCCTGAGCCCGTTGGGGAGTTGCAGTGATGAGACAAGATCGAAATTGGGGAGAAAAATACTAAAGAAAAAACAAAAAAAGTATGATGACGAAGTATGAAAAACGACTGTTGCTTCTACATTGATCATAAAGTTACTGCTCCCCTCCCCATGTCAAACACTTGGATTCAGGAGGCGGGATTATTAAGGGAATAGGGTGACATCACCCTAACTCTCTCATTTTAATACACCAATGGTAACATGATATTCTCTTACCTAATTTAAATAAGTACCGCCTTGTAACCAACATCGGAGAAAGTGTGTTTGCAGAGGGGAATGGTTTATATAGCTAGATAGATACTCTACTGGAGCCATAATTTGACTGTAGGGTATCAGCAAATATAATTAAAAGTTTACCCTATTCATCTATGGAAAATATAATTATATGTCTCCCCTTTCATCTGTGTCTGGTGTTAGCTAATTACTGGCTAGCTAGGTCTTCAGCTAGCAGGGAATAAAAGGGGGGAGGGTCTTTCAAAACTCTGACGCAGTTGTCATGTCAACACATCCGTCAGTGCTGCTGTGAACCGCATCACAAGATACATGCCAAACGGGAGAGGTATAAACCATTTGACATCATTGATGCAATTTCAATGTTGTTTGAGTTGCTTTGTGTAACATCAAATTAGCTTGAGATGATTTTACTGCAACACTGTTCATTGCATTCAAGTTTCTTGACATAGGCGTTTCAAAGAGCTGTCAAGTCAAGGCGAGCTCATGAATATATGCTCCCCACCCACTCAGCCTTCCTCGTAGTTAGCCATCCACAAGCCTTTCTATCCCCACAAATATTATGGGTGATATTTTAGTCACTCAAAAGGCTATTTTACATGGGAATCAGAATGACTGTTCGGGACCTTTAAACAGCAGTTGTTAAATTACACCCCACCCTCCTCCCCTATCCTCTACCTTTCTACTCCCTCGGTTTCCCTCCTTCTTCCCTCTCCCCCCTCCATCCATCATGGGAGAGACTTCTGATATGGTTTCCTCCAGAGGCAGTGTGGGAGAGAGAGAGAGCGAGGGAGCGAGCAAGTGTTCTTTTTTTATCTTCATTTATCTCTCTTTTTTTGTTGTTGATTTGGTTATTCATGCCGGGCATATGCAGCAACCGCACACACTTTCTTTCTTTGTGACTTACTCATGGTATCGATTCTCCTGGCTCCAGATAGAACAGGTGTATCACCTCAGGAGGAGAGGGACTCTCTTCTCTCTATATATCTCAAACACAGAGCTGCTGGCTGGCCTACATAACACAACACGGTCACAGGTAACTCAATGCTATCTGAGAGGAGAGGGGGTTCCCTTTCAGGCTGTCTGGCTGTTGTGGTTCAATAACTGCCGATTGTCCATAGTGGTATTAATTGTACTGAGTTAGAGTTACATGTACTGTAATATGAAGGGGTTGGTGTCCTCGTCCCTTGATAATGATCAGGATTCAACCCCCTTTTTCTATGTGAGACACCAGTTACAGTCACTGATAGGGAATATGCATGGCTCCCTTTGTTGTTTGCAGATTATTAAAACAAGGAGAGATGAGTAGTCTGCCATTTTGTGCCCCACTGGGACACAGTTACAATGGAAGGCCTGCATTCTGGAGGAGTCCTGTGGAAACTGGAATCTGCTTTGGCCCCAGCCAACCACTGTCTCTAAAGGAGGACTTCAATGATCTCTCAGACATCCATGGAGGGACAATGGAAGTAGAACCCCAAGAAGATGAGTGCCCTGCAGTAAAATGTCCACCTTGAGCTGTTTGTACATCTACTCTCCTCTCCTGCCTTGTACACAGCAGACACAGACAGCCCTGTCTGGACCATTTGGTAGTAGTCACTCAGTGAGTCAGTGAATCAGTCATTAGTTAGCATGTTAGCTTTGTAGCTCAGTGCCCCATAGAGTCTCATTGGTTTGGGGCGGCTAGCTCTGTGGCTTGCTCTGGTAGGGTAGGCCCCGGTACAGGGTTTAGTACTGATGGCGGTAGTATACCAGGCTGCAGTTCCCTAGTTGCCCACCAGAGGGCTGAGGTCTCCGTGGTGGTTCTTTAGCTTCTTCTTGAAGAGAGAGATGGTGGAGGGCTGGTAAAGGATGATCCAGGGCTCAGACCCAGCACTCTGGCCGCTGCAGCTCTCTGAACCACTGATGGTCGGGATGTTGGGAGATCTGGGAGAGAGGAGGGGGAGAGAGGGGGGAGAGGAGGAGAGAGGGAGAGGGAAAAGGTGATGGGAGGGAAGGAGGGTGAAGGAGAGAGAGAGAGAGCAAGAGAGAGAGAGAGCAAGAGAGAGAGAGAGAGAGAGAGAGAGAGAGAGAGAGAGAGAGAGAGAGAGAGAGAGAGAGAGAGAGAGAGAGAGAGAGATAAATAAATAAATACATGTGGCACAGAGAATAGTAACATTAGGTTATAAATCCCACTAGCGTGTGGCTCTTACAGCCTTAAAAAGACATCACTTGGCATCAACTATACTTCTATTACACTCTGAGGCATTAGTACAATACAACTTTACAACTTTACAGCCCATAAGTTACAGTGAACAACAGGAAATGTAATCCTTACTTGACTGTGATATGCAGCAGTAGTTTGGTTACCATGACTATGACTGTCAGAGTCAGGAGAGCAGCCAGAGTGTAGATGGTCCACTCTGTCAACACAGAAACATAGAATTTGAGTTTGAGGAATACATACCAGTTAGGAAGAACCATATCAACCTCTAGAGAATCTGGAGGCATTTTATAGAACCTCAGATCAGAAAGATATACAAGGGGGCTATAAATCAAAAAACAGTCTGGCAGATCTAGACCATATGAGTTTGTACAGTCCTATAATGCTTGTACTGCCAGCACACATGTTATCCTAAAGACCTTTCTCAGAACATATTCCGACTGTAAAATATTAGCACACACGTTATTATATCAGCGTTATACAGTACCAGTCAAAAGTTTGAACACACCTACTCATTCAAGGGTTTTTCTTTATTTTTACTATTTTCTACATTATAGAATAATAGTGAAGACATCAAAACTATGAAATAACACATATGGAATCATGTAGTAACCAAAAAAGTGTTAAACAAATCAAAGTAAATGATATATTTGAGATTCTTCAAATAGCCACCCTTTGCCTTGATGACAGCTTTGCACAATCTTGGCATTCTCTCAACCAGCTTCATGAGGTAGTCACCTGTAATGCATTTCAATTAACAGGTGTGCCTTGTTAAAAGTTAATTTGTGGAATTTATTTCCTTCTTAATTCATTTGAGCCAATCAGTTGTGTTGTGACAAGGTTGGGGGGGGGGTATACAGAAGATAGCCCTATTTGATAAAATACCAAGTCCATATTATGGCAAGAACAGCTCAAATAAGCAAAGAGAAACTACAGTCCATCATTACTTTAAGACATGAAGGTCAGTCAATACGGAACATTTCAAGAACTTTTAAAGTTTCTTGAAGTGCAGTCGCAAAGACCATCAAGCGCTTTGATGAAACTGGCTCTCATGAGGACCGCCACAGGAATGGAAGACCCAGAGTTACCTCTGCCGCAGAGGATAAGTTCATTAGAGTTACCAGCCTCAGAAATTGCAGCCCAAATAAATGCTTCACAGAGTTCAAGTAACAGAGGGGACTGTGTGAATCAGGCCTTCATGGTCGAATTGCTGCAATGAAAACACAATTAAAGGACACCAATAAGAAGAAGAGACTTCCTTGGGCCAAGAAACACGAGCAATGGACATTAGACCGATAGTAATTTGTCCTTTGGTCTGGAGTCCAAATTTGAGATTTTGGGTTCCAACCACTGTGTCTTTGTGAGACGCGGTGTGGGTGAACGGATGATCTCCACATGTATATTTCCCACCGTAAAGCACGGAGGAGGAGGAGTTATGGTGTGGGGGTGCTTTTCTGGTGACACTGTCTGTGATTTATTTAGAATTCAAGGCACACTTATCCAGCATGGCTACCACAGCATTCTGCAGCGATACGCCATCCCATCTGGTTTGTGCTTAGTGGGACTATCATTTGTTCTTCAACAGGACAATGACCCAACACACCTCCAGGCTGTGTAAGGGCTATTTTACCAAGAAGGAGAGTGATGGAGTGCTGCATCAGATGACCTGGCCTTCACAATCCCCCGACCTCAACCCAATTGAGATGGTTTGGGATGAGTCGGACCGTAGAGTGAAGGAAAAGTAGCCAACAAGTGCTCAGCATATGTGGGAACTGTTGGAAAAGCATTCCAGGTGAAGCTGGTTGAGAGAATGCTAAGAGTGTGCAAA
This sequence comes from Coregonus clupeaformis, assembly GCF_020615455.1. NCBI lineage: Eukaryota > Metazoa > Chordata > Actinopteri > Salmoniformes > Salmonidae > Coregonus > Coregonus clupeaformis. The sequence goes on along the minus strand of NC_059209.1, from coordinate 41,267,211 downwards.
GCTATCATCAAGGCAAAGGGTGGCTATTTGAAGATTCTCAAATATAAAATATACTTTGATTTGTTTTTTGTTTACTAAATGATTCCATATGTGTTATTTCATAGTTTTGATGTCTTCACTATTATTCTACAATGTAAAAAATAGTAAAAATAAAGAATAACCCTTGAATGTCAATATATGGCTCAGGTCACACACCTCCTTCATAACACGTTATGTACATGGTGAACAATAACATGTTAAATACATCCATGCATATGTCATGAAAACATAGTGACACCACGTACAGTGCCTTGCATTTTTCCTATTTTGTTGCATTACAACCTGTAATTTAAATTGATTTTTATTTGGATTTCATGTAATGGACATACACAAAATAGTCCAAATTGGTGAAGTTAAGTGAAAAAAATAACTTGTTTCAAAAAAGAAAAGCCCCTAAATAAGATCTGGTGCAACCAATTACCTTTAGGAGTCACATAATTAGTTGAATAAAGTCCATGTCCATGTCACATGATCTCAGTATATATACACCTGTCCTGAAAGGCCCCAGAGTCTGTAACACCACTAAGCAAGGGGCACCACCAAGCAAGCGGCACCATGAAGACCAAGGAGCTCCCAAACAGGTCAGGGACAAAGTTGTGGAGAAGTACAGATCATGGTTGGGTTATAATTTTTTTTTTGGGAACATCCCACGGAGCACCATTAAATCCATTATTAAAAAATGGAAAGAATATGGCACCACAACAAACCTGCCAAGAGAGGGCCGCCCACCAAAACTCACGGACCAGGCAAGGAGGGCATTAATCAGAGAGGCAACAAAGAGACCAAAGATAACCCTGAAGGAGCTGCAAAGCTCCACAGCAGAGATTGGAGTATCTGTACATAGGACCACTTTAAGCCGTACACTCCACAGAGCTGGGCTTTACGGAAGAGTGGCCATAAAAAAGCCATTGCTTAAAGAAAAAAATAAGAAGACACGTTTGGTGTTCGCCAAAAGCCATGTGGGAGACTCCCCAAACATATGGAAGAAGGTACTCTGGTCAGATGAGACTAAAATTGAGCTTTTTGGCCATCAAGGAAAACGTTATGTCTGGCGCAAACCCAACACCTCTCATCAACCCGAGAACACCATCCCACAGTGAAGGATGGTGGTGGCAGGGACTGGGAAACTGGTCAGAATTGAAGGAATGATAGATGGTGCTAAATACAGGGAAATTCTTGACGGAAACCTGTTTCAGTCTTCCAGAGATTTGAGACTGGGACGGAGGTTCATCTTCCAGCAGGACAATGACCCTAAGCATACTGCTAAAGCAACACTCAAGTGGTTTAAGGAGAAACATTTAAATGTCTTGGAATGGCCTAGTCAAAGCCCAGACCTCAATCCAATTGAGAATCTGTGGTATGACTTAGAGATTGCTGTACACCAGTGGAACCCATCCAACTTGAAGGAGCTGGAGCAGTTTTGCTTTGAAGAATGGGCAAAAATCCCAGTGGCTAGATGTGCCAAGCTTATAGAGACATACCCCAAGAGACTTGCAGCTGTAATTGCTGCAAAAGGTGGCTCTACAAAGTATTGACTTTGTGTTATAGTGAATAGTTATGCACGCTCAAGTTTTCTATTTTTTTGTCTTATTTCTTGTTTGTTTCACAATAAAAAATATTTTGCATCTTAAAAGTGGTAGGCATGTTGTGTAAATCAAATGATACAAACCCCCAAAAAATCAATTTTAATTCCAGGTTGTAAGGCAACAAAATAGGAAAAATACCAAGGGGGAATACATTCACAAGCCACTGTAGCTATACCAGGGAACCCTATAGGAGAAAGCCTTCTGTTAATCTAAAAGACTACAGTAAGTATTACCAATGCACTTTGTTAATGTACAGCCCTATGACAGAAGCCTCTGTAGTAGAAATAGTACAAACCGCTATTAGAGAGATCCGAGAGGTAGAAAAGGTATGGTGAGAGAGAGAGACGGAGGGAAGGCTGGAGAGAGATGATGGTGTCTACATACTAGAGGTGTGTCCGTTGGTCCCGTTGGGTCCGACCCACTGACCTGGCATGTTGTGGTCCGATTTACCAGGACTGGATGTTATCACGTAGAGGATCTGTGAGGAGCGACCGTTAGTCTTCTCCGTTACTCCCCCAAGCTGAGGCTCCACCGTACTGGTGTCCTCTTCCTCCTCCTCCTCTTCCTCATCCATAGGTCTGGTGTCCAGGCTTCTCAGAGCTGAAACAACAACAAACATCAGAATGTTTCCATGTGTCTACCCGTGGCTGCTACTGTGTTTGTCTCCCAACCAGGAACACTTGGTTTTCTTCATGTCAAGACTTGGATGTCTAAATCAGGAAAATGTTGAGTCCTTGGCCTGACTTACCTCTACCATGACTGGTGGACTGACTGAATCTTTACCATGACTGGTGGTCTGACTGAATCTTTACCAGAAGTTAAAGTTTTCTTTATTTTTATCACACTACTTAAACAGAGTGATGTTTCCCACATTTGCTACAACAGAATGCCGCGTTGCCGCTGCTTCAAACCTCGGCTCGGCCGAACATTCTTCAGACGTAATCTGAGAGCGTTTATCCTCCTCAACAGAGGGGGAAATTACCATAGCACCACTCAGCACCCTATGGATGTAGTAACATACTGTTTGGAATTAACATTTATCCAGCTTAGCCTCAAGGGCAGTCTCTCTCTTTCTCTCTCTCTCTCTTGCTCTCTCTGTATATATCTCTCTCTCTGTAGCTCTCTCTCTGTAGCTCTCTCTCTCTGTATCTCTCTCTCTCTCTATGTATCAATTCAATTCAATTTCTATTTAAGGGGCTCTATTGGCATGGGAAACATATGTTAACATTGCCAAAGCAAGTGATGTAGATAATAAACAAAAGTGAAATAAACAATACAAAATGAACAGTAAACATTACACTCACATAAGTTCCAAAAGAATAAAGATATGTAAAGTGTCATATTATGTCTATATACAGTGCTCCCATCTCTCTCTCTCTCTCTCTCTCTCTCTCTCTCTCTCTCTCTCTCTCTCTCTCTCTCTCTCTCTCTCTCTCTCTCTCTCTCTCTCTCTCTCTCTCTCTCTCTCTCTCTCTCTCTCTCTCTCTCTCTCTCTCTCTCTCTCTCTCTCTCTCTCTCTCTCTCTCTCTCTCTCTCTCTCTCTCTCTCTCTCTCTCTCTCTCTCTCTCTCTCTCTCTCTCTCTCTCTCTCTCTCTCTCTCTCTTCTCTCTCTCTCTCTCTCTCTCTCTCTCTCTCTCTCTCTCTCTCTCTCTGCATGCTGGGAGTGTTTGGTGCATGCTTGGAATTGTATGAGCGAGTGTCTGGAGTTAGATCGACTGTGTTTTTTTTCTTGTTTCCTTTTCTTGGTGGTTTTCCTTTTTCTATGCATGATTAAGGTCATTATTTTTATGTTGGTAGAATTAGGTATATTGTATTTCTTGTTGGAATTGCCCTGGTTTTGGTGGGGATGGCGACCCACATGGGGATGCGGTCCCTGTCACTTCGGCATTGGCTTCAGGTGTGTTACTGAAACTACTGTCACTGTGGAGATGTTTCTGGTCGCTGTAGGAGAGAAGGTAGGCTATGAAAATGTTGCTTATGCGTCGCAGATTAATAAAGCCGTGGTGGTCTTTCATAAAGAAGAGCGTCTTGTCGATTGGATGGTTGAGCATGACGTACTTCTTAAAGGTATGTTTATTCAAGTTACGCCGCTTTTTTCTCCGTCAACAAGGGTAACGATTTCTCTATGAGCTATTGGAGTGCGAGTTATTGCAGTTTGGGAAGTTTAAAATCAAATCAAATTGTATTTGTCCATGCGCCGAATACAACAGGTGTAGACCTTACTGTGAAATGCTTACAAGCCCTTAACCAGTTTAAGAAAGAGTTAAGAAAATATTTACTAAATAAACTAAAGTAAAACAACATTTTCTTTAAAGAAATAAAAAGTAACACAATAAAATAACAATAACGAGGCTATATACAGGGGGTACCGGTACCGAGTCAATGTGCGGGGGTACAGGTTAGTCGAGGTTATTTGTACATGTAGGTAGGGGTAAAGTGACTATACATAGATAATAAACAGTGAGTAGCGGCAGTGTAAAAACAAAGGGGGTCAATGTAAATAGTCCGGGTGGCCATTTGATTAATTGTTCAGCAGTCTTATGGCTTGGGGGTAGAAGCTGTTAAGGAGCCTTTTGGTCCTAGACTTGGCGCTCCGGTACCGCTTGCCGTGGGGTAGCAGAGAACAGTCTATGACTTGGGTGACTGGAGTCTTTGACAATTTTTAGGGCCTTCCTCTGACACCGCCTTGTATATAGGTCCTGGATGGCAGGAAGCTTGGCCCCAGTGATGTACTGGGCCGTACGCACTACTCTCTGTAGCGCCTTACGGTTAGATGCCGAGCAGTTGCCATACCAGGCGGTGATGCAACCGGTCAGGATGCTCTTGATTGTGCAGCTGTAGAACCTTTTGAGGATCTGGGGACCCATGCCAAATCTTTTCAGTCTTCTGAGGGGGAAAAGGTCTTGTCGTGTCCTCTTCACGACTGTCTTGGTGTGTTTGGACCATGATAGTTTGTTGATAGTGTGGACACCAAGGAACTTGAAACTCTCGACCCGCTCCACTACAGCCCCGTCAATGTTAATGGGGGCGTGTTCGGCCCTCCTTTTCCTGTAGTCCACGATCAGCTCCTTTGTCTTGCTCACATTGAGGGAGAGGTTGTTATCCTAGCACCACACTGCCAGGTCTCTGACCTCCTCCCTATAGGTTGTCTCATCGTTGTCGGTGATCAGGCCTACCACTGTTGTCTCTTCAGCAAACGTAATGATGGTGTTGGAGTCATGTTTGGCCACGCAGTCGTGGGTGAACAGGGAGTACAGGAGCAGACTAAGCACGCATGTCTCATAATATTTACATTCATTCCCAACATGTCTGCTGTCTGAAACAAGTAAAGTCAGGATTGAGACACAAGCAGGAGGGGATTGGCTGCCAGTGTGGGGGTCAGACTCTGACCTTACAATATTGTTTTTAGCAGAACAAAATAAGAGAAGGATAGGAAGTATAGTTTTAGTGTGTGAGCGTGTATATGTGTATATGTGTGTGTGCGTGTGTGTGTGTATGTGCATGTCTCTGCAGGTGGTTCGGTGGGTGGTTGTGTGTGGGTGGTTGTGTGTGTGCATGTGTGTGCAGGTGGTTCGGTGGGTGGTTGTGTGTGTGTGTGCGTGCGTGTGTGTTTGTGTGTGTGTGTGCATGTCTGTGTGTGCAGGTAGTTCGGTGGGTGGTTGTGTGTGTGCGTGGGTGTGTGTCTGTGTGTGCAGGTGGTTCGGTGGGTGGTTGTGTGTGTGTGTGTGCGTGTGTGTTTGTGTGTGCATGTGTACGTGTGTATGACTTCCAGCCCTGTAGGCTCTTTAACGCTTTAATGTCAACCATATCAACTAACTCAGAGAGAGTAGTGCTGAGTGCTGATGCCTTAAAGGACCTGAAACAATAGTGGATGTTTACAACAGTTTGGTCTATACAGAGAATTGCTATTTATCCGTAAATACTTTGATTCTATTATGATGAGTGTGTAATAAAAAATTGGGTTCAGATTGAGAGGTGATGTGTACAACAATAGAGAATTGTCACGCCCTGGCTCTTGGGACGCTTGTATGTTGAGCCAGGGTGTGAGTTTTCTTTGTTTGTTCTAGTTTTGTATTTCTATGTTGGCCAGGGTGGCTCCCAATCGGAGACGGCTGTAGCTCGTTGTCTCTGATTGGGAGCCATACTTAGGTAGCCGTTTGGCATTGTTTTATGTGGGATCTTGTTCCAGTATAGGTTTGTGTTAGAACCGAGGACGTCACGTTATCGTTTTTGTTCGTGTGTTCATTCTAATAAAAATAAGTATGTTCGCAAATAACGCTGCGCATTGGTCCACTGTTTCCAACGATCGTGACAGAAGATCCCACCAAAACTGGACCAAGCAGCGTGTCCAGGAGCCATCGCCAGGGGAATCTCTAGCGGATCTCCTTTGCCACCTCGACTGGGTCAAGCCATGTGAGGAGGAGAGAGGCTGGACTTGGAAGCAGAAGGGTGAAAGTCTGGCGAGAGCTATGGAGGCCTGGCCCACAGGGAGGAGAGACGCCCAGAAATTTTTTAAGGGGGGGCTCACGCCGTGGGACGCACGGGGGCAGCAGGAGGCCGCCAGGTTACGGGAGTCACTGGTCACCAGGGGGAAGGAGGATGTAGAGGCACGGCGAGAGGCACTGGGGTGTGTTGCCAGTCCGGTCCGGCCCGTTCCTGATCCCCGCGTAGGGCCAGTGGTGTGTGTTCCCAGTGCGGTCCGGCTTGTTCCTGTCCCTCGCACCGAGCGGTGGTGCGCGTCGCCAGCCCGGTCCGGCCTGTTCCTGCCCCTCGCACCAAACCAGTGGTGCGCTTCGTCAGCCCGGTCCGGCCCGTTCCTGCTCCCGCACCAAGTCAGTGGTGTGCTTCGTCAGCCGGTCCGGCCCGTTCCTGCTCCCCGCACCAAGTCAGTGGTGCGCCCGTCAACCGGTCCAGCTTCGTTCCTGCTCCCCGCACCAAGTCAGTGGTGCGCTCGTCCAGCCCGGTCCGGCCCGTTCCTGCTCCCCGCACCAAGCCAGTGGTGCGTGTCGTCAGCCCGGTCCGGCCCGCTCCTGCTCCCCGCACCAAGTCAGTGGTGCGCCCGTCAGCCCGGTCCGGCCCGGTTCCTGCTCCCCCACACCAAGCCAGTGGTGTGCGTCGTCAGTCCGGGAACAGCCCGTGCCTGTTCCACCGGTGCCTGGTCCGGCACCGGTCAGCTGCTCCACGCCGGAGCTAGAGCAATCCGCTCCACCAGTGTTCAGCCCAGCTCCGGCCAGCAGGGCCAGACCGGACCAGGGGTACTTTGGGGGGTTAGAGAGGGAGTGGGGATCATGCCCGGAGCCGGATCCGCCGCCAAGGCGGAGTGCCCACCCGGTCCCTCCCCTGTGGTGTTTGGTTGGCGCGGTCGGAGTCCGCGCCTTTGGGGGGGGGGGGTACTGTCACGCCCTGGATCTGGGGACGCTTGTATGTTGAGCCAGGGTGTGAGTTTTCTTTGTTTGTTCTAGTTTTGTATTTCTATGTTGGCCAGGGTGGCTCCCAATCGGAGACGGCTGTAGCTCGTTGTCTCTGATTGGGAGCCATACTTAGGTAGCCGTTTGGCATTGTTTTATGTGGGATCTTGTTCCAGTATAGGTTTGTGTTAGAACCGAGGACGTCACGTTATCGTTTTTGTTCGTGTGTTCATTCTAATAAAAATAAGTACGTTCGCAAATAACGCTGCGCATTGGTCCACTGTTTCCAACGATCGTGACAAGAATAAAGATAATTATGTTGTATTGATTTTCACGGATGACAAACAAAAACATTACAAATGAATGGACAATAACAACATGTCTAGATAAAACCAATGCTTGATATGCAACGACACGCACCCTGTGACTAGAAAAACAAAACATTTAAATATGCAACACCAATATCACCTGCAGCTGTGAGGCATTGGCTAGCAAATGAGAAGAGAAAAGGTTCCTACCAGCATCTCCCCTGCCTGTCTCCCTCCCTCTACCTCTCTCACTGTGTGTGTGTGTGTGTGTGTGTGTGTGTGTGTGTGTGTGTGTGTATGTGTGGTGTACACGTGTGTGTGTGTGTGTGTGTGTGTGTGTGTGTGTGTGGTGTGAATGTGTGTGTGTGTGTGTGGTGTGTGTGTGTGTTTGTGTGGTGTGTGATGTGTGGTGTGTGATGTGTGTGTGTGTGTGTGTGTGTGTGTGTGTGTATGTGTGTGTGTGTGTGTGTGTGTGTGTGTGTGTGTGTGTGTGTGTGTGTGTATGGTTGTGTGTCTTCAGTAGAGCACAACATTAGTCTAGATGATTTAACAGCGGGCGGGTGGGTGGGTCGACGGACGGGCGGACGGACGGACGGACAGGTGGCGTGGTTGCTATGCAAAACCCTGCCATTGACCTAGGATACCAGGATGTGAGCCTGCACCTGTTCATGCAAATTATGGCTCCCAGAGATAAATGAGAAATGTGTGTCTTCATGTGGTTCAGTCGGTGTGCTGCTGGGATTGAAATCATTCAGAGAGAGAGAGATGTCTGGAAATGATTATCTCCTCTGCTATCTTAGCTACTATAACAACTTGCTTTGTTTTTGTACAACTGTTACAATTGTTTTGTGACAATTGTTTTGACAACCTCAAAACAACCTCTGTGTGGGTGATATCATGTTGATGACCAGATTTGAGAACAATACTTTAAACCTACTCCTGAACTGACAGGGAGTTTGAATAGAACTTCACCCTGGTGATTTTACTAGTAAAAGTCGACCGCAGAGTCCCTTCCTACAGTGTGTATGTGTGTGTGTGTGTGTGTGTATGTGTTTGTCTGTGTGTGTGTGTCTGTGTGTGTTTGTCTGTGTGTGTCTGTGTGTGTGGGTGTGTTTGTGTGTCTATGTGTGTCTGTGTGTGTGGGTGTGCGTGTGCGTGTGCGTGTGTGTGTGTGTGTGTGTGCGTGTGTCTGTGTGTGTGTGTGTGTGTGTGTGTGGGTGGGTGTGTGTGTGTCTGTGTGTGTGTGTGCGTGTGTGTGTGTGTGTGTGTGTGTGTGTGTAAACCCACCTTGATACGTGACAGCAAAGCCCTGTGCCTGGTTGGTTCGGTCTGAGTAGAAGTAGAGGACAACGAAGTCTCCAGTGACGTTGACCAGCTCCCGGGGAGGGGAGCGGCCGTCAAACCTCGCCACCACCTGATCAATCAATCAATCAAACGTTATTTTTTTAACGTATAGCACGTGTCATACAAGGTAGCAATACAACGTACTTCACAGCACAAATACATAAATGCAATGACTAATAGAGATAAATAAAACCTATAGGAGATAATAGAATGGAAGGTTTTACCAGCTGACCTGGTTGGTGTAGCCATTCAGTAGCTCCACCATATCCGTCTGGTCCGAGATGTCAAAGAAGGTGAAGTTGAACAGGATCACGGAGGCCCCAGGGACCTGATAACAAATCATATATATTATTAATGCAGCTTTATATCGTTATATAGCTTTTCTGAAACCCGAGGGACGATTTACAATTGGCAAGAAACTGAAAAACAGACGCAGCATTCAAAACAAAACAGCAAACTATTGGGATATTGGGCTAGGAGAGAGGCCAATGACAGTAGGAGAGTCAACAACCAAGATGTACCTGGACAGTCCAGTAGCAGACCCTCCCGGCCCCGTACTTATCAGGGAAGTCAGGGGAGTAGACCACCCCAGAGGGGGCAGAGTAGTTACCCCCACATGCCCCCACTCGAGCTGGAGGAGTTAATCAGAGGAAAATAATTTACTTAATAACGGTTTAATTAGTGACATTTGCATTGTGCAAGCTTTATAAGTCTCTCAGATAAGTGTGTTTATGTTGTTATAGTCTATAACTGTTATGTACTCTGTTGTGTATTTTATGTTTTGTGTGGACCCCAGGAAGAGTAGCTGCTGCATGTGCAACAGCTAATGGGGATCCTATTCGACTAAACTAAACCCTCTCATACAACTAACCCTATTGACTCATATGGTGTCCGAGTTATTATAGAAACCTTTCCATATAGAAACCACATACAACAGACTCTCTCAATGACACAGAGTGGAATGAAGAGTTTTCAACACATAGTGGAAAGATGAGGATCGAACAAGGCACATTTGATCATTGTTGTAATTATGTTCAGCTGTGAAATCAGTCTCTCATTATCTAACAGTTGTCTGCCATAAACCTGATGCTTGTGTAGCCTATTAAACAGAAATGTAGCATGTATTGTTTAGCCAAAATCAGCAAACCGTTTTATGACAACAAAGGGAGAGATGGAACATTCTCTTCACATGACTCTTCTAATAAGTACGTTTTGAGAGTGGTGATGTGATCCTTCCATATTGGGTTATTCACTTCTTTCCAACGCTGGTTCTGAGAGAATCCATTCAATGGTTTGTGGAGTATTGACATTTGTCAGTTTACTGGAGTGTCATCTTTTGAAAATACTGTTATTTTCTCCATGCACCTGCAAATACTCCACTTTGTACACATTAGGTGAAGCACCATATAACTATATTAAGCACCATAGAAGCACCGGTGGGAAGTTGTAGTTGGTTTAGATCATGTGTAGGGACCAGACCAGAGCAAACTGTCAAACATGTACATAGACCGAAGCAAATCATGTCCTACTCACTGTCGAAGATGATGACCCATCCATCTCCCCCACAAGGCTGGGTGTGGTCACCGAAACACACATGGTTGCATTCCATGCTGGGCGCCTCGCCATGGCGATGCAGGTCCAGGTCGTTGCCACAGAAACAGGCATAACCCGACTCCATTCCAGCAAGCTTTGGAACAGAGAGAGACATGCAAATCAATCAACAGATTAGAATTTAAAATCAAACTTGATTTGTTTAGCACTTGTGTAACTCTTTACAAGAGGGTCAGGCCTTCCCTTGACAAAGTGTAGTGCTGCACTGAGAAATAAATAAAGCAACAACAACAAAAAACTTGAGGAACCAGATTTTAGAGGGGAGCCTCAACCTCCATAGTCCAATCCTTATGGAATGATACTAGTGCCAACAGAAATGTCATGTGAATCCAATCACTCCATAAAGTCTGGATAGCAGATAAGCCGGAGCAAGACAGAGATGTCACATGATCACAGATACAGTACCATCTAATGTTAATAGGTTTTCAGAATGATTCCATAAAACTCCCCCCAAAAAGATTAGTTTTTTTTCTGTACAGAAATGAAGTGATTTTGAAGTGTCTATAACCATCAGGCGTTTGATGATAATAATGTGGTGCTGTTTAGTTCAGTGCTTCGGGACAAACAGAAACAGTCACCGACTTTGGATGTGTCCCAAAAGGCACCCACCCTATTTCCTACGTAGTTCACTACTTTTGACCAGGGCCCTATAGGTCAAAAGTAGTGCACTACATAGGGAATAGGGTGTTATCTGGGATGCAGATTGACTCTTTGAGTACCATCTAAACATCAAAGATCTATCTCCGTGGAGGGCTAAATAAACCAGCCTGAAATAGCATGGCCATCAAACCACTTCACCGTCATCTCTTAGTCAAACACAGTAAACATTTCCTTAAGCCGTGCTGCAGTGGGCTGCATTAGAATGAGGGAAAGAATTACAGGATACGTCCCCAATGGCACCCTATTCCCTTAGTGCACTACTATTGACCAGAGCCCTATGTGCCCTCCTCTCCCAGGGCCTTGGTAGTACGCTACAAAGGGAATAGCGTGCCATTTGGGACGCCCAAGAGACAAAACTCTTTAAACATGTTGAACTTCCTTTCAGAATTCAGATGTAACCTAGTCATGCTCAGCACAGAACACACACACACACACACACACACACACCACACACACACACACACACCACTGCTCCATTGTCTCCCATTAAAAGAGGACATTGTGTAATGAATTTATACGAAGGTACGGCATCACTTTCCCTCATTCTGAAAATGTTCTCATGAAGCTGGAATTTATATAGCCAGGCTCCTCTGTGTATGTAGCCATCCTCTCTTTCTGTGTGGTGTGTGTGTGTGTTTGTGTGTTTGTGTGTGTGTTTGTGTGTGTGTTTGTGAGTGTGTCAGTCCCTCTCCACAGATGACACTGATGTGATGTGATATGATGTGATGTGATGTCAACAGCCTGAGACCGTCACGTCTGCCTGTCTTAACTGACTACACTATGTCAAACAACCATATCGAATCATTTAAAACGCTGTGCTGTGTTCCAAACTGACTACACTATGACAAACAACCATATTAAATCATGAGTTAGTCAGACAGTCAGTGATTAAGAAGCCCCCTGCAAACATTTTCTGCTCGCTAACCAGAGGAATTCACGTTGGGTTTTCATCCGAAGTCGTTTCTCTTTTACCTGATAAGTATGTAATGATGAAGCAGTGATTCATGTCACACAGCCATTTGGTTTGGTTCGGTTGGCAGAGTTGGATACACACACACACACACACACACACACACACACACACACACACACACACACACACACACACACACACACACACACACACACACACACACAGGCAGGCACACACAGGCAGGCACACACAGGCAGGCACACATGTACGCACGAGACACACACACTTTGGAGAGGGACTGTCACTGCTCATCAGTGCAGAGGGGGTCTGAGAGCTGGGTCTGACGCAGATCCAACCGAATGTGTTCACACACAACACGAACACCTGCCTCTGTTCAGTGTAACCATGGTCAGTAGACAATAGAAGGCCAGTGTAACCACAGTCAGTAGACAATAGAAGGCCAGTGTAACCATGGTCAGTAGACAATAGAAGGCCAGTGTAACCACAGTCAGTAGACAATAGAAGGCCAGTGTAACCATGGTCAGTAGACAATAGAAGGCCAGTGTAACCATGGTCAGTAGACAATAGAAGGCCAGTGTAACCACAGTCAGTAGACAATAGAAGGCCAGTGTAACCACAGTCAGTAGACAATAGAAGGCCAGTGTAACCATGGTCAGAAGACAATAGAAGGCCAGTGTAACCACAGTCAGTAGACAATAGAAGACCAGTGTAACCATGGTCAGTAGACAATAGAAGGCCAGTGTAACCATGGTCAGTAGACAATAGAAGGCCAGTGTAACCATGGTCAGTAGACAATAGAAGGCCAGTGTAACCATGGTCAGTAGACAATAGAAGACCAGTGTAACCATGGTCAGTAGACAATAGAAGGCCAGTGTAACCACAGTCAGTACCCAATAGAAGGCCAGTGTAACCATGGTCAGTAGACAATAGAAGGCCAGTGTAACCACAGTCAGTAGACAATAGAAGGCCAGTGTAACCACAGTCAGTAGACAATAGAAGGCCAGTGTAACCATGGTCAGTAGACAATAGAAGGCCAGTGTAACCATGGTCAGTAGACAATAGAAGGCCAGTGTAACCACAGTCAGTACCCAATAGAAGACCAGTGTAACCATGGTCAGTAGACAATAGAAGGCCAGTGTAACCACAGTCAGTACCCAATAGAAGACCAGTGTAACCATGGTCAGTACCCAATAGAAGGCCAGTGTAACCATGGTCAGTAGACAATAGAAGGCCAGTGTAACCACAGTCAGTAGACAATAGAAGACCAGTGTAACCATGGTCAGTAGACAATAGAAGGCCAGTGTAACCATGGTCAGTAGACAATAGAAGGCCAGTGTAACCATGGTCAGTAGACAATAGAAGGCCAGTGTAACCACAGTCAGTAGACAATAGAAGGCCAGTGTAACCACAGTCAGTACCCAATAGAAGGCCAGTGTAACCATGGTCAGTAGACAATAGAAGGCCAGTGTAACCACAGTCAGTAGACAATAGAAGACCAGTGTAACCATGGTCAGTAGACAATAGAAGGCCAGTGTAACCATGGTCAGTAGACAATAGAAGACCAGTGTAACCATGGTCAGTAGACAATAGAAGGCCAGTGTAACCATGGTCAGTAGACAATAGAAGGCCAGTGTAACCATGGTCAGTAGACAATAGAAGGCCAGTGTAACCATGGTCAGTAGACAATAGAAGGCCAGTGTAACCATGGTCAGTAGACAATAGAAGACCAGTGTAACCATGGTCAGTAGACAATAGAAGGCCAGTGTAACCATGGTCAGTAGACAATAGAAGGCCAGTGTAACCATGGTCAGTACCCAATAGAAGGCCAGTGTAACCATGGTCAGTAGACAATAGAAGGCCAGTGTAACCATGGTCAGTAGACAATAGAAGGCCAGTGTAACCATGGTCAGTAGACAATAGAAGACCAGTGTAACCATGGTCAGTAGACAATAGAAGGCCAGTGTAACCATGGTCAGTACCCAATAGAAGGCCAGTGTACCCATGGCCAGTAACCGTGATCAGTACCAGTGAGACCATAAATTATCAGCTGCTATGTGTCGTCGTCTGATGCGTCGCTGAATTCATTTTGAAACGTGAGGATGGTTATAAACACAGAAATACAGAGTCTAGAAAATAAGAAAGAATGCATTACTCCCAATATGACCATTTGCCATCAGGAATGATCAATAAACCATTGTCAAATCTGACTTAAAAGTAGTGCACTATGTAGGGAATAAGGGTGCCATTTGGGACGCTCAATGCATCCTACATAGTGTAGTGTGTCTTACTGTGTATCTCTGTTTGCGGCAGAAGCTGATGCAGTTCTGGATGGTGAGTTTGTTAGAGGTCTCACTGCTCCCAGTCAGGGTGGGAGGGTCGCCACTGTCCTTAAAACAGCCTAGGTTGCCAGGCACTACAGGAAACAGAGAGGAGAGCAGGGGTTAACTATATAGTTCAGTATGACTTTTTCTTCCATACTAACAATCACACGCTGCATTTGGCATTTACTACAAATCCCATGATGCGTCTGTGTGGTGTAGCACTTGTTTGAAATCAACCAATCCCACAGAGATCATACACTTAATTTGCCTTGAGCCATATGCCATATGAGCTGTATGTATGGGCTTATAGAACAGTGGTCTTGGGGGAGCCAAATGTATGCCAGGTTTTGTGGATCATATAAACTACACTTCCCATGAACCACCTGTCTCATAGCACAGGTGTCAACTCAAGACACAGAACATTGGCCCTCAGAGCCAGTCCCCTGTAACCTGGTCAGTCTCGTGGCTCTGTTGAAGGCTTTCAGGTTTTATAAATTGGGATTAATACTTCTTCTCTACACCGGCTGGCCAGACTCCAGATACATACACATGCATAAACACACACACACACAGGCACGCACGCACACGTGCGCACACACACTCACACACACACACACTCTGAAACAATATACATCACACTGGAATTCTCTGGCTTCTGTTTGAGATTGGGGAGGATGAGGGTGAGGGGGGGAGAATAATTAGGGGGAAGGGGGGGAGGAGGAGAAAGAGGAGGAGGGAGGGGGGAGGAGGAGAAAGAGGAGGGGGGAGGAGGAAAAAGGGCCTACACCATGTGTTGTTGAGAGAGAGAGAGAGAGAGAGAGAGAGAGAGAGAGAGAGAGAGAGAGATGCCTCAGATGGTGTTGGTGTAAGGATGAAACACGAGCAGGGAAAGCTGCAAAATGCCAGCGTTGGGTGTTCACTAACCAATCTGCATCCCAAATGGCACCCTATTCCCTATTTAGTGTACAACTTTAAACGGTTAAAAGTTGTACACTATATAGGGAATAGGGTGCCTTTTGGGACGTACACCAAATGTCCTGGTCCAGGACAGGGCGGTTTTCTGTCTGGACCGCTCTACACCCTGCGTCTCGCCCACGCTCACTGACCGCGGTCCGACCAAACTGTTGGCCGAAGGGCTGTGACGGGATGGACAGGCATATTGCGGAGTGTTTGATAGACAGTATGTGAAAACGGAGAGAGAGAGAGAGAGAGAGAGAGAGAGAGAGAGAGAGAGAGAGAGAGAGAGAGAGAGAGAGAGAGAGAGAGAGAGAGAGAGAGAGAAAGAGAGCACTAAGTGAAGGAGAAGAGGACACATGCTCCAGACACACACACACAGCGAGAAGCAGCACAGCAGACTGGAGGAATTTGGAGGGAGATTAAGTGGCGAGTTAAAGACAACATGACAGTAATAGAGATATTTGGAGTCTTGACTAGATACTTCATGCTTTCCAGAGAGAGGCAGGTAGAGGTTGAGACATTAGGTTAGCAGCCTAGGTATTCTTGCAATGCAGACAAAGCAACAACAACTGACACAACGATTGAGTTCAGGGGTGTCTGTCTGTCTGTAACAGGGTAAGACACCTCTGGAGAAGGGGCCGAAAATAAACTGAGAGCAGGCCTAAACACACTCAGGGACCTGCAGGATTTGGCTTTTTCGTTAAAAAAAAATTACATCTAGCAGACACTCTTATCCAGAGCGACTTACAGTAGCAATTAGCAATTAGAATTAGTTTCTCTCTCTCTCCTCCTCCCATGTGCCACGCCCATAAGACACTGCCATGAGTATTTATACATGAGAGAGAGAGAGAGAGAGAGAGAGAGAGAGAGAGAGAGAGAGAGAGAGAGAGAAAGACAGAGAGCGAGAGAGAGAGAGAGACAGAGACAGAGACAGAGACAGAGACAGAGACAGAGAGAGAGAGAGAGAGACAGAGAGATAGAGAGAGAGAGAGAGAGAGAGAGAGAGAGGCGAGAGAGAGAGCAGAGAGAGAGAACAGAGAGAGCGAGAGAGAGAGAGAGAGAGAGAGAGAGAGAGAGAGAGAGAGAGAAGAGAGCGCGCGAGAGAGAGAGAGAGAGAGAGAGACAGAGAGAGATAGAGAGAGAACACAGAGAGATAGAGATAGAGAGAGAGAGAGAGAGAGAGAGAGAGAGAGAGAGAGCCGAGAGAGAGAGAGAGAGAGAGACACAGAGAGATAGAGAGAGAGAGAGAGAGAGAGAGAGAGAGAGAGAGAGAGACAGAGAGAGATAGAGAGAGAGACACAGAGAGATAGAGAGAGAGAGGACAAGAAGAAGACGACAATTACTTATTAAACAGTTAATCAGCCAGCCTTTCTAAACTAGCTGCCAAGTGCTAACAACCTGTAGGACTCATTCATGAGGGGGAACAAATATCTACAGCAGCTCTCTCTTTATAAATATATTTTTATATAAGTTGACATGTGTCATTTCGGCAACTTTGAAAAAAAATACTTTATATCGGAGTTGGGCGTCTTGTCATAGAGATAGAGGCCTCACCATGGATATAACCCGTTTTAGCATGGATATTGCCATTGAGGGCTTCCACCATTTTAAAGTAGTCAACTGGGTAGGGATTCAATAAGTTAGGAGCAATCAGCCAATGAAGAAGAAGAACATTGACTACTTTAAAATGGCGCTGCCCATGCTGTCACAGACGCTATAATGGCACAGATACAAAGATTAGTCCTCTATCTATGTCTATGGCCTGTTGTTCACACGCATATAATATGCCATTTAGCAGACGCTTTTATCCAAAGCGACTTACAGTCATGCGTGCATACATTTTTTTGTGTATGGGTGGTCCCGGGGATCGAACCCACTACCTTGGCGTTACAAGCGCCGTGCTCTACCAGCTGAGCTACAGAGTATGGGCAGGCATAAGCTACGGACAACTAACACAATTGCATTTTATCAATGGCAATTTGAATGCACAGAGTTACCGTGACGTGATCCTGAGGCCCATTGTCATGCCATTCATCCGCCGCCATCACTTCATGTTTCAGCACGATAATGCACGGCCACATGTCGCAAGGATCCGTACACAATTCCCGGAAGCTGAAAATGTCCCAGTTCTTCCATGGCCTGCGTACTCACCAGACATGTCACCCATTGAGCATGTTTGGGATGCTCTAGATCGACGTGTACGACAGCGTGTTCCAGTTCCTGCCAATATCCAGCAACTTCACACAGCCATTGAAGAGGAGTGTGACAACATTCCACAGGCCACATCAACAGCCTGATCAACTCTATGCGAAGGAGATGTGTTGGGCTGCATGACGCAAAGGTGGTCACACCAGATACTGACTGGTTTTCTGATCCACGTGTCCCATATTTAAAGGTATCTGTGATCAACAGATGCATATCTCTATTCCCAGAAATACACAGATTAGGGCCTAATGAATTTATTTCAATTGACTGATTTCCTTATATGAACTGTAACTCAGTAAAATCTTTGAAATTGTTGCATGCTGCATTTATATTTTTGTACAGTATAGTAATACATTAATTATTTTGAAAACATTACAAAGCATGCTCATCTGTGTTTTTGTGTTTTGTTGATGTAATTTTAGCAGAATATTTTTTGGGGGGCTGGTAAAACATCTGAGTGGCTGGTAGATTTTTAAATCTACCTGCCACAGTGGCTGGTGGACCAAAAAGTAAATGTTATGCCTTGGTACCAATACTGAGTCGATGTGCAGGGGTACGAGGTAACTGAGGTTGCTATGTACATATAGGTAGGGGTAAAGTGAGTTAGTGCAAAAAAGGCTCAATGTAGATAGTCCGGGTAGCCATTTGATTAGCTATTTATCAGTCTTGTTTAGCAATCTTATGGCTTGGGGATAGAAGCTGTTCAGTCTATGGCTTGGGTGGCTGGTCTTTGAAAAAGAAAAGGAGAGCCGCACACTCTAGGAGCTCAGACGCAATAATTTAATGGCTGGAGTCTTTGACCATTTTTGGGGCCTTTCCTCTGACACCGCCTGGTCTAGAGGTCCTGGATGGCAGGGAGCTCGGCACTAGTGATAGACTGGGCCGTACCCACCACCCGTGTAGCGCCTTGCGTCGGGTGCCTTGCAGTTGCCGTACCAAGCGGTGATGCAGCCAGTCAAGATGCTCTCAATGGTGCAGCTGTAGAACATTTAGAGGAAGCCACATCTTTTAAGGCACCTGAGGGGGAAAAGGCACTGTTGTGCCCTCTTCACATCTGTGTGGGTGTGTGTGGACATTGTTAATTCCTTAGTGATGTGGACACTGAGGAACTTCAAGCTCTCAACCCACTCCACTACAGCCCCATCGATGTGGATGGGGGCATGCTCGCCCCTCCGTTTCCTGTAGTCCACAATCAGTTCCTTTGTCTTGCTGACGTTGAGGGAGAGGTTGTTGTTGTCCTGGCACCACACTGCCAGGTCACTGACCTCCTCCTCTGTTGGAGTCGTGCGCGGCCACGCAGTCGTGGGTGAACAGGGAGTAAAGGATAGGAGTAAACACGCACCCTGAGGGGGGGCCCCTGTGTTGATGTCAGCGTGGTGGTGGTGTTGTTGCCTACCCTCACCGCCTGGGGGCGGCCCGTCAGGAAGTCCAGGATCCAGTTGCAGAGGGAGGTGTTCAGTCCCAGGGTCCTGAGATTGGTGATGAGCTTGGAGGGGCCTATGGTGTTGAATGCAGAGCTGTAGTCAATGAACCGTATTCTTACATAGGTGTTCCTTTTGTCCAGGTGGGTGAGGGCTGTGTGGAGTGCAATAGAGATTGCATCATCTGTGGATCTGTTGGGGCAGTATGCAAATTGGTGTGGGGTCTAGGGTTTCTGGGATGATGGTGTTGAAGTGAGCCATGACCAGCCTTTCAAAGCACTTCATGGCTACAGACGTGAGTGCTATGGGTCGGTAGTCATTTAGGCAGGTTACCTTGGTGTTCTTTGGCTCAGGGACTATGGTGGTCTGTTGAAACATGTAGGTATTACAGACTCGGCCAGGGACAGGTTGAAAATGTGAGTGAAGACACTTGCCAGTTAGTCAGCACATGCTCAGAGTACACGTCCTGGCAATCCGTCTGGCCCTGCGGCCTTGTGAAAATTGACCTGTTTAAAGGTCTTACTCACATCGGCTATGGCGAGCGTGATCACACAGTCGTCCGAAACAGCTGGTGCTCTCATGCATGGTTCAGTGTTGCTTGCCTCAAAACGAGCATAGAATGCGTTTAGCTTGTTTGGTAGGCTTGCGTTGCTGGGCAGCTCGCGGATGGGTTTCCCTTTGTAATCAGTGATAGTTTGCAAGCCCTGTCACATCCGTCGAGCGTCAGAGCCGGTGTAGTAGGATTTGATCTTAGTCCTGTATTGACGCTTTGCCTGTTTAATGGCTTGTCGGAGGTCGTAGCGGGATTTCTTATAAGCGTCTGGATTAGTGTCCCGCTCCTTGAAAGCGGCAGCTTTAGCCTTTAGCTCAGTGTGGATGTAGATGTTGCCTGTAATCCACGGCTTCTGGTTGGGTTATGTACGTACGGTCACCGTGGGGACGACGTCGTCGATGCACTTATTAATGAAGCCGGTGACTGATGTGGTAAACTCCTCAATGCCATTGGATGAATCCCAGAACGTATTCCAGTCTGTGCTAGTGAAACAGTCCTGTAGCTTAGCATCCGCTTCATCGGACCACTTCCATGTGCGTGGGTGTTTCAAAGACAACTCTTCAGGACTGCCCCCAACACCAAATCACAAAAAATATGTCTAGACCCTTCTATAACATGACATTTACATAACTAAATAGAGATTTTAAAACGTCTCCTTTCAATTTGATAAAAGCATCTGCTAAATTAAATTTTTGTTGTTGTTGTTTTAACAGGGTGTGCCTGCTGCCTCACCAGGATGACGTGATGACCCTGGATGACAGGGCACAGTGTTGAAACTGACCTGACCAACCCTGGTGGGTACAGACAGAGCCTCAGTGAATAGCCACAATGCCACACGAAAACAGACAAAACAACATGCAGACCAACCAAAACAGACAAAAACACAGACAAAATAGACAGGCAGACAGACAGACAGACAGACAGACAGGGAAGCAGACAGGGAAGCAGACAGGGAGGCAGACAGGGAGACAGGCAGGGAGGCAGACAGACAGGCAGAGAGGCAGGGAGACAGACAGACAGACAGGGAAGCAGACAGGGAGACAGGCAGGGAGGCAGACAGACAGGCAGAGAGGCAGGCAGGGAGACAGGCAGGCAGGGAGACAGGCAGGCAGGGAGACAGGCAGACAGGGAGACAGGTAGGTATACAGGGAGCTAGACAGGAAGGCAGGGAGATAGGCACCACGTGGTGACTTTGGTTACACAATAAGATGAAACGACTGGTTTGGTTTCATGTTCTAGAACCCACTCTCTCTCAGCTTGCTGGCTGCCCGGAGGCAGAACCGTCTCCCCAGAACAGAAGAGGCATGTTTTCATCTGTCTTCATTGTAGATGCCTCGCTCTGAGCCCTTTTCTTCTCTAAATTTTCCCTCTATTCAGAAATACAGTGTGTCTATCTCTATCTATAATGCCAGGGCAGAAATAGAGCTGCATTCGATATGGGCGAAGCTCGCAGCAAGCAAGAGAAGTTGGACACACACACACGGCACAAGGATAGGTTACCGGGCAGGCAGGCTGCACCAATCCAGACTGGAAGACAGCAGACAAAAACAGGCAGTCAGGCAGGGGGCGAGCAGGACTATGGTGGCAGTATCCCATCTGCCTGCAACAAAGGCTGGCCTCAATTCACATGAGATAAGGAATCAGCTTATTGCTTACTCCAGCCTGGGGAATGGGTGGATGGATGGGCGGGCCTGCCTGCCCCCCTTTGACACAACCAGCCAGGGGAATGGGTGGATGGATGGGTGTCGGCCTTACCCACTCTGACACAAAGGTGGGGGATCGGTCTGGTCGAGACATTCATGGATAACTGGACACTTGTGTGAAATAGGTCAGTCGAAAGAGAGCGAGAGCGAGAGCGAGAGCGAGAGCGAGAGAGAGAGAGAGAGAGAGAGAGAGAGAGAGAGAGAGAGAGAGAGAGAGAGAGCGCGAGGGAGAGAGAGAGAGCGAGAGAGAGTGGGAGAGACACACCACAAACCATAGCTGTCTTTTCAGCAGGCCACGCATTGTTGGTTGGGTTAATGGGTCCTTTAGCCATTTGGCCTCCAGAGTGAGAGGTCTGAGTGGGCTTGAGTCCTTTAGCTTGAATCACACAGAGGAGTAGGAACCCCATACAGCCTCCGAGGGCAAGTATTCATAGAGCGTCTGAGAATAGGAGTGCTGATCTAGGATCAGTTAAGATGTTAGACTACAATAATAAATACGTGTAAATGGACAGGGGGTACCTGATCCTAGATCAGCACTCCTACTCTGAGACACTTTATGAATGAAGCCTCCAGGTCCCTCTCTACATAGTTGGTACTGGGACACACAGTACAGTAATGAAGGGGAAAGGAACTCTGCAGCATACACCAGGCCTAAAGAAGTATTGGGCTTGATGTATTGGGCTAGATCTTTTCAATACTATTGTGAATAAACATGCTCCCTTCAAAAATTGAAGGGTTAAAGGTAGATTGAATGTCTGGTACACTCCGGAATTATCAGAAGTCATTCATAAAAGAGATTATGCTTGAGTCAAGGCTTGGAACACAGGCTTAGGCCAGGACTGGCAAGCTTTTAAGCAACTGAGGAATCATTGTGTAAGACAAATCAGAAAGGCTCAATTTGATTGTAATGGGAATCCGGCTAAATTCTGGAAAACTGTCAAATCCCTAAAGGGTTCTACTTTCTCCTCTCTGCCACAACAAATTAATTCAGACACTGGCCTCATTATGAAAAAACTGCTAAGCTAATTCGCAATGATATTGGGCTGGATGCAGATAGGGGAAACCTGCCGAATGATCAGAGAAATGTTAGTCAAAGCTTTTTTCCCCAGCTATTTACATAAAAATAAGTCCTGGATGCTTTTCTAGCAATAGACAACAAGAAATCCACAGGAGCTTAAGTGCTTAAGTGTGCAGCGCCCATCATTGTTGGCTTAATAACACACATTTAAAATGTAACATTGTTATCAGGAAATATTTCTAAAGTATGGAAATCAGCTCTTGTGCTGCCACTCCATAAGGGCAGGATAGATCTTAATAATTATCACCCCATTTGAAGGCTTCCTTGTCTGGCTGAGATCCTTGAATCCTTGGTAAATGTACAACTTTGCTCTTTTTTATCTGAGAAATGTATTTAGAATGTAAACCAATCAGGGTTTAGGCCTGGGCATAGCACTATTACAGCAAGCACTTTAGTTGTTAGTGATCTTGTCAATGCTTTAGACACTAACATGAAATGTGCTGCTTTGTTTGTGGACTTGTCAAAAGCTTTTCATACTGTTGATCATGCTAATTTATTGAACAAGTTGTCCTAGATAGGCCTGAGCTCTGACGCCTGTTCATGGTTTCATGATTATCTTTGTGACAGAACTCAGGCCATCATGATCTGAATTTCTTGATGTACATAAAGGTGTACCACAGGGGTCGATTTTGGGACCTGTTTGCTTCACTATTTATATAAACACCATTGGTCAATCTGTTAAAAATTGTAAACTTAATCTATATGCGGATAATACTATTATGTATGCTATTGCCCCAACTGTTGATCTGGCTGTGTCAAAACTACAGTCATATTTTATAGTTTTGCAGGAATCCCTTGCTGATTTAAAATGTGTACTTAATACGGGCAAATCAAAATACATGTTGTTTTTAAACTCTCATAAGAATGTTTCAGATTATCTACATGTTCACTCATTAGATGGTTCTCCAATCGAACGTGTTCCCGCATATAAATACTTAGCCATTTGGATTTATATGGATTTTACGTTTAAAAAACAAATAGATGAGCTGGTTAAGAAGCTAAGATTTAAAGTTGGCTTTTTATACCGAAACAGATCGTGCCTTTCTCTAAGCAGTAGGAAGCAGAATATTCAGTCAACCTTTTAATTTATCAAAGTGCAGCTGCTACTACTCTTAAATATTTGCATGCCATCTACCATAGTGTCCTTCGTTTTGTTACAGGTGACAGTTTTGATACTCATCACTGCATCCTGTATCAAAAGGTTGGCTGGGCTTCGCTAAAGACCCGTAGATCTCTACATTACTCCCTTTTTGTTTACAAGGCCCTACTTCATAAACTTCCGTCTGATCTAGTTTTGCTGTAGAAGTATAGACACCAGAGTTGCCTAACCCGTTCACAGGATACATTAACTATTGGGGTTCCTTGGGTCTCCACAGAGCTAGATAAATCTGCTTTTAGTTTTAATGCACAATATTACTGGAACAAAATTCAAAATACATTTCATCTTGATGTTCTGGTCCTTTTGGGCAATTTAAAGCATTGATTGGGGACTTATTTGTGGAGGAATGCAACTGGTTGATTTGTAATGTTTTATTTGTGCTTCCCCTGACTGTGTTTTTGTATTTTAATGTGTGTGTATATATATATATATATATATATATATATATATATATATATATATATATATATATATATATAGAGAGAGAGAGAGTGGGGGAAAAAAGTATTTATTCAGCCACCAATTGTGCAAGTTCTCCCACTTAAAAAGATGAGAGAGGCCTGTAATTTTCATCATAGGTACACGTCAACTATGACAGACAAATTGAGAAAAAAAAATCCAGAAAATCACATTGTAGGATTTTTAATGAATTTATTTACAAATTATGGTGGAAAATAAGTATTTGGTCACCTACAAACAAGCAAGATTTCTGGCTCTCACAGACCTGTAACTTCTTCTTTAAGAGGCTCCTCTGTCCTCCACTCGTTACCTGTATTAATGGCACCTGTTTGAACTTGTTATCAGTATAAAAGACACCTGTCCACAACCTCAAACAGTCACACTCCAAACTCTACTATGGCCAAGACCAAAGAGCTGTCAAAGGACACCAGAAACAAAATTGTAGACCTGCACCAGGCTGGGAAGACTAAATCTGCAATAGGTAAGCAGCTTGGTTTGAAGAAATCAACTGTGGGAGCAATTATTAGGAAATGGAAGACATACAAGACCACTGATAATCTCCCTCGATCTGGGGCTTCACGCAAGATCTCACCCCGTGGGGTCAAAATGATCACAAGAACGGTGAGCAAAAATCCCAGAACCACACGGGGGGATCTAGTGAATGACCTGCAGAGAGCTGGGACCAAAGTAACAAAGCCTACCATCAGTAACACACTACGCCGCCAGGGACTCAAATCCTGCAGTGCCAGACGTGTCCCCCTGCTTAAGCCAGTACATGTCCAGGCCCGTCTGAAGTTTGCTAGAGTGCATTTGGATGATCCAGAAGAGGATTGGGAGAATGTCATATGGTCAGATGAAACCAAAATAGAACTTTTTGGTAAAAACTCAACTCGTCATGTTTGGAGGACAAAGAATGCTGAGTTGCATCCAAAGAACACCATACCTACTGTGAAGCATGGGGTGGAAACATCATGCTTTGGGGCTGTTTTTCTGCAAAGGGACCAGGACGACTGATCCGTGTAAAGGAAAGAATGAATGGGGCCATGTATCGTGAGATTTTGAGTGAAAACCTCCTTCCATCAGCAAGGGCATTGAAGATGAAATGTGGCTGGGTCTTTCAGCATGACAATGATCCCAAACACATCGCCGGACAGCGAAGGAGTGGCTTCGTAGAAGCATTTCAAGGTCCTGGAGTGGCCTAGCCAGTCTCCAGATCTCAACCCCATAGAAAATCTTTGGAGGGAGTTGAAAGTCCGTGTTGCCCAGCGACAGCCCCAAAACATCACTGCTCTAGAGGAGATCTGCATGGAGGAATGCGCCAAAATACCAGCAACAGTGTGTGAAAACCTTGTGAAGACTTACAGAAAACGTTTGACCTGTGTCATTGCCAACAAAGGGTATATAACAAAGTATTGAGAAACTTTTGTTATTGACCAAATACTTATTTTCCACCATAATTTGCAAATAAAATCATAAAAAATCCTACAATGTGATTTTCTGGAAGAAAAATCTCATTTTGTCTGTCATAGTTGACGTGTACCTGTGATGAAAATTACAGGCCTCTCTCATCTTTTTAAGTGGGAGAACTTGCACAATTGGTGGCTAACTAAATACTTTTTTCCCCCACTGTATTCGGAAAGAGACACTTTATGTGTATTCAGACCGTTGACTTTTCCACATTTAGTTACGTTACAGCCTTATTCTAAAATGGATTAACACATTTTTTCCCCTCATCAATCTACACACAATACCCCATAATGACGAAGCAAAAACATGTTTTTAGAAATTTTTGCAAATGTATTACAAATAAAAAAACTGAAATACCTTATTTACATAAGTAGATCCTTTGCTATGAAAAAAATAAATAAATAAAACATGCCATTTAGCAGACGCTTTTATCCAAAGCGACTTACAGTCATGTGTACATACATTTTTACGTATGGGTGGTCCCGGGGATCGAACCCACTACCCTGGCGTTACAAGCGCCATGCTCTACCAATTGAGCTACAGAGGACTACAGACTCGAAATTCAGCTCAGTTGATCCTGTTTCCATTGATCATCCTTGAGATGTTTCTACAACGTGATTGGAGTCCACCTGTGGTACATTCAATTGATTGGACATGATTTTGAAAGGCACACACCTGTCTATATAAGGTCCCACAGTTGACAGTGCATGTCAGAGCAAAAACCAAGCCATGAGCGCCGAGACATGATTGTGTCGACGCACAGATCTGGGGAAGGGTACCAAAAAATGTCTGCAGCATTGAAGGTCCCCAAGAACACAGTGGCCTCCATCATTCTTAAATTGAATAAGTTTGGAACCACCAAGACTCTTCCTAGAGCTGGCTGCCCGGCCAAACTGAGCAATTGGGGGAGAAGGGCTTTGGTCAGGGAGGTGACCAAGAACCCCATGGTCACTCTGACAGAGCTCCAGAGTTCCTTTATGGAGATGGGAGAACCTTACAGAAGGACAACCATTTCTGCAGCACTCCATCAATCAGGCCTTTATGGTAGTGGCCAGACGGAAGCCACTCCTCAGTAAAAGACACATGACAGCCCGCTTGGAGTTTGCCAAAAGGTACCTAAAGGACTCAGTCGATGAGAAACAAGATTCTCTGGTGTGATGAAACCAAGATTGAACTCTTTGGCCTGAATGCCAAGCGTCACGTCTGGAGGAAACTTGGCACCATCTCTACGGTGAAGCATGGATGTTTTTCAGCAGCAGGGACTGGGAGACTAGTCAAAATCGAGGGAAAGATGAACGGCGCAAAGTACATAGAGATCCTTGATGAAAACCTGTTCCAGAGCGCTCAGGACCTCAGACTGGGGCGAAGGTTCACCTTCCAACAGGACAACGTCCCTAAGCACACAGCCAAGACAACGCAGGAGTGGCTTCGGGACAAGTCTCTGAATGTCCTTGAATGGCCCAGCCAGAGCCCGGACTTGAACATCTCTGGAGAGACCTGAAAATAGCTGTGCAGCGATGTTCCCCATCCAACCTGACAGAGCTTGAGAGGATCTGCACAGAAGAATGGGAGAAACTCCCCAAATACAGGTGTGCCAAGCTTGTAGCGTCATACCCAAGAAGACTTGAGGCTGTAATCGCTGCCAAAGGTGTTTCAACAAAGTACTGGGTAAAGGGTATGAATACTTATGTAAATGTGATATTTCAATTTCTAAAAACCAGTTTTTGCATAGTCATTATGGGGTATTGTGTGTGGGTTGATGAGGAAATAAAGGCTGTAACGTAACAAAATGTGGAAAATGTCAAGGGGTCTGAATACTTTCTGAATGCACTGTGTATATATATATATATATATATATATATATATATATATATATATATATATATATATATACATATATATTTTTGTGTGTAATGTGTATATTTATGTTGTATCATACAGGGCACATTTGGAAAAGAGACCTAGGTCTCAATATGTCTTCCCTGTTAAAATAAAGGATTAATAAAAATGTCATGAAATAATTAAGGACATGCCAGTAGAGAACAGGGGGATACCTAGTCAGTTGTACAACAGAATGCATTCAACTGAAATGTGTCTTCCGCATTTAACCCAACCCCTCTGAATCAGAGAGGTGCGGAGGGCTGGCTTAATCGACATTCACGTCTTCGGCACCCGGGCAACAGTGGGTTAACAGCCTTGCTCAGGGCCAGAACAACAGATGTTTACCTTGTCAGCTCAGGTATTTGAACTAGCAACCTTTCGGTTACTGGCCCAACGCTGCTACCCGCCAGGCTACCCACCGCCCCAACATGCCAGTAGAGAACATGCCAGTAGAGAACAAGCCAGTAGAGAACATGCCAGTAGAGAACATGCCAGTAGAGAACATGCCAGTAGAGAACAAGCCAGTAGAGAACATGCCAGTAGAGAACAAGCCAGTAGAGAACATGCCAGAAGAGAACATGCCAGAAGAGAACATGCTAGTAGAGAACATGCCAGTAGAAGAGAACATGCCAGTAGAGAACATGCCAGTAGTAGAGAACATGCCAGTAGTAGAGAACATGCCAGTAGTAGAGAACATGCCAGTAGTAGAGAACATGCCAAAAGAGAACATGCCAGTAGAGAACATGCCAGTAGAAGAGAACATGCCAGTAGAAGAGAACATGCCAGTAGAGAACATGCCAGTAGAGAACATGTCAGAAGAGAACATGTCAGAAGAGAACATGCCAGAAGAGAACATGCCAGTAGAGAACATGCCAGTAGAGAACATGCCAGTAGAGAACATGCCAGTAGAAGAGAACATGCCAGTAGAGAACATTCCAGTAGAAGAGAACATGCCAGTAGAGAACATGTCAGAAGAGAACATGCCAGAAGAGAACATGCCAGAAGAGAACATTCCAGTAAAGAACATGCCAGTAGATACCATGCCATAAGAGAACATGCCAGTAGAGAACATGCCAGTAGAGAACATGCCAGAAGAGAACATGCCAGAAGAGAACATGCCAGTAGAGAACATGCCAGTAGAGAACATGCTAGTAAAGAACATGCTAGTAAAGAACATGCCAGTAGAGAACATGCTAGTAAAGAACATGCCAGTAGAGAACATGCTAGTAAAGAACATGCCAGTAGAGAACATGCCAGTAGAGGACAAGCCAGTAGAGAACATGCTAGTAAAGAACATGCCAGTAGAGAACATGCCAGTAGAGGACAAGCCAGTAGAGAACATGCTAGTAAAGAACATGCCAGTAGAGAACATGCCAGTAGAGGACATGCCAGTAGAGGACATGCCAGTAGAGAACATGCCAGTAGAGAACATGCCAGTAGAGGACATGCCAGTAGAGAACATGCCAGTAGAGAACATGCCAGTAGAGAACAAGCACAGAGGCAATAACACAACACACTGAATGCTGTACTGAGCTCTGCTGAGCTGACTGACTGACAGCTAATTACAGAAATGTAAAAACACAGTGTGACTGACTGACTGACAGTTCACATGGAACAGGCATGCCCGGACACAGCACAGCTGCTGATGGTAGGGAGTTAAGAGACATTCTTCAGGATGATAATAGTTCAGTAAAACGCTTCTGCAGAAGACCTTTAAACGTTTTCATAACTATCTGACACGCCGAGCGACTGACAGAGCCACCGACCGGAGATGAACAGGGCCTCTGGGCTCTCAGGTCAGCCAGGGTGTAACACAGGAACACAGGGCGTTGACTCCAAGACTCTGACGCACACACAAGAACGCACACACACACACACACACACACACACACACACACACACACACACACTCTCTTACTCTGACAGGTGGGTATGTCACAGTATCTCCAGTAGATTCCGTCTTCATGGTCAGCGATGTAACACCATGGCTGGACATCACCGTCAGGGTTCCTGGAGAGGAGAGAGGCAGGGAGGGAGGGAGGGAGGCAGGCAGGGAGGGAGGGAGGGAGGGAGAAAACAAACATAAAAAGAGGTTATGTACCAAAAACTGGAGACTGCATATTAAATACAATTACAGAGGAATGCCTGCTGTGCGGAGATTCATTTCTGAGATTGTTTCTGTGTGTGGTGCCAATCATCCACCTACCGCAGCAACCCCCGCTAGCCTGCTTCAGTTGGTATTTTACCCTGTGTTCTGGCCCTCAGAACTGACTATGCATGTCCAGTAGAACCCAGCGTAGACAGAAGGCTCTCAGACAGACAGAGCGATCGATCGATAGATAGATAGAGACAGACAGACAGGGAGGGAGAGACAGACAGACAGACAGACAGACAGACAGACAGACAGACAGACAGACAGACAGACAGACAGACAGACAGACAGAGGAGGGAGAGAGCGATAGATAGAGAGAGAGAGAGAGACAGACAGAGAGACAGAGAGAGAGACATACAGAGAGAGACAGACAGACAGACAGACAGACAGACAGACAGACAGACAGACAGACAGACAGACAGACAGACAGACAGACAGACAGACAGACAGACAGACAGACAGACAGACAGACAGACAGAGGAAGGAGAGAGCACACATATCTAGACAGGGGCTTTGAGCAGGTGCTGGTTTCTGTGCATTTTGGTATACTGTCTGTGTGCTACCAAGTGTATTTGTTAATGGTAATACATCACTTACAAAGACTTTGTAAATGGTTTATAAGACATTTATAAACTGTTGATTACACAATGAATAGGTAACAGACACACTTGGGAGTATATTATCGCAGTCTGTGGAACCATTTCTATTAGTGAGTTGCATGAGGCAACCATAAAAACATCCCAGGTCAATGGAAGAAGGCTCGTCTTTAGGAGCACTACTCTTCTCCTTTTCTCTGACTGTTATTGCCTGAGACATATTCCCCCGGGCCTCAGCTATCCCGTTCCAGCCCTATTGTGGGGTGAATTCTGAAGGGCGTTTCCATTGCTTTTTTCTTCTCCTATCAAAAACACTTCCTCTCCTTTCACAGCACAGAAAAAGGTTATTGAGTGAGGGACAGAGGAAACTTTAACCTAGGGATGAAATTGAGTAACTGTAGGCATTAAGGTCTTTGTTTGTCCTCCGTTAGGAGAAAATGATCCCTCTCTTCATCCTAACCATGGGCTCATCTCCCAAATGGCAGCCTAGTCCCTATATAGTGCACTACTTTTATAATAATAATAATAATAATAATAATAATAATAATAATAATAATAATACTTTTGACCAAGGCCCATAGAGCTCTGCCCAAATGTAGTGCACTATGTAGGGAATAGGGTACCATTTAGCACTTTGTTTATTTTATCCATTTAAGGTTGAATATTTTCCCGGTATTTTACAAATGTTCCATTTCGAGAATAAATCACTTTTCTCCCGGGTAACCCGGTGTTTCCCGCCAAAACCGGAAGTGTCATTCAAAAGCATATAAAGCATATAAATAGGCCTATGTCTGGATGTGATTAGAGCTTTGATCAAACATTCAAGTCTGATGCTACCTGAGCCTGATGAGCCATACATTAAATACATTTTATGAGCCCAAGCCCAAAAACGCCCAAATGATTGTGCTGTTGTACAATACACACAGTATATGATATAGGCTACTGCACATTACGCACGACAGAAAAAACATAAAAGCCCATAGATGTAGCTAGCTATATGCTCTCTTGGGTAAATAAATGAAACTAGCTCCAGTAGGCTAATCTTTTTGAGTGTGGACTTTATTACTGTACTGTATTGTATTATACTGTATTATATGGACTGGAATTACACACCTCGTTCTAACCATGATAAAGCAGGAAGAGAACATGTGATTCTAGTGCAGCACATGAGGCCTACAAAGTTACAAGTATAGGCTAGCGAATTAGATTTACATTTTGACATTTAATAGGGCCTATTTCTATAATTAGTAGGCTGACGCATATACACCTTTTTAATAATATTTTCCCTAATGTTATTAGCCTACCTCCTCTTTCTCTATCTATTGATGCTTCATTCCTTCCTCGCTTTCAACAGTTAAATTAAATATGTTTTGTTGTCCGTATCTTCATTCTAATGACGTCCTTGAAAAATATAGGACTAGAATTAGAGGCAGAAGGCTTTCACTTCTTTTCACGAAGACTGAATGGTTATGGGTCTGAATAAATAACTGCTGTAGCCTACCGCCATCGGGCGTTCGCTCTTCTTTCAAACTACCTGTGAGTTCTGTTGGCTGCTGTAACATTCAGCAAACAAGAGCATGCATCCCTCTTCGAATAGTCTATTGATATAAGAAATGCAGCAAAAATGTCCAGCAAGCTATTCTGGTCTAGCATTTAGACATTGCATATAATTTAACAGTTCCATTTCACATCATGCTATTCATATACATAATTTATTATAATTTACTGGCTCCTCGCAGTTATTTATCCCGGGAAAAGGGAGCGGTTTTGGGCGGTAAATCTCAGTAACCAGGTTCCCGCCATTCAACTCTAGTACCATTCCCTAAATATGAACCCCTGGAGGAAATCAGTGCCATTCCCTAAATATCAACCCCTGGAGGAAATCGGTACCATTCCCTAAATATGAACCCCCGGAAGAAATCAGTACCGATACAGTAGAGCTACAGGGGTAACTACAGGTAACTGCCAAAATAAAGGAAACACTGACCAAAGTCACATAGAAAGTTATAGATATGTCATTCTCATTGCAAGCAAGTCTAAGAAGCAGTAGATCTGTTCTATGTGCACTATTTCTATGCTTCCCGTTCTTACGTTTAATTTTTGCGTCTTTTACTTTCAGTTTTGTACCCCAGGTTAAAACAGCTGAAAACACAATACTTTTGGTTATGTCAAATATATTACTGAACAAAAATATAAACACAACATGCAACAATTTCAACGATTTTACTGAGTTACAGTTCATATAAGGAAATCAGTGAATTTAAATAAATTAGGCCCTCATCTATGGATATCACATGACTGGGCAGGGGCGCAGCCATCGGTGGGTCTGGGAGGGCATCGGCCCACCCACTTCGGAGCCAGGCCCAGCCAATCAGAATGAGTTTTTCCCCACAAAAGGGCTTTATTACAGACATAAATACTCCTCAGTTTCATCAGCTGTCCGGGTGGCTGGTCTCAGACGATCCTGCAGGTGAAGAAGCTGGATGTGGAGGTCCTGGGCTGGCGTGGTTACACGTGGTCTGCTGTTGTGAGGCTGGTTGGACGTACTGCTAAATTCTCTAAAACAATGTTGGAGGCGACTTATGGTAGAGAAATGAACATTAAATTATCTGGCAACAGCTTTGGTGGACATTTCTGCAGTCAGCATGCCAATTGCACGCTCCTTGATATGCCACACCTGTCAGGTGAATGGATTATCTTGGCAATGGATAAATGTTCACTAACAGGGATGTAAACAAATTTGTGTACAACATTTGAGAGAAATAAGCTTTTTGTGCGTATGGAAAAATTCATATATTTTGTTTAAACTCATGAAACATGGGACCAACATGTCGTGATTCGTGAGGACAAACATGTCGTGATTCGTGAGGTCCCTGGTAATTCCCAGCCCTAGTTAGTAAAGAGAAAGTGGAGATGCACTGCCTCTGTGTGTGTGTGTTCCAACTACTTTGTTTTAGCTGTGATGTAGCTAGCTGCTAGCCAGTGTGTGTTTTAGCTAGCTGCTAGCCAGAGTGTGTTTTAGCTAGCTGCTAGCCAGTGTGTGTTTCACCTAGCTGCTATCCAGTGTGTGTTTTAGCTAGCTGCTAGCCAGTGTGTGTTTTAGCTAGCTGCTAGACAGTGTGTTTTTAGCTAGCTTCTAGCCAGTGTTTGTTTCAGCTAGCTGCTAGCCAGTGTGTGTTTTAGCTAGCTGCTAGCCAGTGTGTGTTTTAGCTACCTGCTAGCCAGTGTGTGTTTCACCTAGCTGCTAGCCAGTGTGTGTTTTAGCTAGGTGCTAGCCAGTGTGTGTTTTAGCTAGCTGCTAGCTGTTACCTGCTGGCCGCTGTTCAACATACTTTTCTTTAATAACCATTTTCCAAGTGCCCCTAATCATAAAATGTATGATAAACTTTAAAATCTCTGGCACAGCGTAGCCATAAAAAGCACTGAATCGTCAACATCAGAGGGGAGAAAACCTGCAGCACGGAACAACACTGAGCTGGGCTAGAAAAAACATGATTTTCTGTGCTATTAGCAAGCCACTAGCCTGCCTGCGCTTCAGACCTGGGTTCAAACACTATTTTAAATAATTTCAAATACTCTATCTGTGCTTGTTTGAGCTAGCCTGAACCAATAGAAAAGTTACAAAAACCCCGCCCAACTTGTACTCTAAGCAGACTGAAACAAATGTTCAAAGCATTTGAAAGATTTCTAATAGTATTTGAACCCAGGTCTGCCTGCGTTTAGCCACACACTCAGAAGCCCCAGAGAAAGATGAAAGCTGAAAATCCCCTTGGAAAATTACTGTGTGTAAAACTGCTGAGGAGCTGAAGAGGGTTTGAGAGGCTTGTTGTTTGGGTTTTGAGGTCAGGAGAGGATCAGAGACTGACTGTCAATTTCCCTCGAGAGCAGAGGTCTCTTTTAGCCGACTAAAAGATCTGTCTGTCGCTAAATCAGTGTTCAATAGTCACTGGACTTTGCTCTATTGCATATAACAAATATGTATGATTCACATACAATGATGCTGAAGCAGAACCTGAGCAATTAAAAGTGTTGCGGACATTGAAGTACATTCAATTATGTTGAACACTGTGCTAGCCTATCGATACAGTACCTATCGATACAGAGTTCGCACATAAACGTATGTCTTCCAACTCCACAGCTCCTTGATGCTTTACCTCACACCTCAGTTAATGTAGACCTGACAACAGTCAGGGAGATTCAATTACTATAAACATGAGTCGGACAACTCACCCTGACATCATGGCCATTATCAGCCTTGTAGGAGAAGGCTGTGGGCCTATAGGTTACTATACTACTGTATACTACACTGGACACCCATAACTTACACACTGTGGCTACAGTATGTTCAAAATTAGCTTTAATTGACATTTACGTTATCAATAAAGTGACACCTCTTTTCACCTGCAAACTGTGAGCACTGTGCTGTAACAATATGCTCCGGCATTCTGTGTGACAGTCAGTGTCAGTATTTGAAATGCGTTGAACACGGTCTCTGTCACTGAAGTCTCTCAGGAGAGACGCGAGAGCTCCTGACCTTTAGTGCAGCTTTGCTCTCCTTTTCTGGGATTAATTTGACACTGGGCTGTTTTACGTCCATCTATAAAGATTAAATGTGACGGCTATTAGGGTGCTGTCGGCACACCGCCATGGAGCCACAGACCTCTTTCAACTAAATCAGTATGGGGAAAAGCCAACAATGGGATGGGAACACGGTTTACGATTCCCCTCTCGTTCCTCGTAAGTCCACCCCCATTCCACCTGCTTCTCTTGTCCAAGTCCCTCTCACTCACTCACTCACTCACTCACTCACTCACTCACTCACTCACTCACTCACTCACTCACTCACTCACTCACTCACTCACTCACTCACTCACACACTCACTCACACACTCACTCACTCACTCACACACTCACTCACTCACTCACACACACAAGCAAACACTTCGCTAACCCGTCTATATCCGATCTGTGCTGTGAAGCCTGTGTTAAAAGTAATGACATGTAATGATTCCTGGCACTAGATTTGCATCTGTGCTTTGGTCTCAGCCTCAGCCTTGCTCTGGTCTCAGCCTTTCTCTGATTTCAGCCTCAGCCTCGCTCTGGTCTCAGCCTCAGCCTTGCTCTGGTCTCAGCCTCAGCCTTGCTCTGGTCTCAGCCGTGTTCTGGTTCGTATAAAACCTCCCTTGGCTCAGGAATCAGATGGACTGTCACACCCCTCCTCTACTCTCCCTCTCTCCCTCTCTTTCTCTCTCTCTCGCTATCCCTCGATCTCTCTCTCTCTCTCCATCTGAATCTTACCCCCTACAGTGCCACTCCAAATCCAGCCCTATCCAGCCACTTCCAGATGAGGCCCTATCCAGCCACTTCCAGATGAGGCCCTATCCAGCCACTTCCAGATGAGGCCCTATCCAGCTAATTCCAGATGAGGCCCTATCCAGCTACTTCCAGATGAGGCCCTATCCAGCCACTTCCAGATGAGGCCCTACCAGCCACTTCCAGATGAGGCCCTATCCAGCCACTTCCAACACATTAAAGATTTACGCCAGGAGAGAGAGAGAGAGAGAGAGAGAGAGAGAGAGGCAGAGAGAGAGAGAGAGAGAGAGAGAGAGAGAGAGAGAGAGAGAGAGAGAGAGAGAGAGAGAGAGAGAGAGAGAGAGAGAATACTGGATATTTGAATTTGAATTGAAAGATGTAAATGAAGAATTTTACTATTCAAATGTGATGGACAGAGAGCCTTCTCCATATAGTGGGGACTCTAGAAACTCACACACACCACACACACCACTATCACACACCACTATCACACACCACACACACCACTATCACACACCACTATCACACACCACTATCACACACCACTATCACACACCACTATCACACACACACCACTATCACACACCACTATCACACACCACTATCACACACCACTATCACACACCACACACACAAACACACGCACACACCACACACCACTATCACACACACACCACTATCACACACCACTATCACACACCACTATCACACACCACTATCACACACCACTATCACACACCACACACACAAACACACGCACACACCACACACCACACACCACTATCACACACACACCACTATCACACACCACACACACAAACACACGCACACACACCACACACCACTATCACACACCACACACACAAACACAAGCACACACACCACACACCACTATCACACACACAAACACACACCACACACCACTATCACACACCACACACACAAACACACACACACACACCACACACCACTATCACACACCACACACACAAACACAAGCACACACACCACACACCACTATCACACACACAAACACACACCACACACCACACACCACTATCACACACACACCACTATCACACACCACACACACCACACACCACACACACCACACACCACACACCACTATCACACACACAGACAAAGAGACAGAGGAGGGAAGAGAGAAACTGAGATATCCTTACTTTCTCCTCTCCCTCTCTCCCCCACTCCTCCATTATCACATTCCCTTAGCCTGGCAATAACAAAACAGTGTGTAACTGTGTGTCTGAGCCACTCGTAAATGCCATCGCTCATCTACTCACAGTGTGAAGTAGACTCTCCAGTCCACAGAAGACACAGAGAGAAAGAGACCTCCCAAACCTTCCATAATAAAGCCATCACCTACAGAGAGATGAACCTGGAGAAGAGTCCCCTAACCAGGCTGGTCCTGGGGCTGTGTTGACAAACACAAACAGACCCCACAGAGCCCCAGGACAGCAACACAATTAGACCCAACCAAATCATGAGAAAACAAAAAGATAATTACTTGACATATTGGGAAAAAAATACAAAACAACAGAGCAAACTAGCTATTTGGCCCTAAACAGAGAGTACACAGTGGCAGAATATCTGACCACTGTGACTGACCCAAAATGAAGGAAAGCTTTGACAATGTACAGACTCAGTGAGCATAGCCTTGCTATTGAGAAAGGCCGCCATAGGCAGACCTGGCTCTCAAGAGAAGACAGGCTATGTGCACACTGCCCACAAAATGAGATGGAAACTGAGCTGCACTTCCTAACCTCCTGCCAAATGTATGACCATATTAGAGACACATCCTTCCCTCAGATTACACAGACCCACAAAGAATTCGAAAACAAACCCAATTTTGATAAACTCTCATATCTATTAGGTGAAATGCCACACTGTGCCATCACAGCAGCAAGATTTGTGACCTGTTGCCACAAGAAAAGGGCAACCAGTGAAGAACAAACACCATTGTAAATACAACCCATATTTATTTGATTTATTTTCCATTTTGTACTTTAACTATTTGCACATCGTTACAACACTATATGTAGACATAATATGTGTAATATTTACTGTTTATTTAACTTTTGTTTATTATCTATTTCACTTGCTTTGGCAATGTTAACATACGTTTCCCATGCCAATAAAGCCCTTAAATTGAATTGAATTGAGAGAGAGGGAGAGAGGGAGAAAGAGAGAGCGAGAGAGGAAGAGAGAGCGAGAGAGAGAGAGGAAGAGAGAGCGAGAGAGAGAGAGAGAGAGAGAGAGAGAGAGAGAGAGAGAGAGAGAGAGAGAGAGAGAGAGAGAGAGAGAGAATATGTTGATTAAAGCTAACCCAAACAAGACTAGAATATATGATTTATTTTGCAGATTCTGGAAATGTGTCTTTTACCTTCAACCGACTACATTAATGAAGAGGTGAGTTAGGCTGAAACATGAACTGTTTATTGTGCTAGGATCACTTAAAGGAGGTAGACTCCAAAAAAATGAAGATGTCCTTTTTCAAATTGCTTGTCAAGAGTAATATATTTTTTATGTGCAGTGGGGTAAAAGCCTTCCCTTATCCT
Source organism: Coregonus clupeaformis (assembly GCF_020615455.1). Taxonomy (NCBI): domain Eukaryota; kingdom Metazoa; phylum Chordata; class Actinopteri; order Salmoniformes; family Salmonidae; genus Coregonus; species Coregonus clupeaformis. Next base: position 41,229,477 of record NC_059209.1, on the reverse strand, counting down.
CTCTGGCTGTGCCCCAAACGGCACCCTATATTCCCTGCATAGTGCACTACTTTTGACCAGAGCCCTATGGGAAGCAGTGCACCATATAAGGAATAGGGTGCCATTTGGGCTGCAGACTATGTATCACGGTCATAAATCACAGGAGTCCCAATCCAAGCAAAGCGAAAACAAATCCGTCCTTGGCCACTTCAAAGCATTGTTGCTTTATGACTTTATGGCCACGACTTAGACTTAGGAAATGTTTTGAAAGGGATTTTAAGTGGTGGGGAAATACTACATCTATTTTGTATATATATGGCACTTAGCTACTTACAGGAAATCTCTCAAGATCAATGGCCATGACTTAGTCTTAGGCAATGTTTTAAGTTTTTTTTTTATGTGGTGGTGGGTAAATACTATTTTTAATATCTATGATATCTATGCCACTTACTGGAAGTCTGTCTGGATCAAAATGATGGATAAAAGACTACACAGTAATAGGAATATACTGTACAATTTGAATGTTAGCTATTGGGTTCAATGAGTTTACTGGGCTGTAGCCCTATGTGAGTGTTGTAGGTTTGTGCAGCTGCTGCTTTCAAGGAGAGGAACACTAATCCGGACACTTATAAGAAATCCCACTATGACCTCAGACGAGACATCAAACAGGCAAAGTGTTAATACAGGACTAAGATCAAATCCTACTACGAACTATCATGGATTACAAAGGGAAACCCAGCAGCGAGCTGCCCAGTGACGCGAGACCAGACGAGCTAAATAGCGTCTATTCTCACTTCAAGGCAAACAACACTGAACCATGCATGAGAGCACCAGCTGTTCCAGACGACTGTGTGATCTCGCTCTCCGAAGCCGATGTGAGTAAAACCTTTAAACAGGTTAACATTCACAAGGTCGCAAGGCCAGACAGATTACCAGGATGCGTACTCAGAGCATGCGCTGACCAGCTGGCAAGTATCTTCACTGACATTTGTTATTGTGAGGTGGAAACGTCTAGGAGCAACAACGGCTCAGCCGCGAAGTGGTAGGCCACACAAGCTCACAGAACGGAAGCGAGTAGCACGTAAAAATTGTCTGTCCTTGATTGCAACACTCACTACCACGTTCCAAAATGCCTCTGGAAGCAACTGCCTCTGGAAGCAACATCAGCACAAGAACTGTTAGTGGGGAGCTTCATGAAATGGGCTTCTATGTCCGAGCAGCCGCACACAAGCCTAAGATCACCAATCGCAATGCAGAGCATCTGCTGGAGCGGTATAAAGCTCACCGCCATTGGACTCTGGAGCAGTAGAAATATGTTCTGTGGAGTGATGAATTACGCTCTACCATCTGGCAGTCCGACGGACGAACCTGGGTTTGGTGGATGCCTGGAGAACGCTACCATAGTGACAACTGTAAAGTTTAGTGGAGGAAGAATAATGGTCTAGCGCTCTTTTTCAAGGTTCGGGCTAGGCCCCTTAGGTCCAGTGAAGGGAAATCTTAACGCTACAGCATACAATTACATTCTAGACGATTCTGTGCTTCCAACTTTGATGCAACAGTTTGGGGAAGGCCCTTTCCTGTTTCAGCATACAGAAATGGTTTGTAGAGATTGGTGTGGAAGAACTTGACTGGCCTGCACGGAGCCCTGACCTCAACCACATCGAACACCGTTGGGATGAATTGGAACGCCGACTGTGAGCCAGGCCTAATCGCCCAACATCAGTCCCTGACCTCACTAATGCTCTTGTGGCTGAATGGAAGCAAGTCCCTGCAGCAATGTCCAACATCTAGTGGAAAGCCTTCCCAGAAGAGTGGAGGCTGTTATAGCAGCAAAGGGGGGACCAACTCCATATTAATGCCCATGATTTTGGAATGAGATGTTCGACGAGCGGGTGTCTACATACTTTTGGTCATGTAGTGTACATGTTTCAAGCAGCCCACCATAGTCCCTGTGCCCAAGAACGCCAAGGTACCTGTCTAAATGACTATCGCCCCATAGCACTCACATCTATAGCCATGAAATGCTTTGAAAGGCTGGTCATGGTTCACATCAACAGCATCATCCCAGACACCCTGGCCCACTCTAATTCGCATACCGCCCCAACAGATCCACAGATGACGCTATCTCTATTGCACTCCACACTGCCCTTTCCCACCTGGACAAGAGGAACACCTATGTGAGAATGCTGTTCATTGACTACAGCTCAGCGTTCAACACCATAGTGCCCTCCAAGCTCATCACTAAGCTCAGGACCCTGGGACTGACCACCTCCCTCTGCAACTGGATCCTGGACTTCCTGACGGGCTGCCCACAGGTGATGAGGGTAGGCAACAACACATCCGCCATGCTGACCCTCAACACGGGGGCCCCTTAGGGGTGCGTGCTCAGTTCCCTCCTGTACTCCCTGTTCATCCCACGACTGCGTGACCGTGCACGATTCCCAAACCATCATTAAGTTTGCTGATGACATGACGGTAGTAGGCCTGATCACAGACGACGATGAGACAGCCTATGGAGAGGAGGTCAGTGACCTGGCAGTGTGGTGCCAGGACAATAATCTCTCCCTCAATGTCAGCGAGACAAATGAGCTGATCGTGGACTACAGGTAACGCAGGCGGAGCACACTCCCATCCACATCGACGGGGCTGTAGTGGAACGGGTCAAGAGCTTCAAGTTCCTCGGTGTCCACATCACTAAGGAATTATCATGGTCCACACACACCAACACAGTCATGAAGAAGGCACGACAACACCTCTTGCCCCTCAGGGGGCTGAAAATATTTGTCATGGACCGTCAGATCCTCAAAATGTTCTACAACTGCACCATCGACAGCATCTTGACTGGCTGCATCACCGCTTGGTATGGCAACTGTCAAAGACCCCAGCCACCCAAGCCATAGACTGTTCACTCTGCTACCGCACGGCAAGCGGTACTGGAGCGCCAACTCTGGGACCAAAAGGCTCCTGAACAGCTTCTACCGCCAAGCCATAAGACCGCTGAACAGTTAATCAAATGGCTACCTGGACTACCTGCAATGACCCTTTTTTTGCACTGGCTCTCTTGCACTGACTCTACCCACACATACTTACACTGACACTCCAACACGCACCCACATACACACACACACACACACACACACACACACACACACACACACACACACACACACACACACACATGCATATTGATGCCACACACATACACACAAATACGCACATGTATATATTACCTCAACTACCCCTTACCTGCACATTGACTCAGTACCGGTACTCCTTGTATATAGCCTTGTTATTGTTAGCTAGTTTCTACTTTATTTGCACATTTCCGTTCTTTTTAACTCTGCATTGTTGGGAAATGGCTCGTAATTTCACGGTAAAGTCTACACCTGTTGTATTCGGCGCATGTGACAAATATTTTTTTTTATTGCATTATGTTACGTGAGTGTACCTAACAGCAAAGTCTATGAGGTCGTAGGCCTTTGAGTGCTGTGTAAGTGCTGTAGCTATGTAAGTGTTGTATATGAGTGTCAGACAACGATGGCGGGAGTTGTGCTATCCAGGCTAGGTTTGGGCGGTATACCGTATATACCGTAGAATGGGTTATTTGGAAATAGCCACAGGATGGTTTTTCAATACCGTCAATACCGTTGAAACAACTTCTTTTTAAGTAAATACCTGCAGTCAACTGGTGCAATATGTTAGGAGATAAAGAAGATCACGTTCATCATTTCACCTGTTTTTCATTGGGCAGATTCAATTATGTTGAGCCTCAGGGCACCGGTCTATGACCTGTGACGTGAACGGGCAAAAGCGGTGAGGGAGGAGTTACCTTCTCAAATCGAACAGTAATCTGCGCTGCTCGGTCATGTTGTCAACAAAGCAGTATTGTACATCGTCCAGAAACATACAACCTCTCTTTTCCATCAAATATATGTTTGAATTTTCAAACTAGTTTTCATTGAGAAGGCAGATAAAGCGTTTTTTAAATCAAAAGCAATCACTTTTGCATGTGAATCCTACTCATTACTCCACGTGCTCCTACGTTACTTTTTGCTTTGAACGGGGCACCTGGCTCATGCCTGGGAGGCAGCCCGGTTCCAAAATGAATGCAATCAACTTTCACCCAGTGCGAAATACACCTACCTGGGCGCCTGGTAGCTTAGTGGTTAAGAGCGTTGTGCCAGTAACCGAAAGGTCGCTGGTTCTAATCCCCGAGCCGACTAGGTGAAAAATCTGTCGATGTGCCCTTGAGCAAGGCACTTAACCCTAATTGCTCCTGTAAGTCGCTCTGGATAAGAGCGTCTGCTAAATGACTAATTATTATAATTATATTAATCGAATTCCCTCATTATGAAGCTTACCGGTAGTCCCAAGTCACGCTGTGTTTGTTTACGATGAGAGACTCGCTGTTGTACAGCACACGCTAGGTGATCTATTTACAGTATGGAATTCACAACTAAATGTTTGCCGGCTAGATATCGTATAACTATTAAGTTAACTGTCTAAAATGTGCTAAATGCTCTGCAGTTTTGCATTTGGTTAGCTAATTTAGTAGCTAGTTAGCGATCTAGCTAAGTGGTTAGCTTCTTCCAAAATCAGCCTTGCTGTCTAATATTTGTTTTGTCTGTGCAGTAAACTGTATAACTTTATGAGCTGGGATGTCTGTCCTGCAAATAGTTTAGGTCAGAGACTGTATAAAATGTTTGCAATGCACTCGTTAGCGTTTAGTTAGCATTCTCTATGGGATCATTGCTAACCTTCGGATTACAGCGTCTCAGTGGGGATGGAAAATACCGCCCCTTGTGTTCAGTGCCGTTATTACCGAATATCCCGGGAAGGTCGGTATGAAGGTATGACAATCTGGATACCACCCAAGGCTAATCCAGACACAGCCCAGACACTGTGGTGTCCCCTGGCATTCCCTAGAGGTCTTTGCTTGTATAAACTCTGTTCAATATTCACACGTGAATGTCTGAGAGGGTCAAGGAGGAAACACACACACAAACGCATGGACACGCGCGTACGCGCACACACACATACACGCATGTCATACAGTACACACACACACATGTACACACACACATGCTGAGAGGGTTCTGTGTCAAACCAGTCGAAAGGGAACCTCTCCCCTGACTGCAAAACATGTCTCCATTCACTTCTAAATACTTGGACACATTTTAAGAAAAGTCTAAGTCAATGACATCATATACAGTATCTATGCTGTATGCACCAGAAGTGACATCACTACTTGTATCATCAGATGGTGCTTTCAACACAAATGGGAACTCTGGAAAAAAACGAGGTCAAATCATGACGTCAGTGATCTTGAAGTAGGAAAGTCGGACCTCTAGAAAGATGCTCAAGTTTCCGACTTGGAATTCCGAGTTGGATGACGTTTAAAAAATGTTTTCCTAGTTGTTTTGAAAGCAGCAATACAATAACAAGAATCCCAAACTGGTCCATTCCTCTCTGCTCTATGATGACATTGGGGTGCTATTGTATGCGCTTCTGCTAGACTTTCGATACTCATTTTGGGTGTCGTAACGGTTTATATTAAGGTGCAGGAACACCACAATACTTTCGAGCTAATATTCTTTAAGAGGTGCAGGAGCACAAACAGTAGAAGAATGTAGGTGAAGGTCCAGTGAATGAGATCTGACCCCTCCTTTTTCTTTTTTGGGATAGTCATCTTGCACAGGAGGTTGGTGGCACCTTAATTGAGGAGGACGGGCTCGTGGTAATGGCTGGAGCGGAATGGGTGATATGGTAGCAAATACATCAAACACATGGAAGCCAATCCATTTGCTCTGTTCCACCCATTACTATGAACCGTCCTCCCCTCAGGAGCCTCTACTGTCCTTGGGTAAGATGGTTTTTTTCTGAGCACCAGTACAAGCTTCAGCTTGGGCTCCAAAGCGGGCCTCACCTGCAGTAGTTGTGGCTGCCAAGACCCCCCTCTCCATTGGGGTACTTGAGGGTGTTGTAGGGGTGCTGGAAGGTTTCGTTCCAGAAGAGGCAGGGCTTGCCCCCCAGGAGGCTCGTCTGGTTCTGCCAGCCCCTGTAGTCCTCTCCGTTGGCTGTGTAACATTCTAGCGAGAGAGAGAGCGAGAGCGAGAGAGAGAGCGAGAGAAAGAGAGAGAAAGAGAGAGAGAGAGAGAGAGAGAGAGAGAGAGAGAGAGAGAGAGAGAGAGAGAGAGAGAGAGAGAGAGAGAGAGAGAGTATTAAACAAGTGTTCACTGTGTTATTTGAAAAGGAAATCATCTCCCAGATATCACTATTTCTAAAACAAGCCATAGAAAGTTGGTTGCAATTTCAATTTAATCCTCCAGAAACGACAGAACAAATAATGCAACAAATATTGTGGTTAAACTCAAATATACTTACAAAATGTTTAAAAAAGGTATAATCTTTGTAAATGATATCATCGGTAGGACTGGTGGAGTTATGTCGCACATGCAGCTAACAAAAACATATGGAAATGTCTGCTCTACCCAAAATTACAACCAAATAATTGCAGCCTTACCGCAAAAATGGAAGAGGAAAGTGGAAGGAGGAGAAAGTAAGGAACTTGTCTGTCGGCCTTGCATTAAAGAACATAATTGATTAAGGAAAACTGTGATAAATAAAAAAGTATATCAGTTTCATTTAAGGACCAAAGGATTGACAGCCATCCCATATAGATTGCAAAATAGTTGGGAAGAGATTTTTGACGTACCGATCCCATGGCATAGTGTTTGTGAACTGATACGCAAAACGACACCGGACTTAAAACTTAGAATCTTTCAATTTAAATTATTATATAAAATTCTTGCTACCAATAGAATGTTATTTATATGGGGGATACAATCTTCCCAGCTCTGCAGATTTTGCTGCGAAGAGACAGAATCATTAGATCATTTGTTTTGGTACTGTCCATTTGTAGCTTGTTTTTGGACACAGGTCCAGGAATGGCTAAAGGATTGCAATATTTACCTGGAGCTAACCCTGCAGATAGCACTACTGGGTGATCTGAAAAGTCATAGTCAATCGATCAATAACATAATAATACTATTAGCAAAAAAAAATATTTTCAATTCACAATCTGTAGAAACAATGAGAATAGAAAGGTTCAGAACTTTTGTAAGACATCACAGTACCGTTGAAATATATATGGCAAATAGAAATCCTATATGGATGGTGTTAAAAGATAGATGGGAGGTGTTGAATGGAATTGAAGGATGGGACTAATAACAACTAACAACAAACAATAACAAGATAACTAATAATGTAGGCACGCTGTGTCCATAATAAGTATATAGGTTGTAGGTTGGGAGCTTTTGGGAAAGAGCACAGTTAGAAAGATATGGCATATAGAAGCAAAACGGATGGACATCATGAAAATGATCGGAGAGGTTGAGAGTAGAAGAAGTTCAGGAGAAAGAACAAACAAAATGTAATTATTGTAAAATTGACTGTGTCCATAAAATGTAGATAGTGGGTATGGGCTGGAAGTAGAGGCCTAGGCGTTGTTGTTCAGTAGTTTACTCCAAGTGGGGAAAGGGTGGCGGGGTTGGAAAGTAATAAAGGGGAATATATAACTTAACTTTGCGCCAATTTAAGTTAGATTTGACAAAGACAATCACCATGCCAACATGTTCTGATTGAACTGTACTAAAAATCTTAATTTTTTCTAGTAAATCAGTCGTAATTCAGATTATCATAGTTCATATTTGCTGTCCTTTTAGTTTTCTAATGTTGACCTGGGTAGGTTCTAGGTAATGCTGAGCTTTTAAATGAACCTTCTGCTGCAAAGGTTTAACAGTAGGCTAGCAACAGGTTCATAGACATTACAACCAGGTTGAATCTCTCAGGCAGGATGAAAACGACTACATCGACTATGATCTTTTGCTAGTTACAGCCACTTTCACCATGATCCTTAGCATTTTTTGTGTGACATTCAGTCCAAGGGGCCAGGGTTCCGGTCTAGAAGCACGGTTTCGACTGCTCCTACAGTTTTCGCTTCGGTACTGCAGTTTAACTGACACCCGGCCCAGAAACGCCCGGCCCAGAAAGACAACTTCCATACGGCCACATACAGAAGTCAGATTAGAACATTCCTAAAGATACACTATATTCATCACCTTTATGCACAAAGTCCCCAGATCCTGCATGGGTCCCCAGATCCTCAAAAAGTTATACAGCTGCACCATCGAGAGCATCCTGACCGGTTGCATCACTACCTGGTATGACAACTGCTGAGCATCCAACCGTAAGGCGCTACAGAGGGTAGTGCGTACAGCCCAGTACATCACTGGGGCTAAGCTTCCTGCCATCCAGGACCTATATATTAGGTGGTGTCAGAGGAAAGCCCAACAAATTGTCAAAGACTCCAAGTCTAGGTCCAAAAGGCTCCTTAACAGCTTCTACCCCCAAGCCATAAGACTGCTGAACAATTAATCAAATGGCCACCCGGACCATTTACATTTACACTGCTGCTACTTGCTGTTTATTATCTATGCATAGTCACTTTACCCCTACCTACATGTACAAATTACCTCGACTAACCTGTACCCCCGCACATTGACTCGGTACCGGTACCCCCTGTATATAGCCTCGTTATTGTTATTTTATTGTCTTACTTTGTATTTTAATTTTTCACTTTAGTTTATTTAGTAAATATTTTCTTAACTCTATTTCTTGAACTGCATTGTTGGTTAAGGTCTTGTAAGTAAGCATTTCACGGTAAGGTCTACACCTGTTGTATTCGGCGCATGTGACAAATAAAATGTGATTTGAAAACATCCATTCAATTATTCAAATAATTGGCGCTGAGGTCGATATTTTTTTCATCACTCTCAGCCAGAGACATTCAAATGTTATATTCATCCAACGTCCGCCATATTTTCTGATGAAGTGATGATGTCGTCGCTGCTCCCTGTGCACACTGAGTGCTAGTGTGTATGTGATGTTGGCCCGTATAAACCGGATGCAACCTGCATATAGATGGTCCATGAATTGGCGTATGCGAAAGTGAGTAGATTACCTTGAAAACAACAGGCGGACATCTTGGACACAGTCTCCAGTTCTTATTGTACCTTAGTGATTCAGCCCCATTCAGCAATATGGAGCGTTTCAAATTCAAATACTTCCGGCTTCATGCCGTTTTCCATAGGAATACGTGGATGACTTCAGCACTATCACTATATACTGATTTTAATGTGTATGACATAAAAACCTGTTTCAATTAAACACCAGGTCTAAATGAATTGTTTATGAGGTTTAAGGCTTGATTTGTTACATTAAATAACTCAGTAATGACTCAAAAAAAATGATGGCCAGTAAGAAACTGCTAGCCATTGGCTGCTAACAGCTGAGAACTGCTAGCTAACTGGCAAGCACAAAAACAGTCAACAACTTCGAGAATGAAGACCCCTAGAAATCGTGGTATCCCCCTCTTAGTGGCGAAAGTAAGACCTGACGAAAATGCACAGTCAAAGAGGAGAAGAATGATTCTGTCAAGGAAAATAGAAAACAGAAAAGTGACATAGTGTGTAAATGATAACACATTAGCGCAGGAAAATAAGAAATGGATTAAAAATGCTGGAAATTAATGTTTGATTTAAACAATTAACTTTGGAAAATGAGCAAAAGCTGTGTGCATTAAGGAAATAAAAACGGGCTCCATGTTAAACCAGGAGAAGCCACCAATTCCTTTCAGTGTCAAGTTAAAGTGTTTTGTAATTAAATCCGTTGAGGGCAGGCGCCACTGTTCATTCATCTCTACCCACGATCCATCAGCGGCCTGACCTGACAGGCTGCACCCCTAGTAAGGAGCTGGGGGGGTGTAGAGTTTCAGTAATTATGATGCCACTCTATTGTCTGTAAACTGTAAACGGCTCCTCTCCTCGCCCTCAGTGAATCAATTCTGCCAGTGTCTAGGAGCAGCTCAGTATCAACCAGGCATCATCAATCTACCCAGAGACTCGGTGAAGAGGAACATGACTTCATAAAAAGTAGCAATCCAGCTTAATAGTATTAGGAGACGTGTCACGCTCTGAGACGTGATGCGGCCCGTGTATGGGGAGTACAGAGAGAATGAAAACAGAGATGATATCAGCTATCAGTCTGACATTCAGAGGACAGATTAAAAGGTTGTCATGCTGTGCATGTATTTGTAAAGTAATGTAGTGTGTGTGTGGTGCAGGAGTGTTTGGGGGCCAGTGCATTTATGAGTCACTCGTATCCCAGACCAATCACATCCTGTCTGCTTTATTCTCTGCTCCCGTTGTCTCAGACAGACAGGCAGGCAGGCAGACAGACAGACAGACAGACAGACAGGCAGGCAGGCAGGCAGGCAGACAGGCAGGCAGGCAGGCAGGCAGGCAGGCAGGCAGGCAGGCAGGCAGGCAGGCAGGCAGGCAGGCAGGCAGGCAGACAGACAGGCAGGCAGACAGGCAGACAGGCAGGCAGGCAGGCAGGCAGGCAGACAGACAGACAGACAGACAGACAGACAGACAGACAGACACACAGACAGACACACAGACAGCACTATGCAGGAAGTGTTGAGGCAGAGGCTCGCATGAAAAACAGGCCATGTCTCTGTCCTTCAAACTGGGCCTTCTCCTCACACACTGAGTGTAGATCGATTACAACGACTAAAGTTATTGTGCCTGCTTCACAAAGCACTGGATCAGAAAAGGAAAGATAGAAGCCCAAAGTGACTTTGTGAAATATCTCCTCTCTCCTCTTCCTTTGGTAAACTTTAGTGGAAGTTTACTGTTCAGTGTACGACAAAGGTTTTTGGCTCTGCTCCTGCTGCTGTTGCCACAGTCATATCCCTGCTGTCTGTGGAGAGGCTAGCTAACTCTTGCAGGATGAGATGGTAAATATGGCAGCATTTTGCTAGCGGCTGGGCCGGGGGCTTGATGTGGTCTGGAGGCACAATTTTCCTGTGGTGGGAATGGGAAGTAGCAGATCTGCAGGGACTTAGAGAAGTGAGGCCATCATAAAGATGAATGGACAGTTTAAAAAGGCCTGCGGAGCGGAGAGGAGGGAGGGAGGGAGCGCCATGCACACGTCCTTCAAAACAAAAGTCCAACCCGCTGTAGGCTGGGAATACGATGGAAGATCCAAAGACCACTTACAACTAGGTCCCCAACCCAAATGGAACCATTTTCTCTATATAGGGCACTACTTTTGACCAGGGCCCATCAAAGTGTCCTCTGACCTAATTCCCTTCTCTGTCAGCATGTGACCGTGCCACTTGTGTCACATGATGAGGGCCTTTCTTGTGGTGGCATCACTGCCTGATGGGAAACAGAACCAGAGACCACGACCGCATGAAAGACAGAAAGCTAGAGAGAGAGAGAGAGAGAGAGAGAGAGAGAGAGCGAGAGAGATCCTACAAATAGAGTCCGGGAAAAAGGAGGAGGATGGAGGACTCGCCCCAAACCTCAACCAGCGAAGTGGTACTCTCTCAGGATCCCACACAAACCTGAGAAACAAGAGCAGAGTCTTAAAAAGGAAAGAGAGCAGGATAATCGACTGAGCTAATCGCCCTGTTATTATATTTGTCAGGATTAATTACTTCCATACTGATTCTTCAAATAGTGCTTGTTGGCAAGCGATGGAGGGAGAGAGAGAGGGAGACAGACAGAGACAGAGAAAGAGAGAGAGAGACAGAGACAGAGAGAAAGAGAGAGAAAGAGAGAGAGAGAGAACGAGAGAACGAGAGAGAGAGAGAGAGAGAGAGAGAGAGAGAGAGAGAGAGAGTTGGGAGCTGGTGTGCTTGGCCAAAGACCTCTATTTTCATGTCATCTGACCATAGCACAGCCTGTAGTTTGATAAACGGCATTGGCACTTGGGTTGGAGCCGGTGCTATGGTCAGATGACATGAACATAGAGCTCTTTGGCCATGCACACCAGTGGTGGATTTGGCATTGAAAAACAGAAGCATATGCAGAAAAGTACCTCATACCTAGAGTAAGATATGGTGGTGGAGCATTCATGTTGTGGGGTTATTTTGCTTCCACTGGTCCTGGGGCCCTTGTCAAGGTCAACGGCATCATGAACTTTACCAAGTACCAGGACATTTTAGCCAAAAACCTGGTTGCCTCTGCCAGGAGGCTGACACTTGGCTGCAAGTGGATCTTCCAGCAAGACAAAAACCCCAAGCACTAATCAAAATCCACAAAATAAATTGACCACAAAAATCTACATTTTGCAATGGCCATCTCAGTCTCCATTGAATCCTCTGGTTTGAATTTGAGGGCAGTCCGTAAGTGCAGACGAAGGATATCAAGGAAGCTTCTGTCTAGAGGAATGGTCTAAGATCCCTCCCAATGTGTTCTCCAATCTCATAAAACATTTTAGAAAAAGGCTCAGTGCCGTTATCCTCGCAATGGGAGGGAGCTAGAGTATTGAAAAGAGGGGTGCGCACAATAATATACACTGCTCCAAAAAATAAAGGGAACACTAAAATAACACATCCTAGATCTGAATGAATGAAATAATCTTATTAAATACTTTTTTCTTTACATAGTTGAATGTGCTGACAACAAAATCACACAAAAATGATCAATGGAAATAAATTTATCAACCCATGGAGGTCTGGATTTGGAGTCACCCTCAAAATTAAAGTGGAAAACCACACTACAGGCTGATCCAACTTTGATGTAATGTCCTTAAAACAAGTCAAAATGAGGCTCAGTGGTGTGTGTGGCCTCCACGTGCCTGTATGACCTCCCTACAACGGCTGGGCATGCTCCTGATGAGGTGGCGGATGGTCTCCTGAGGGATCTCCTCCCAGACCTGGCCTAAAGCATCCGCCAACTCCTGGACAGTCTGTGGTGCAACGTGGCGTTGGTGGATGGAGCGAGACATGATGTCCCAGATGTGCTCAATTGGATTCAGGTCTGGGGAACGGGCGGGCCAGTCCATAGCATCAATGCCTTCCTCTTGCAGGAACTGCTGACACACTCCAGCCACATGAGGTCTAGCATTGTCTTGCATTAGGAGGAACCCAGGGCCAACCGCACCAGCATATGGTCTCACAAGGGGTCTGAGGATCTCATCTCAGTACCTAATGGCAGTCAGGCTACCTCTGGCGAGCACATGGAGGGCTGTGCGGCCCCCCAAAGAAATGCCACCCCACACCATGACTGACCCACCGACAAACCGGTCATGCTGGAGGATGTTGCAGGCAGCAGAACGTTCTCCACGGCGTCTCCAGACTCTGTCACGTCTGTCACGTGCTCAGTGTGAACCTGCTTTCATATGTGAAGAGCACAGGGCGCCAGTGGCGAATTTGCCAATCTTGCTGTTCTCTGGCAAATGCCAAACGTCCTGCACGGTGTTGGGCTGTAAGCACAACCCCCACCTGTGGACGTCAGGCCCTCATACGACCCTCATGGAGTCTGTTTCTGACCGTTTGAGCAGACACATGCACATTTGTGGCCTGCTGGAGGGCATTTTGCAGGGCTCTGGCAGTGCTCCTCCTGCTCCTCCTTGCACAAAGGCGGAGGTAGCAGTCCTGCTGCTGGGTTGTTTAAGTGTTCCCTTTATTTTTTTGAGCAGTGTATATATTGTGATGTCACGAGAGGCTGTGTCCTGGAGGGACGTTACATCCCCCTGAGATGGCTGCAAACCCAGACAGCTATGGCTCCATCTGCTGGTATGGTCGGGAACTCCAACCCTCTATGGCCAATCTTCCCGCGCAGCTGAAACCAATCAGGAGCTGATGAGCTGAAGGTTTGTTGAAGGGAAGAGACACGGTCTCCAAGCGGGGCTCTGGAGGACAAGAGTGCTGCACGTCCACTTCCATGAGGAATTTAAGGATTTGGAGATACTTACCTTTGGGAAATACTCACCTTTGGGATATATGCACCTGTGGAAATACGTGGGGGACATTTGGAAGGACGTTTTGCTGGGTTGGCCACTAGCTGCAACGTGGAATATAGTAAGACTGGGGAAAAGTTATTTGAGCGAGGGAGAGTTATGATTTTGGATGTGGAAGAGACATCCCTGAACTGTTAACCCTGAAAGAGCCACCAGAGTACAGAATTGTGTTATACTTTCGTTAGTTTCCCAAGACCTTTAATAAAATCCTTGTTTTGGTTGAACCTGGTCTCCTTGCACTACTTGAGCAATCCCGCTGAAAGCTGTGTAGCCTCTCGTGACATCACAGATGGTGGAGAATACGGGCACGCTCAAGCGTTAATAGTGCATGTCAGAGGAGGATACCGAAGGTTTGATCACCCAGTTTTCCAAGTTGGCCGTAGGCTCCCCGCCGACTGAAATGGAGGACATATTGAAAGCCCTTGTTGCTGGCCAGCAAGCCCAGATGCAAGCAAACGTGGCTCTCTTGGATGAGCAAAAGAAAGCCAACCTTCTGAAGGCAGAGGAATTGCAGTTGCAGAGACAGAGGGTGGTCCAAAATACCCGCCCAATAAAGGCAAGTGACTTTATATCTAAGATGGGAGCTACCGATGACATTGAGGCATACCTGCATGCATTTGAGGCCACGGCCACTAGGGAAGCCTGGCCCAAGCAACAGTGGGTTGGTCTGTTAGCCCCCCTTTCTAACCGGGGAATCGCTGAATGCTGTCCGGGACCTGGGCCCTGACCAGGTTACCGACTATGATGCCCTGAAGTCTGAGATCCTCAGCAGATATGGACTCACAAAGTTTGGTATGGCCCAGCGCTTTCACAGTTGGACCTTCCAACCAGACCAACCTCCTCGGGCGCAGATGCATGAACTTGTCCGAATCGCAAGGAAATGGCTGGATCCGCAGAGGAATACAGCAGCGGCGGTGGTGGAGGCCGTTGTGGTGGATCGTTACCTACGCGCCCTGCCTTATGAGGCAAAACGGTTCATCAGTCAACAGGCCTTGACCACGGCTGATCTGACCGTGGAAGCTGTGGAAAAGTACCAGGCCACAGCGGAGATGCTGAATGCTTCCCGAAAAGACCCCAGGAGTGCGGCCCCACCACAAATGGGAAAAACCCGTCCAAAGGACCCCAAGGTCTCGAACCCCGCCGCGTCAGGACTTATCCCGGCTCCAGGGGGAGCCAGAAACCAGGCGGGTCCAAGAAGAGTACACCAGGATGGGGAACCTCGACAGTGTTACCGGTGTGGGGAGATGGGACATATCTCCTGGCAGTGTGGGAAACCAGCCGATGAACCTATGCCCACTGCGGAGTCCTCCAGCTCAGCACCCACACATCGTTTTGCCTCGCTCTTGGGAGTCGTAGATGGCGGCCCAGATCGACCCCCCACCTGCCCGGTAACTGTGAATCACCATGATGTGGAGGCCTTACTGGATTCTGGTAGCCGGGCCACCCTGGTGCGTAAGGATTTGGTGGGCCCAACGTGTCTGACCCCGGGGAAAGTCCTCCCAGTTTCCTGTGTCCATGGGGACACCAGAGAATACCCCATTACTGAACTTACAATGACCAGCACACGGGGAACCATACACACGACGGCGGGGGTGGTTGATTCCCTCCCCGTCCCTGTCCTAATTGGACGAGACTGCCCAGCCTTTTACCCACTCTGGAGAGAGTCTCAGGAGAGGATAACCCGAGTACCTCGGAAACGGAGAGGCAAGACTCATCCCGGGAAGGCTCCGGTGCAATCCTCCGAATTACTCACTCCCGCCCGGGCTCTGATAGGGATGGCAGGTGCCCAGACCGACACAGAGACGGAGCTACAGAATCTGGACAAGGAACTGTCTGGTCTGAAGGCGACCGCTGAGAGGTATCGTTTGTTAAAGCAACAGTTAGACATGAAGACAGAAGAGTTAGATATCCTCCAGGCTAAACTCCAACAGAGCTCCTTCCATAAGCAACAGGAGGAGCTGGAGAGGCTGCGCAGGACCATCGAGGAGTGTGAGGAGACCCTGCGCAGTAGTAAGGAGGTCCAGAAGAAGGCAGAGGAGAAGTACAAGGTGTTGGAGAACAAGATGAAGAATGCGGAGGCAGAGAGAGAGAAGGAACTGAAAGCTGCTCAACAGAAGCTAAACTCTGCTAAAACCAAGGCTGATGCGTTCAGTAAGAAACTCAAGGAGAGACAACAGGAGGCTGAGTCCCTGGTCCTAGAGTTGGAGGAGTTGAAGAGAGAGCAGTCTGGCAAGCACCACGGCAATGCAGACGCCCTCTCCCGGCGTGATGCCTTCTTCGCTGCCTTTACCCCGACGAGGACGTCGGTCCCGAGGAGGGGGATGTGTGATGTCACGAGAGGCTGTGTCCTGGAGGGACGTTACATCCCCCTGAGATGGCTGCAAACCCAGACAGCTATGGCTCCATCTGCTGGTATGGTCGGGAACTCCAACCCTCTATGGCCAATCTTCCCGCGCAGCTGAAACCAATCAGGAGCTGATGAGCTGAAGGTTTGTTGAAGGGAAGAGACACGGTCTCCCAAGCGGGGCTCTGGAGGACAAGAGTGCTGCACGTCCACTTCCATGAGGAATTTAAGGATTTGGAGATACTTACCTTTGGGAAATACTCACCTTTGGGATATATGCACCTGTGGAAATACGTGGGGGACATTTGGAAGGACGTTTTGCTGGGTTGGCCACTAGCTGCAACGTGGAATATAGTAAGACTGGGGAAAAGTTATTTGAGCGAGGGAGAGTTATGATTTTGGATGTGGAAGAGACATCCCTGAACTGTTAACCCTGAAAGAGCCACCAGAGTACAGAATTGTGTTATACTTTCGTTAGTTTCCCAAGACCTTTAATAAAATCCTTGTTTTGGTTGAACCTGGTCTCCTTGCACTACTTGAGCAATCCCGCTGAAAGCTGTGTAGCCTCTCGTGACATCACAATATATATATATTTTTTAACCTCTTTCTCTGAGCAATTGTATTAGTATAAAAGTATATAAATTCCCCATGTAGATCAGTATTTGTATTATTTATTTTAAACAGTCTTTTTTGCTCATCTTTATCAAGGGTGCCAATTATGGACCCCACAGTACATCTAACCTCTGCCTTCATCTGTTCCATGCTGCTTACCGCTGTTAGCTGCAGCCATTACTCTGCCAATACTGTTCTGCTGCTCAATACTAATGGCATGCTAACCAGCAAGGCCAAGGCCGTGGAGGGCCAGCTGTGGGCTAGAGACCCAATCTGAAGGGGACCCAGCTGGGACCAAGAGGAGAGGAGGGTGGGGCACTGGTCTGGTTCTCTTTTCTCACCAACAGCATCATCAAACATCAAACACAGTAGTGAGATTTAAGAGGAGGAATGATCAGAGTAGACTACTGCAGGAGGGCACCGCATTCCAGAGGGAAAAAAGTAATACATTTTTACAGATTAAGTGTTACGTTTTATAGAGCTATAGTAACTGATTTCCCATGAGGGGTTTATTATACAGTATTATGAGGGATTTAGATACAGTATTATGAGGGGTTTAGATACAGATTATGAGGGGTTTAGATACAGATTATGAGGGGTTTAGATACAGATTATGAGGGGTTTAGATACAGATTATGAGGGGTTTAGATACAGATTATGAGGGGTTTAGATACAGATTATGAGGGGTTTAGATACAGATTATGAGGGGTTTAGATACAGATTATGAGGGGTTTAGATACAGATTATGAGGGGTTTAGATACAGTATTATGAGGGGTTTAGATACAATATTATGAGGGGTTTAGATACAGATTATGAGGGGTTTAGATACAGATTATGAGGGGTTTAGATACAGATTATGAGGGGTTTAGATACAGATTATGAGGGGTTTAGATACAGATTATGAGGGGTTTAGATACAGATTATGAGGGGTTTAGATACAGATTATGAGGGGTTTAGATATAGATTATGAGGGGTTTAGATACAGATTATGAGGGGTTTAGATACAGTATTATGAGGGGTTTAGATACAGATTATGAGGGGTTTAGATACAGATTATGAGGGGTTTAGATACAGATTATGAGGGGTTTAGATACAGTATCACAGCATGGGTATCAGTGGTTCAGCCTACCTACCTGATAAACTCATCCCTTCCACTTTTTACTGAATAAACTGATTATCAAAGTATCCTTACAAGGGTGAATGGAAGTGCCAACGTGAATGGAAATGTGAGTCCTATGCACACATAAGTGAGAGATCTCCAATCACTGTACCAAAGTCTTCCTCCAATACGATGATTATTCTCCTTTAAAAACATTGTCATTTTGTTAGTGGACCAAATAGGGGAGCAATAAAACCATGAAAAGAATAGCCTCAACAGCCTATAATCCCCACACACCACACACCCCAACCCACCACCTCCCACAGCCCATGCTATGCCAAAAGGGGTTCAGTAGCACCTATAAAACAAGTGTGTGTGTGTGTGTGTGTGTGTGTGTGTGTGTGTGTGTGTGTGTGTGTGTGTGTGTGTGTGTGTGTGTGTGTGTGTGTGTGTGTGTGTGTGTGTGTGTGTGTGTGTGTGTGTGTGTGTGTGTGTGAGAGAGAGTGTGTGTGTGTGTGTGTGTGTGTGTGAGAGTGTGAGTGTGTGTGTTCTAACATGCCTCCTATTTTTATTTCTGCTCACCCTGTTATGGGAAGAGATTAATGATGCCAGTGCTGGGCTACACACACACACACACACACACACACACACACACACACACACACACACACACACACACACACACACACACACACACACACACAGCCCCAAAATCCCCCTTTTGAAGTTTCACTCAGATCGAAAGACAAGCATGAAGAAAGAAAAGTTGTCTCAAGCTGCTATTTGGCCTTCAATTAAAGTGTTTGACTGATGTCGGATAATCTATCAGAAAATATATCAATGGGGATAAAATATCTACCTTTATAACAATCACCGCAGGGTTTGGAATTATGTTTGACAGAACACAGCAGTACAGATGGACTGAGGGTACGGCTGGGGCGGGGTCCGGTCTGGGTATGGCTGGGTCTGGTCTGGGTACGGCTGGGGCAGGGTCCGGTCTGGGTACGGCTGGGGCGGGGTCCGGTCTGGGTATGGCTGGGGCGGGGTCCGGTCTGGGTACGGCTGGGGCGGGGTCCGGTCTGGGTACGGCTGGGGCGGGATCCGGTCTGGGTACGGCTGGGGCGGGGTCCGGTCTGGGTATGGCTGGGTCCGGTCTGGGTACGGCTGGGGCAGGGTCCGGTCTGGGTATGGCTGGGTCCGGTCTGGGTACGGCTGGGGCGGGGTCCGGTCTGGGTATGGCTGGGGCGGGGTCCGGTCTGGGTATGGCTGGGGCGGGGTCTGGTCTGGGTACGGCTGGGGCGGGGTCTGGTCTGGGTACGGCTGGGGCGGGGTCCGGGTCTGGGTATGGCTGGGTCCGGTCTGGGTACGGCTGGGGCGGGTCCGGTCTGGGTACGGCTGGGGCGGGGGTCCGGTCTGGGTATGGCTGGGGAAGGGTCTGGTCTGGGTACGGCTGGGGCGGGGTCCGGTCTGGGTACGGCTGGGTCTGGTCTGGGTACGGCTGGGGCGGGGTCCGGTCTGGGTACGGCTGGGGCGGGGTCCGGTCTGGGTACGGCTGGGTCTGGTCTGGGTACGGCTGGGGCGGGGTCCGGTCTGGGTACGGCTGGGGCGGGGTCCGGTCTGGGTACGGCTGGGTCTGGTCTGGGTACGGCTGGGTCTGGTCTGGGTACGGCTGGGGCGGGGTCTGGTCTGGGTACGGCTGGGGAAGGGTCTGGTCTGGGTACGGCTGGGGCGGGGTCCGGTCTGGGTACGGCTGGGGCGGGATCCGGTCTGGGTATGGCTGGGTCTGGTCTGGGTACGGCTGGGGCAGGGTCCGGTCTGGGTACGGCTGGGGCGGGGTCCGGTCTGGGTATGGCTGGGTCTGGTCTGGGTACTGCTGGGGCAGGGTCTTGTCTGGGTACGGCTGGGGCGGGGTCCGGTCTGGGTACGGCTGGGGCGGGGTCCGGTCTGGGTATGGTTGGGTCTGGTCTGGGTACTGCTGGGGCAGGGTCAGGGTCTTGGTCAGTGTCTGGGCCAGGGCCAGGGTCTGCCTGGCTCCAAGTGGGCAAAGGCTGTGTCATGATTCTTCACCCTTTTCCTAAAGTGTTTACTTCCACCATTG
The DNA here is from genome assembly GCF_020615455.1 of Coregonus clupeaformis. Classification (NCBI taxonomy): domain Eukaryota; kingdom Metazoa; phylum Chordata; class Actinopteri; order Salmoniformes; family Salmonidae; genus Coregonus; species Coregonus clupeaformis. Next base: position 41,209,469 of record NC_059209.1, on the reverse strand, counting down.
TCAAATCCATGCGAGAAAGTGTGCAAGTCAAGTGCAAATTGACAAGGGTAAATAATCAGGACACAGCTATAGATGAACAAGCATCACCAGTTTGATGTTCAGCTATAGATGAACAAGCATCACCAGTTTGATGTTCAGCTATAGATGAACAAGCATCACCAGTTTGATGTTCAGCTATAGATGAACAAGCATCACCAGTTTGATGTTCAGCTATAGATAAACAAGCATCACCAGTTTGATGTTCAGCTATAGATGAACAAGCATCACCAGTTTGATGTTCAGCTATAGATGAACAAGCATCACCAGTTTGATGTTCAGCTATAGATAAACAAGTATCACCAGTTTGATGTTCAGCTATAGATGAACAAGCATCACCAGTTTGATGTTCAGCTATAGATAAACAAGCATCACCAGTTTGATGTTCAGTATCTTGGCAGAGGGGTGAGGTAGTGAATGATGGGCCTTACACTCTGACCTGAAGGACGTTGAAACAGAAGTGAAACTGAAAAGAAAGACCTGACATACGTCAACACAGAGGACGACATGCCAACATTACACAAGGGAGGACGGTGTGACGTTCAATTACCTACCCCTAGCACTTCCTGTCAGTTTCCTCTAGAATCTCTCTACTCTTCCATCTACTGTTTCAGTGAGACGAAGAGGAAGAGGCATATTTTCCAAACATGATTAAAATAAATATTCTAGGGTTGGTCGGTATCCACATTTTCATATCGTCATACCGTCGTTCTCTCATCCAGGGATGTACGGTATTACCGGTTTAGTACACAAGAGGGCGCCAGAACATGCAAAAAAGCCCATTAGGCATTTATTACCAGAATGCTAAGAAAATTAGCACAAGTAAAGGACATTTCCATGGAGGCTGCTAGCTAAATATAGTATTTCAGTGCAAATTAAAATAAACTAATTGCAAAGACAGGCAATCCAGCTCATAAAGTTACACATATATACGTTTCCCACGGGGGCCAGTATGAAAAATGTATGCACTCACTAACTGTAAGTCGCTCTGGATAAGAGTGTCTGCTAAACGACTAAAATAGTCAATGTCAATATAGGTAGGAGCTACCGAATGTCATTTTTGGTGAGTTTGGACATTTACAAGCAAATGTGAACGAGAGACATTGTGCAAGTGAACAAAGTTTTGACGCATGCTTGTCTGAAGGAAGAACAGTACTGGCTCTGGAGCACCATGTGTACACTGTGTCTGTGTGGAGTCTGGAGTCACTAGGGCATCGGGCCTGCCTTCTCTGCTCAGAGAAGAAGGGGGAGGAGCAGAGAGGAGAAAAAATGCATGTCAATCAAGATAGGGATCATAAGTTGACTACAGGTATTTACTTAAAAAGTCGCTACAAATATTGAAAAACTTCAAATAAATAGTTTCAACGGTATTGATGTGGCCATTTCCAAATATCCCGGTATACAGTATATACGGTATACCGCCCAAGCCATAGCATGGACTCTATAAGGTGTTGAAAGTGTTCCACAGGGATGCTGGCCCATGTTGACTCCAATGCTTCCCACAGTTGTGTCAAGTTGGCTGGATGTCCTTTGGGTGGTGGACCATTTTTGATTCACACTGGAAACTGTTGAGCATGAAAAACCCAGCAGCGTTGCAGTTCTTGAACCAGTGCGCCTGGCACCTACTAACATACCCTGTTCAAAGTCACTTAAATCTTTTGTCTTGCCCATTCACCCTCTGAATGGCACACATACACAATCCAAGTCTCAATTGTCTCTTATTTAACCTGTCTCCTCGCCATCATCTTCACTGATTGTGGATTTAACAAGTGACATCAATAAGGGACCATAGATTTCACCTGGATTCACCTGTTCAGTCTACGTCATGGAAAGAGCAGGTGTTCTTAATGTTTTGTACACTCAGTTTATATACCAGATCAGCCAGGCTTCAGCTCGGAGCTCCAAATCCCATTCCAGATGAGCTCTGTGGTGCAGCTGCGTGTTGGGCCCATTTACCAGCAAACAAACAACCTAAGCTGGGCTTACAGAGAGAAAAACAGAGCCTGACTAATTTGTCTTCTGCTGGGAAGGAAGGGAGGGAACACACACACACACACACACACACACACACACACACACACACACACACACACACACACACACACAGGTTCTTAGTGATATCAAGGCTTGGCTAGCTGTGGAATCTATGGCCTGTGATACGGGACCTGACGTCTCACTGTTACTGCATGGGGGTGTTTTTCCTCCTCTCCTCTCCTCTTCTCTCTTCCCTTCTTTTTATACAACAAAAAACAAGGGAGTAACACGATCCCTACATCAACATCACAAGCCTACCAGACAAGCTAAATGACTTCTATGTGCGCTTCGAGGCAAGCAACACTGAAGCATGCATGAGAGCACCAGCTGTTCCGGACGACTGTGTGATCACGCTCGCCGTAGCCGATGTGAGTAAGACCTTTAAACAGATCAACTTTCACAAGGCCGCAGGGCCAGATGGATTGCCAGGACGTGTACTCTGTGCATGTGCTGACCAACTGGCAAGTGTCTTCACTCACATTTTCAACCTGTCCCTGGCCGAGTCTGTAATACCTACATGTTTCAAGCAGACCACCATAGTCCCTGAGCCAAAGAACACCAAGGTAACCTGCCTAAATGACTACCGACCCATAGCACTCATGTCTGTAGCCATGAAGTGCTTTGAAAGGCTGGTCATGGCTCACATCAACACCATCATCTCAGAAACTCTAGACCCACACCAATTTGCATACTGCCCCAACATATCTACAGATGATGCAATCTCTATTGCACTCAACACTGCCCTTTCCCACCTTGACAAAAGGAACACCTACGTGAGAATGCTGTTCATTGACTACAGCTCAGCGTTCAACACCATAGTCCCCTCAAAGCTCATCACAAAGCTAAGGACCCTGGGACTAAACACCTCCCTCTGCAACTGGATCCTGGACTTCCTGACGGGCCGCCCCCAGGTGGTATGGGTAGCCAACAACACATCTGCCATGCTGATCCTAAACAAGGGGGCCTCTCAGGGTGCGTGCTTAGTCCCCTCCTGTACTCCCTGTTCACCCATGACAGTGTGGCCAAGCACGACTCCAACACCATCATTCAGTTTGCCGACGACACAACGGTGGTTGGCCTGATCACCGACAACGATGAGACAGCCTATATGGAGGAGGTCAGAGACCTGGAAGTGTGGTGCCAGGACAACAACCTCTCCTTCAACGTGATCAAGACAAAGGAGATGATCGTGGACTACAGGAAAAGGAGGGCCGAGCATGCCCTCCATTCTCATCAACGAGGCTGTAGTGGAGCAGATTGAGAGCTTCAAGTTCCTTGGTGTCCACATCACCAACAAACTATCATGGTCCAAACACACCAAGACAGTCGTGAAGAGGGCACGACAAAGCCTATTCCACCTCAGGAGACTAAAAATATTTGGAATGGGTCCCCAGATCCTCAAAAGGTTCTACAGCTGCACCATCGAGAGCATCCTGACTGTTTGCATCACCGCCTGGTATGGCAACTGCTCGGCCTCTGACCACAAGGCGCTACAGAGCGTAGTGCTTACGGCCCAGTACATCACTGGGGCCAAGCTTCCTGCCATCCAGGACCTCTATACCAGGCGGTAGGCCCTCAAAATTGCAAAATATTCCAGCCACCCTAGTCATAGACGGTTCTCTCTGCTACTGCACAGCAAGCGGTACCGAAGTCTAGGTCCAAAATACTTCTTAACAGCTTCTACACCAAAGCCATAAGACTGCTGAAAAGTGAATCAAATTGCTACCCGGACTATTTGCATTGATACCCCCCCTTTATTTACGCTACTGCTATTCGCTGTTTATTATCTATGCATAGTCACTTTACCCCTACCTACATGTACATATTAACTCAATTACCTCGACTAAACTGTACCCCCGCACATTGACTCGGTACCAGTACCCACTGTATATAGCCTCGTTATTGTTATTTTATTGTTGCTCTTTTATTTTTTTTACTGTAGTTTATTTAGTAAATATTTGTCTTAACTCTTATTTTTCTTAAAACTGCATTGTTGGTTAAGGTCTTGTAAGTAAGCATTTCATGGTAAGGTCTAAACCTGTTGTATTCGGCGCATTTGACATATAAAATGTGATTTTATTTGATTTTGAACTAGCACTCAGAGATGTGTGATAAGCAGATGCAGAACATGGATTAATCTGTATACCCACAGCATTCCTTTATTCTCTCTCTCCTTTCTCCCTCATCTCTCTCTCTCTCCCTCCCCTCTCTCTCTCTCTCCCTCCTCTCTCTCTCTCCCTCCTCTCTCTCTCCCTCCTCTCTCTCTCTCCTCTCCCTCCTCTCTCCCTCTCTCCTTCTCTCCATCCTCTCTCTCTCCCTCCGTCTCCCTCCTCTCTCTCCCTCTCCCCTTCTTTCCCTCCTCTCTCTCCTTCTCTCCCTCATCTCTCTCTTCTCCCTCTCTCTCGCTGTCTCTCTCTCTCTCTCTCTCTCGCTCTCTCCCTCCTCTCTCTCTCCCTCCCTCCTTCTCTCCCTGTCTCTTTCTCTCTCTCGCTTCTTCACTCCCTCCATCTATCATTCAGACGCACTTACTGTAAGAGAGTGCAAAAAGGGTGCTACTTTACAAAGGGTGCTATTTTAATCAGCCGAGCCGAGCGGCTGTGTTTTAAGATGCATCCGATGTGGAGGACGGGATGGGGGCACCCAGACACAGACTGCATTGTTCCAACTTCCCTGTGGTAGGGGCTGTGTCATTGTGCCCGTGTCATTCATTCATTCAGTCTCACACACTCTGTTCTCCACAACAGACGGATGTCTGCCCACTAGCCGCGTGTGTTTGTGTGTGTGTGTGTGTGTGTGTGTGTGTGTGTGTGTGTGCGTGTGTGTGTGTGTGTGTGTGCACGACCAGCATTACCCAGTATTTGAAAGGCAGCAATCAATCTAATAATAACTGTAAGCCTGCGATTTCTACAGTACAGATCTCTATGGAGATGCTTGTTTATTTTCCTGGCATTCTGAATGAAAGCAATTTGTGAAAAATAAAAACAAGCTCAGCAGGTGAATCCATCTTCAGACAATTACAGCTGTTACAGTGACAACTCCTACATATACATTGAGCCACACAGTTGGTGTATCGATAAAGTGAGCTCCTACAATCATCTTGGCAAACTTCAACTCTCCTTCCTCCCCATCAGACATTCAAAGGTTAGCACTTTCATCTATTTTTCAGAGATATCCATCAAACCACTCTCTCTCTCTCTCTCTCTATCCAAACCCCACACCCCTGTGTACCTCTCTATCCAAACCACTCTCTCTCTCTCTCTCTCTCACTGACAAACCCCACACCCCTGTGTACCTCTCTATCCAAACCCCACACTCCTGTGTACCTCTCTAGCCAAAGCCTCACAGCTACATCACAGATTTGGCCGCTATCACTAACACACCTCCCAAAGAGAGAGAGTGAGAGAAAAGAGAGAGAGAGAGAGAAAAGAGAGAGAGCGAGGGCCAGGGAGAGATAAACAGAGGGCCTGAACTGAGGTGAGGCAGGTGTAACCTGCCATATAAGTGCTCTGAAAAAAACAATGCAACCACTCACTTCCTACCTGGTATTCTGTTTACTCAAGTACCAATAACACTAATACAGATATTATTAAGCAATATTATTAGAATGCTATTTATGTGGAAAGAACGTGAAGCATTGAGGATTTAATGAAACCAAGCACAACCCAAAGAGAGAACGTATTATGATGAATTCCCCAATATGTTGTTGTAAGACGTTTGACAGTTTGAGAGAGGAAGTAGTAAGGAGATCCCTCGGGAGGGAGAGACAATAGCTTGGCATTGTGGGTAGTGATGATTGGAATACCTCTCAGAACCCAGCAGCCAGCAGAGTGCCCGCCCATCACTGTGGAGGAATATCAAATCAGTGTGTGAGTTTTGTAGCCAGTTGGCTTATTAACCCTAACCCTTACTTTGGAATCATTTTTTTTTCAGATGAGATCAGAAATAGCATGAAGTACATGCTGGAAATTGGACTTAATTTGATCAACACTTCTGAGGATGTCATGATTAGGCGTAATTGGAGCAGACCAACATTGGATTTTGTTCACCCTTTGGGCAGATGACATCATTACATGGACTTCAGAAACCTTCAGTATGCTTGAGCCATCTAGAACACATTTTTTCTAGCTCCATAGTTTTAGAGCAATATCAATTTACCCATTTTCTGCGATAACGATAAATCAGCAGTAAATTACGATCAATAACAACAAATACAACAATAAAAACATGTTTTAATGGACACTTACAGTGGGGGAAAAAAGTATTTAGTCAGCCACCAATTGTGCAAGTTCTCCCACTTAAAAAGATGAGAGAGGCCTGTAATTTTCATCATAAGTACACGTCAACTATGACAGACAAAATGAGAGAAAAAAAATCCAGAAAATCACATTGTACGATTTTTAATGAATTTATTTGCAAATTATGGTGGAAAATAAGTATTTGGTCAATAACAAAAGTTTCTCAATACTTTGTTATATACCCTTTGTTGGCAATGACACAGGTCAAACGTTTTCTGTAAGTCTTCACAAGGTTTTCACACACTGTTGCTGGTATTTTGGCCCATTCCTCCATGCAGATCTCCTCTAGAGCAGTGATGTTTTGGGGCTGTCGCTGGGCAACACGGACTTTCAACTCCCTCCAAAGATTTTCTATGGGGTTGAGATCTGGAGACTGGCTAGGCCACTCCAGGACCTTGAAATGCTTCTTACGAAGCCACTCCTTCGTTGCCCGGGCGGTGTGTTTGGGATCATTGTCATGCTGAAAGACCCAGCCACGTTTCATCTTCAATGCCCTTGCTGATAGAAGGAGGTTTTCACTCAAAATCTCACGATACATGGCCCCATTCATTCTTTCCTTTACACGGATCAGTCGTCCTGGTCCCTTTGCAGAAAAACAGCCCCAAAGCATGATGTTTCCACCCCCATGCTTCACAGTAGGTATGGTGTTCTTTGGATGCAACTCAGCATTCTTTGTCCTCCAAACACGACGAGTTGAGTTTTTACCAAAAAGTTCTATTTTGGTTTAATCATATGACATTCTCCCAATCCTCTTCTGGATCATCCAAATGCACTCCAGCAAACTTCAGACGGGCCTGGACATGTACTGGCTTAAGCAGGGGGACACGTCTGGCACTGCAGGATTTGAGTCCCTGGCGGCGTAGTGTGTTACTGATGGTAGGCTTTGTTACTTTGGTCCCAGCTCTCTGCAGGTCATTCACTAGGTCCCCCGTGTGGTTCTGGGATTTTTGCTCACCGTTCTTGTGATCATTTTGACCCCACGGGGTGAGATCTTGCGTGGAGCCCCAGATCGAGGGAGATTATCAGTGGTCTTGTATGTCTTCCATTTCCTAATAATTGCTCCCACAGTTGATTTCTTCAAACCAAGCTGCTTACCTATTGCAGATTCAGTCTTCCCAGCCTGGTGCAGGTCTACAATTTTGTTTCTGGTGTCCTTTGACAGCTCTTTGGTCTTGGCCATAGTGGAGTTTGGAGTGTGACTGTTTGAGGTTGTGGACAGGTGTCTTTTATACTGATAACAAGTTCAAACAGGTGCCATTAATACAGGTAACTAGTGGAGGACAGAGGAGCCTCTTAAAGAAGAAGTTACAGGTCTGTGAGAGCCAGAAATCTTGCTTGTTTGTAGGTGACCAAATACATATTTTCCACCATAATTTGCAAATAAATTCATAAAAAATCCTACAATGTGATTTTCTGGATTTTTTTTTCTCAATTTGTCTGTCATAGTTGACGTGTACCTATGATGAAAATTACAGGCCTCTCTCGTCTTTTTAAGTGGGAGAACTTGCACAATTGGTGGCTGACTAAATACTTTTTTTCCCCACTGTACTTTACATTAGCAGAAGGGCTCTAGAAAAATAAAAACCAGTGCCAAGTAAGACAACTGAGAGGGTAGCCTATGATTCAGAAGTATGCTATTTCATCTAACATATCCAGGAAGTGCATATCCAGGAAGCCATTTGAATGTGCAATCTGTTAAAATATGATCCAGAATTATCAGATTTATTTTTGGCACTTCAGAGAATTTGCAGACATCTTTGTGCATATTGGCCTATAGGCTATATAATTCACCACCTGAGGAAGTGGGAACTCAAAACATTTAGCTAGATTGTTAACTCTAAATATGATATTTTCACTAGATAGCCATGTAGGCTAATTGATTAATCTATCAGTAAATGTAGGCTAATGTCCTACAAACCTTTTTAGCGCTAGACCTAGGCGCATCAAAAACCAGACTACACAGCCTACTCTGGTTGTAAAGTGGTTCCATGAACTCAATATTAAGAGGTGAGAAATACATTATATAAAGCTGTGACTCTCCTCTCTTTTACTATCCTTACAAGGATAGTAAAACAAGGAAAATTCAGACAAAAGGAGACATTTCGCCGGTCCCCACGAGCAAAAAGGCTATTTTAGGCAACAGTAGTTGCTTTTAAAACTGTATTTTTTCTGCAATAGCATTTGAGCAAGATGTCATATGCTTGTGCTTCTCGGAATGCATCTCTCCCTCCTCCATGCGCACAGTGGGGAGAGGGAGTGAGAGTCAGCAGTGGACAGCGAAACAGGGACAGGCAGATACTTTCATGGCAGGAATCAACATAATGCCTATATTACTGTTGGACAAATAATGGTTTTAGAACAATCTACAGGAATGTTGTGAAGCAAAATCAGCGAAAATTACCGACATAAGCAAAATGCTTCGGTAAGAGGAAGGCAATGTCTGTGTCTGTAATTTTTGGTTTATCGTCCCAGCTCTAACTCAGAGTGTTCCTATACCACCATAGTTCTAGAACACAGTTTTTCTACCTCCATAGTTTAAGAACTCAGAGTGTAACTATAGCTCCATAGTTCTAGAACTCATCAACTGCTAGTTCTAGAAGTCAATAGTGTTTCTAGCCCCATAGTTATAGAACTCAGTGTTCCTAACTACTGGTTCTAGAAGTGAAGAGTGTTTCTAGCTCCATAGTTCTATAACACAGTGTTCCTAATTGCTAATTCTAGAAGTCAAGAATCGTAGTTCTAGAACTCAGAACACATAGTTCTAGAACGTTTCGTCAGAGTGTTTTGGGAGCAGTGGGTCCATGTGTGGAACACAGCCATGGCCCATCTGCATCCAATGACTCTCTTCTAGCAGAATGGAACTCGTGGAGAGAAAGAGAGTGGCAAGCACATCAGAAAAATCCCTGCATGTTTGTTTTGTCTTTCTTTGTAAACTACAGATGGAAGTATTGGCTAAATCCCTTGGCTAAGTCCCCCATTCCTCCGACTGACTCATCAGATTTCATACACATCTAATCCGATTCCATCTAAGAGAAACGAAAGAACCTTGGCTCTGCTACTGTATGATGGTGAGAGAGAGAGAGCAGGCCTACATTTCACCTTTATCTCTCCTCACTAAATCCCTTATCTGATGTGGCCCTTTTAAACATTTTCAAAAAGGACCACAACATTTTACATTTTAGTCATTTAGCACAACATTTAGTGAGTGCATACATTTTCATACAAAAAGACACATTCATCTGTACTTCTGGATTGTTCTCCGAATTCTCCTTGACTTTGAGATTTTCTCTAAATACGTTTAATGCGTGCTGTTTTATCTTCCTGATTGCCGCGGTCAGCCAACAAGCGAAGGGCATATTACCACCATATCAAATCACAAAAGACAGACACACAATTCGTGAACAAAACACACAACACAAGGTCCAGGACACAAAAACCCAACGCACAAAGCTGCCAGACAGCACAAGCAGGAACTAAAGCAGCATCAGCCATTTAGCCTTTTACTAAACCATCTCTACTTTCTGGTCCCGACTTGGCTTGTGTGTGTGTGTGTGTGTGTTTATGTGTGTGAGTGAGTGTGTGTGTGTTTGGTTTTACTATCCTTGTGGAGACCAGAAGTCCTCACAAGAATAGTAAAACAAGGAAAATTCAGACAAAAGGAGACATTTCGCCGGTCCCCACAAGCAAAAAGGCTATTTTAGGCTTAGGTGTTAGGGTTTGCAATTAGTGTTAGGGTTACAATTAGGAATAGGGGTTAGGGGATAAGGTTAAGCTTAAGGTTAGGGTTAGGATTAGGTTAGGTTTAGGGAAAATAAGAATTGTTTGGTCCCCACAAAGATAGCAAAACAAACATGTGTGTGTATGTGTATGTGTGTGTGTGTGTGTGTGTGTGTGTGTGTGTGTGTGTGTGTGTGTGATTTAATGTGGTTGGTGTGGCTCTGGGAAGCTCTTCTGTACAGAGAAACAGATGTGTCCAGTCAAAGGGAGGGAGAGAGGGCATCCCAGTCCCAGTACCACCGCTGTCCCTGAGAAAGAGGATCCATTACAGGGATCTATTGAGGGCCCAGTGGATCTAGTTTCATGGCATCGGCCGTGTGTGACCGCCAACGTGATGGTGCCACGTAGAGGCGTTTGGAGACACACAAACTCACACATACACACACACATCCAACCTCCTTGTTGTTCACCTCAGAGATCTGTACCTGTATTCACCTCTAACAGAACACAGGGGTTGTATCCCAAATGGTACCCTATTCCCATAGGGCTCTGGTCAAAAGTAGTGCACTATCTAGGGAATAGGGTGCCGTTTGGGATGAATACAGGGACAGACATTCAACTAAATCAGGGACTCTCGTCCTGTCAGCTCGGGTTTCAAGCCCATTCAGTTTCAGTCACTTTCAAAGAGCTTCAATGCCTTGCGATGGGATATCATTGGCTCAATGCCTAAACGACTTACAGGGTTAAGACCTGGGTTGTAAAACAGAGATCCAGGAACCAAGATGTCCCTAAAGGTCTCCAAGGTTCAATAACTTACATAAATGATTGTGTCTGTTGAGTTCACACAAGATCTGAGAAGGGTGCAATTGCGGCCTGCAATTCAGGGTGTTCCTGCATCTGCAGGAACCCCTCTTTATACTTCTAGGACAGCTAGGACAGGTGGGAGGCGTGGGCGCTCCAGTGCAGTAGGTGGCGTTAATGCACAATAACGTAGGACGCCAGCCGATAAACCCCACAGAAGAAGGGGTGGGGGCGACAACGGTAGCTAGCTAGCCTACACCGGTAGACAGTGTCCTTCTTCCCCGCCTGTCGGGCACTGTTTTCCCACAGTTCTGTTAAAGACGGCGAGGGCAGGTGTTCGGCAGGCGGGAGCGAAGGACACTGTGTGCTAGCTTAGCCAGCTAGTCCGGGAACACAGTAGGCTGGAGGCTAGTTAGCTAACACACGGTGCCGCCCCTGCTATGCTAGCGGGAGGCGGGGGCGACCGGTAGACAGTGTCCTTTGCCCCCCGTCTGTCGGGCACGGTTTTCTCCGGTACACAGCAGGAAATCCCACATGCAAGAACGCCCTGAATTGGGGACTGCAGTTGCACACTGTTGCAGAACTTTGATTCAGTAGATATGGGTTGTAATTTGGCTGGAGCGGTATACCGTGCATACCGTATACCAGGGTATTTGGAAATAGCCACGGGATGGTTTTTCAATACTGTCAATACCGTTGAAGCAATTTCTTTGAAGTTTTTCAAAAACATTTTAATATTTATAGCTACTTTTTAAGTAAATACCTGCAGTCAACTTTTGCAATACGTTAGGAGATAATCGTGTTCCGATCGTGTTCTTCATTTCACCTGTCACATTATTTAACATTATGAAGCTTACCGTAGTTCCCTAGAACAGTTGAGCCGGTCACATGTTTGTTTGTAAATAGCATAATGGGAGAAAACGGGAGCAGGTGAGTCCAGCTGTGTATTGACAGGGGTCACGTTTTATATTGAATGTCACCAGTGTTTTTTTGCTTCAATAGAGTGATCAGGGACGTGCAACTTATAGTTTTAATTCACTAAACATACATTGGTGCAACACATTCGGCAGAAAATAGCTTCAGTTTAATCAGATGATAACAGAAGTGCAATGCTTTTTGGCTGGCAGCCACACAAGTAAATGAGCTTACAACGCATAAACGATGCATGGCCATCATCTAATGTTTCTTCATAGAAAGAATGTAGTCAGCTACATTTCCTAATGTTTTGCATGAAGTTAATCTTGCATTTTACCAGAGAAAAGCAGGCTGGCTACACCGAGAAAGGTATCTGAGAAAAGCAGGCTGGCTACACCGAGAAAGGTATCTGAGAAAAGCAGGCTGGCTACACCGAGAAAGGTATCTGAGAAAAGCAGTCTGGCTACACCGAGAAAGGTATCTGAGAAAAGCAGGCTGGCTACACCGAGAAAGGTATCTGAGAAAAGCAGGCTGGCTACACCGAGAAAGGTATCTGAGAAAAGCAGGCTGGCTACACCGAGAAAGGTATCTGAGAAAAGCAGGCTGGCTACACCGAGAAAGGTATCTGAGAAAAGCAGCTCCACATCAGTCAGAGTGCTGTCTGCAGATAGAAGACCCTGAATTCTCATCAGAGTGGAGAAGTGCAACTCAAGCACAACATTAGTCTGAAGCCGAGCAGAAATACAATAAGAAGCATTTTAGATCTGCGTTTATAAAACACAGCAAGATATTTCTTATGAGTTGTTTATTTTTTTCCTGCTTGAAAAAACGCAGTGTTAAAGTGACCCCTAAGTTTAACTTGCTAGTTATCTAAGTAAGATGCTGAATGAATAAGGTGACAGGGCATCATATTGTGTTACCTTTCTGCCGTGTTTGAGAACTCGAAGCCCTTTGGAGTTATCTTGATTCTGTCTTTTTTCTCCTCTCTGTTCTCGGCCCTTCTGCTCCTCCCCCTTCTTCTTCAGGCTCGTTGCCCTAGCGACTCCAGACTCCACACAGACACAGAGTGTACACATGGTGCTCCGACCCGTTGCCCTAGCGACTCCAGACTCCACACAGACACAGAGTGTACACATGGTGCTTCAGAGCCAGTACTGTTCTTCCTTCAGACAAGCATGCGTCAAAACTCTGTTAATTTGCACAATGTCTCTGGTTCACATTCACTTGTAAATATCCAAACTCACCAAAAATGACATTCGGTAGCTCCTACCTATATATGTATAACTTTATGAGCTGGATTGCCTGTCTTTGCAATTTGTTTATTTTCCATTTGTGCTCATTAGCATATTTAGCTAGCAGCCTCCATGGAAATTCGCTTTTACTTGTGAGAATTTTGTTTGCATTCTGGTAATAGGCGCCCAATGGGCTTTTTTGCGGTTGGTTTTGGCGCCCCCTAGTGTACTAAGCCGGTAATACCGTAAATCCCGGGATGAGAGAAGGACGGTATGACGATATGAAAATCTGGATACTGCCCAACCCTAGTTGTCATAGCCTTATCTTTACAGTGCACTCCCCACCTCCCACAATCCACTTAACTTTGTCCTGTCCACTTAGCTAAGTCAAAGTCAACTCCTTCCCTTGTTCATGTCTATGTTCAGTCTACTTAGTGGTGTCCACTCTCTGTCCTCTCCACGCCTTGCCTTGTTAACAGTAACACTCCAGTCCTGCCCACTTAGCTATGTCCATGCTCTATGCTGTCTAACTTGTCCTGTCCATTCCTCCTTGCCTTGTACACTCCCCAGTCCTGCCCACTTACTCCATATGCTGTCTACTCCTTGCCTTGTCAACTCCCTGTATGTCCACTCCTTGCCTTGTACACTCCCCAGTCCTGCCCACTCAGCTACGTCCACTCCTTGTCTTGTTAACTCCCAAGTCCAGTCCACTACTGATCCCTGCTGTCCACTTGTCCTGTCTGTCAGTGGGTATTTCCTGCAACTGCAGGAGGGGAAAGGCGACAATTAGATTTTTCGACCGCAAAATGCCTGCTGGGCCTAAATCAAGCCAGGCCCTGCTGCTGCTTCAGGGAAATTACTCTCCATTTATTTAGAGAGCCTGTAACTTCCTTTGGTGTGTGTGTGTGTGTGTGTGTGTGTGTGTGTGTGTGTGTGTGTGTGTGTGTGTGTGTGTGTGTGTGTGTGTGTGTGTGTGTGTGTGTGGTGTCTATGTGTATTTAGAGAGGCTAAGCCTGTCATTCCTCTGGAGCAGGGCTGGTACAGAGAGCTGAGCTATGTCCCAAATTGCACCCTATTCCCTACATAGTGCACTACTTTTGACCAATGCCCTATGGCTGCAATTTGGGACACAACTCAGAGACCTCAGTGGCCGGTGGCTGGGGACCAAACACAACCCTTGTATAAAAAAACTGGAGTTCACACACACACACACACACACACACACAGGTCATGCCCTGTCCCACACACAGTAAGCATTCTATATCCTGACATGATGTTATTGGTTACAGCCCTCAACCCTGGAGCTATATGTGATGCCGCTAAAACACATGGTTGGGGATTTGGTGCTGGTCTGGTGATTATAGTGGGTTATGATGTTGTAACCATATTATGTGTTTACACCAGAGAGAAAAGAAAACAGGTCATTTGACCTCATTAACAACTACATGAAGTCTTTAGTAATAATTTCCTAAAAGGGGAAGCAAGCAAAACAAACAATTGGTTTCGGGGTTTTACCGGGAATATAGAACCACAGTGTCTGACATCATTTTAACTTTCTACCTTAAAAAAATACTCACTAGGAACAATTAGAATACAATACTCAACCAGTGGAACGCGGTCCGGATCCGAACCCAGAATGGGGGTCAATACGGACCGACCAAAAATCTAAATTCAGTCGGGCATCCACCCCTGGTATCATATGAACACACGAGACATGGCAAAATGTGTAGAATTAGCTTTAAAACTGCAACATTTTCTCTCTGCCAACAAGAGGGTTGTGAACAGTTTGGGGTCGCGTGGGTTGTGAGGTGGGGATAAGTTACAACGCCGATTAATGACAATATCCATCCGGACCTTTGTCATCTAACAAATGTGTGACCGCACATTCTCAAACAGTTATTGAGTAACAAAGAACTATTAGAATAGCAATGTGTGTTCTCTTCATATCAACAGCTGATAACAGCGCATTTTGATTTAAACTCATTATATGAATCTAAAAGCTTAGGCACATCAACCACATTTCCCTTCAGATTAATTAAATTGCATTCCGATAATGAAAAACAATTGTTAGTTGTAGGAGTTGATAGAATTCTCAGAAAACACGGGGCGGCTCTACGTGATCCCATTACTGTTCTTTAGGTATCTGCCTTTACCCTGAGCTGCGTACGCCACGACTTGGAGTGTGTTCAGTCTGATGGCCTAAAACAAAGGCTGTGTCACATAGGGCTCTGGTCAAAAGTAGTGCACTATGTAGGGAATAGGGTGTTATTTGGGACACAGGCAGAGAGAATGTCAATGGGAAATGAGAGGAAATGAGAGGTGATGCTCCTCATGCATTTATAAGAAAATGTCAAGGTGCACAAGAAGACAGGGCCGAAGAGGAGACCACTGCTGCTCATGCATAATGGCATTCAAATAAGAGAAGGGTTGAGGAGGAATTGAGAGAGTGGTTGAGAGAGGAAGAGGCAGAGAGAGAGAGGCAGAGAGAGAGGCAGAGAGAGAGGGGGAGAGAGAGACACAGAGAGAGAGAGAGAGAGAGAGAGAGAGAGAGAGAGAGAGAGAGACACAGAGAGACACAGAGAGAGAAGGGGAGAGGAAGAGAGAGGGAGAGAGAGGGGGGGAGACAGAGACAGAGACAGAGACAGAGACAGAGACAGAGACAGAGACAGAGACAGAGACAGAGACAGAGACAGAGACAGAGACAGAGCAGTGTAGATGTTGATGTATGGAGCAACAACAGTACAGCTACAGTTTCAAAGGCAGGATACAGTTTAAATTGGACATGTCCAGATACATTCACAAATCATCCCTGATTTTTTTTATTTTTTTTATTTCACCTTTATTTAACCAGGTAAGCCAGTTGAGAACAGGTTCTCATTTACAACTGCGACCTGGCCAAGATAAAGCAAAGTAGTGCAATAAAAACAACACAGAGTTACATATGGGGTAAAGAAAAAAAACATAAAGTCAGAAAATACAACAGAAAATATATATACAGTGTGTGCAAATGTAGCAAGTTATGGAGGTAAGGCAATAAATGGGCTATAGTGCAGAATAATTACAATAGTATTAACACTGGAATGCTAGATGTGCAAGAGATTATGTGCAAATAGAGATACTGGGGTGCAAAAGAGCAAATTAAATAACAATATAGGGATGAGGTAGTTGGGTGGGCTAATTTCAGATGGGCTGTGTACAGGTGCAGTGATCGGTAAGGTGCTCTGACAACTGATGCTTAAAGTTATTGGGGGAGATAAGAGTCTCCAGCTTCAGAGATTTTTGCAATTCGTTCCAGTCATTGGCAGCAGAGAACTGGAAGGAATGGCGGCCAAAGGAGGTGTTGGCTTTGGGAATGACCAGTGAGATATACCTGCTGGAGCGCAGACTACGGGTGGGTGCTGCTATGGTGACCAATGAGCTAAGATAGGGCGGGGATTTGCCTAGCAGTGATTTATAGATGGCCTGGAGCCAGTGGGTTTGACGACGAACATGTAGTGAGGACCAGCCAACAAGAGCGTACAGGTCACAGTGGTGGGTAGTGTATGGGGCTTTGGAGACAAAACGGATGGCACTGTGATAGACTACATCCAATTTGCTGAGTAGAGTGTTGGAGGCTATTTTGTAAATGACATCGCCGAAGTCAAGGATCGGTAGGATAGTCAGTTTTACGAGGGCATGTTTGGCAGCATGAGTGAAGGAGGCTTTGTTGCGAAATAGGAAGCCGATTCTAGATTTAACTTTGGATTGGAGATTCTTTATGTGAGTCTGGAAGTTGAGTTTACAGTCTAACCAGACACCTAGATATTTGTAGTTGTCCACATACTCTAGGTCAGACCCGTCGAGAGTGGTGATTCTAGTCGGGTGGGCGGGTGCTAGCAGCGTTCGATTGAAAAGCATGCATTTAGTTTTACTAGTGTTTAAGAGCAGTTGAAGGCTACTGAAGGATTGTTGTATGGCATTGAAGCTCGTTTGGAGGTTTGTTAACACAGTGTCCAATGAAGGGCCAGATGTATACAAAATGGTGTCGTCTGCGTAGAGGTGGATCTGAGAGTCACCAGCAGCAAGAGCGACATCATTGATATACACGGAGAAAAGTGTCGGCCCAAGAATTGAACCCTGTGGCACCCCCCATAGAGACTGCCATAGGTCCAGACAACAGGCCCTCCGATTTGACACACTGAACTCTATCTGAGAAGTAGTTGGTGAACCAGGCGAGGCAGTCATTTGAGAAACCAAGGCTATTTAGTCTGCCAATAAGAATGCGGTGGTTGACAGAGTCGAAAGCCTTGGCCAGGTCGATGAAGACGGCTGCACAGTACTGTCTATTATCAATCGCGGTTATAATATCGTTTAGGACCTTGAGCGTGGCTGAAGTGCACCCGTGACCAGCTCGGAAACCGGATTGCATAGCGGAGAAGGTACGGTGGTATTCGAAATGGTCGATGATCTGTTTGTTAACTTGGCTTTCGAATACTTTCGAAAGGCAGGGCAGGATGGATATAGGTCTGTAGCAGTTTGGATCTAGAGTGTCACCCCCTTTGAAGAGGGGGGATGACCGCGGCAGCTTTCCAATCTCTGGGGATCTCAGACGTTATGAAAGAGAGGTTGAACAGACTAGTAATAGGGGGTTGCGACAATTTGCGACTAGTTTTAGGAAGAAAGGGTCCAGATTGTCTAGCCCAGCTGATTTGTAGGGGTCCAGATTTTGCAGCGCTTTCAAAACATCAACTGTCTGAATTTGTGTGAAGGAGAAGCGGGGGGGCATGGGCAAGTTGCAGCAGAGGGTGCAGAGTTGGTGGCCGGGTTAGTGGTAGCCAGATGGAAAGCATGGCCAGCTGTAGCAAAATGCTTGTTGAAATTCTCGATTATTGTAGATTTATCGGTGGTGATAGTGTTTCCTAGCCTCAGTGCAGTGGGCAGCTGGGAGGAAGTGCTCTTATTCTCCATGGACTTTACAGTGTCCCAAAACTTTTTGGAGTTAGTGCTACAGGATGCAAATTTCTGTTTGAAAAAGTTAGCCTTTGCTTTCCTGACTGCTTGTGTATATTGGTTCCTAACTTCCCTGAAAAGTTGCATATCGCGGGGGCTATTTGATGCTAATGCTGTACGCCACAGGATGTTTTTGTGCTGGTCAAGGGCAGTCAAGTCTGAGGAGAACCAGGGGCTATATCGGTTCTTAGTTCTGTATTTTTTGAATGGGGCATGTTTATTTAAGATTGAGAGGAAATTACTTTTAAGGAACAACCAGGCATCCTCTACTGACGGAATGAGATCTATATCCATCCAGGATACCTGGGCCAGGTCAATTAGGAAGGCCTCCTCGCTAAAGTGTTTTAGGGAGCGTTTGACAGTGATGAGGGGTGGTCGTTTGACCGCGGACCCGTTACGGACGCAGGCAATAAGGCAGTGATCGCTGAGATCCTGGTTGAAGACAGCTGAGGTGTATTTAGAGGGTATATTAGTCAGGATGATATCTATGAGGGTACCCATGTTTAAGGATTTAGGGTTGTACCTGGTAGGTTCGTTGATAATTTGCGTGAGGTTGAGGGCATCTAGCTTGGATTGTAGGATGGCTGGGGTATTAAGCATATCCCAATTTAGGTCACCAAGCAGTACAAACTCAGAGGATAAATGGGGGGCAATCAATTCACATATGGTGTCCAGGGCACAGCTGGGGGCTGAGGGGGTCTGTAGCAAGCGACAACAGTGAGAGACTTATTTCTGGAAAGGTGGATTTTTAGAAGTAGAAGCTCAAACTGTTTGGGCACAGACCTGGATAGTATGATAGAGCTCTGCAGGCTATCTCTACAGTAGATTGCAACTCCACCCCCCTTTGGCAGTTCTATCTAGACGGAAAATGTTATAGTTGGGGATGGAAATTTCAGAATTTTTGGTGGCCTTCCTGAGCCAGGATTCAGACACTGCTAGAACATCAGGGTTGGCAGAGTGTGCTAACGCAGTGAATAACTCAAACTTAGGAAGTAGACTTCTGATATTTATGTGCAAGAAACCCAGACTTTTGCGATTACAGAAGTCAACAAATGATAGCTCCTGGGGAGTAGGAGTGATACTGGGGGCTACAGGGCCTGGGTTAGCCTCTACATCACCAGAGGAACAGAGGAGGACTAGAATAAGGATACGGCTAAAGGCTTTAAGAACTGGTCTTCTAGTGCGTTGGGTACATAGAATAAAGGGGGCAGATTTCCGGGTGTTATAGAAAAGATTCAGGGCATTATGAACAGACAAGGATATGGAAGGATATGAGTAAAGTGGAGGTAAACCTAAGCGTTGGGTAACAATGAAAGAGATAGTATCTCTAGAGGCATAAATTGATTCGGTCTCTGAGTGTATGGGTGGAGGGACAAAGGGGCTAACCAAGGCAGGTTCAGCTAGGCTGGGGGGTCTACAGTGATATAGTACAATTAGAAATAACCGAAACAACAATAAACTAACCATGTTTGGGCTGAGGCTAAACATAAACAGGATGTAGTACCGTAAAAAGGAACAGTCCAGCAGATATCAGCTGTATAGCTGAGTTATCACAAGGTCCGGTGGTGAAGCGCCAGTGAGCAAGAGGCCACGGCTAGCGTGTGCTACGTCCGTTTTGTTGTAGCCAGCTGGTAGCGACGGAAAAACTGATATGTTCTGGGTCGACAACGCGCAGTGCTGACTGTCCGAATATCCGGCGATCAATGTCCAGTGATTAAAACCAATCCCGCGGAAAAAAAAAAATCAAATGTTCTGGGTGAAACACCGCCAGCTGTGGCCAATAGCAAGTAGCTAGTTCAGTAGCTAGTTCAGTTTAGTGAGTAAGCGTGTGCTAACGGGCCAGGGCTAGCAGATGGATGGAATCTTCGTGGTTACGTCGTAACCACATCAGACGATTTCGTCGGCAGACCAGTCGTGTAGGATCGGCGGGGCTCCGCGTCAATCCTAGGTGGTCCCGTCCCAGTTGATAGAGAGGTAGATAGCCGGGAGATGGGCCTAGCTCAGGTTGATTAGCCAGACCACAGCGTCCGTTTTGTTGTAGCCAGCTGGTGGCGATGAATCCGGAGTTAAAGGTCCAGTGAATCAGTGATTCCGGCGGAAGAACTGATATGTTCTGGGTCGATAACGCGCTGTGCAGACTGGCCGAATATCCGGTGATCAATGTCCAGTGATTAAAATTAATCCTGCGGAAAAAAATCCTATGTTCTGGGTGAAACACCGCTAGCCGTGGCTAATAGCAAGTAGCTAGTTAGCTGGCAAGCTAGTTTCAACTGGAGATTCTAGATTCTGGATAAAAGGTAAGTCAATAATAGAATCCGTTCCACATTGAGTGAGGCAGGTTGCAGGAAAGTATATTTTGTAGAAGGATGAAAAGTCTGATAGGGAAATATGTACGAAAAATACAAAAAACTGGGTATTTACAGGCTATTTACAGACACACGACAGAAACAAGACTGCACTACTTCGCCATCTTGGAATGTGATTGTTCTTGACCTTGGTTGAACACAGACATGTCCAAAAGTAAGGGTGTGACCGTATTACCGCCACACCGGCGGTCACGAGTCATGACGGCAGTCAAATTCCATGTGACCGTTTAGTCACGGTAATTAGGCTTCTCCAAGCTCTGATGCTGCTGATGGTCATTAGTAGCCTACCAAACTTGCTAACTGCCTGGTACTCAGCACTCTATTGTCCCTCTAATCACTCTGACATCAATGCAAATGTATTCAAAAATATAATCAAACACTTAATGAGAGCCCATGAACTCATGTTTTGCAACATTTCAATAGGCTATGCAATTTACGTGAGAAAACAGAGTGATGGCCTCTATTAAAAAGAGGAGGATCCCATCAGCTTTCTATAGGCTAGGCCTACTATATTTATTTCTCAAAATTCATAATATTAAGCACATTACTTCTCTTTACAACAGGGCCCCGTGTAGCTCAGTTGGTGGAGCATGGCGCTTGCAACGTCAGGGTTGTGGGTTCGATTCCCACGGGGGGCCAGTATGAAAATAATTGTATGTACTCACTAACTGTAAGTCGCTCTGGATAAGAGCGTCTGCTAAACGACTAAAATGTAAATGTAAAATGAGTATAGCCTACCTGGCTGGCATGGACCACGGGAAACGTGGCTTCATTCGCTATTTAAGTGCATAGATTACATTTATTTTTTCCCCTGCCTCTGTTTCGAGACAGGTGCATGATAATGCTCCATTCTAAATGAAAACAAATTGCACACATATTATTTAGTATGTAAAGACAAGATTAAATCAAGAACAGTCTGATTGGTGACAATATTAGCCTATCACTTGTGAATGATATATTATCACTTGTGAATGATGCCCAGCTTGTGTGCAGTAAGTAAAGAAACAGTACATGCCTTTGTTTTGCCGACTTTTTCAAATCATAGTCGCACACCTCATGTAGCCTAGCCCATAGGCCTATATGTTTTGATAAGGTTTGTATCACATCTAAAGTGGCCAAATAACTTCTTAAAATTAAGTACATTAATCTGCTTTAAAACGGGTGTAGAGCCTAACTGGCATACATACGCAGCGCGTGAGTTTCAAGTTTGGGGAAGATAATTTTCACCATAAAAATGCACCTTTATAACAAAAGCATTACATGCATAATCGCATTTGCGGTCACTTTGGAGAATGTTGTTTTCCTGCTAATTGATTGCATTTTGGAACATTCACGCTTGTAGCCTACTGCCGCATGCGCATTGTGGCGCTTATAATGTGAAGAAATAGCCTAATAGTTTATCAACATTTTAAGCTAAACATTCTGATCTGTTGAGTCAGCCTCATTGCTTAAATTTTTTTAATGCTAGTGGTTGTATTAATGTGGGATCTATCACATCCCACAACTGTCCCAGACAAGGTTTGGAATATTTATTTCTCGCACAGAATATAATAGGTCAACTTTTGTATTTTGGGGGATAGTAGATTGATGTAGGCTAGTGCTTTTTCTGTTCGTTAGGCCTACTCATCTTGTTGGCTGATGAAAAGTACATCTGGACAGTTCTTCCAATATCTTCAATATGCGCCTCGGAATTGGATAAGGACACGCGCTGTTGCGTCCAAGATGTGTTCACTTGTAGCCTGTGAGAAAGAACCGATCACGTGACGGGCATTGGCTAATAGAAATGGATCTATCTGAGAGAGCCATGTGAGTGAGAGGTGCTTCGGAGAAAGCAGCCGGGAGAAGGGAATTACAATTATTATATTCAGCCCAAGGGCACAACGGCCACTGGCCGCAAAAGGCATGGATTTTTTAGGGGGCATTACGGCCACACAAAGGGGATGCCGCTGGGAAATTTGAGGCATTGTGCTTGTCAAATTGTGAATGAGAGACTGATGAAGTGTGTACAGCCTGCGCAAAAAAACTAAGCAGAGCTCATGCCTTTCATGCAAATTTGTTCAAATCATCAAATCATCATTAGAGTTGCATCATGCAGCCTTAGAATGTATTACAAATGGGATTAAATTTGGAGCGGCAGGTAGCTTAGTGGTTAAGAGCATTGTGCCAGTAACCAAAAGGTCGCTGGTTCTAATCCCCGAGCCGACTAGGTGAAAAATCTGTCGATGTGCCCTTGAGCAAGGCACTTAACCCGATTTGCTCCTGTAAGTCGCTCTGGATAAGAGCGTCTGCTAAAAATGTAAGGTCTGGGGAGTTTCCTGGCCATGGACCCAAAATGTGGATGTTTTGTTCCCAGAGCCACTTAGTTATCACTTTTGCCTTATGGCAAGGTGCTCCATCATGCTGGAAAAGGCATTGGTCGTCACCAAACTGTTCTTGGATGGTTGGGAGAAGTTGCTCTCGGAGGATGTGTTGGTACCATTCTTTATTCATCGCTGTGTTCTTAGGCAAAATTGTGAGTGAGCCCACTCCCTTGGCTGAGAAGCAACCCCACACATGAATGGTCTCAGGATGCTTTACTGTTGGCATGACACAGGACTGATGGTAGCGCTCACCTTGTCTTCTCCGGACAAGGTGTTTTCCGGATGCCCCAAACAATCGGAAAGGGGATTCATCAGAGAAAATGACTTTACCCCAGTCCTCAGCAGTCCAATCCCTGTACCTTTTGCAGAATATCAGTCTGTCCCTGATGTTTTTCCTGGAGAGAAGTGGCTTCTTTGCTGCCCTTCTTGACACCAGGCCATCCTCCAAAAAGTATTCGCCTCACTGTGCGTGCAGATGCACTCACACCTGCCTGCTGCCATTCCTGAGCAAGCTCTGCACTGGTGGTGACCCGATCCCACAGCTGAATCAACTTTAGGAGACAGTCCTGGCGCTTGCTGGACTTTCTTGGGCGCGCTGACGCCTTCTTCACAACAATTGAACCTCTCTCCTTGAAGTTCTTGATGATCCGATAAATGGTTGATTTAGGTGCAATCTTACTAGCAGCAATATCCTTTCCTGTGATGCCCTTTTTGTGCAAAGCAATGATCACCTGTGTTAACGAGAGAATCACTGAAATGATGGCAGCTGGTCCTTTTGTGGCAGGGCGGAAATGCAGTGGAAATGTTTTTGGGGGATTAAGTTCATTTTCATGGCAAAGAGGGACTTTGCAATTAATTGCAATTCATCTGATCACTCTTCATGACATTCTGGAGTATATGCAAATTGCCATCATCAAAACTGAGCCAGCAGACTTTGTGAAAATTAGTATGTGTCATTCTCAAAACTTTTGACCACGACTGTAGACTATGGGTGGAAGCCAGGAAATGCTAAATGTGTTTATGTTAATTAATGGTAAATTACCGAGACAGGCTGTTATTTGCTTGACAATCACCGGCTGACAAAATGTCATGACCGCCACAGCCCTACACCTAAACATTGTTTATGTCTTCCAGTCTTGGCATTTGAGTGTTCGGCACACACACACACACACACACACACACACACACACACACACACACACACACACACACACACACACACACACACACACACACACACACACACACACACACACACACACACACACACACACACACACACACACACACACACACACACACACACACACACACACACACACACACACACACACACACACACACACAAACAGTGTTGAAGCGGGCAGATGCTGGACAGCTTAATTCTATGTTGTCTACCAGAGGAGAAGAGAAGAGAGGAGGATAGGAGAGCTGCCTTGTCAGATCAGGGTAGACTAACTCTGACACATTGAACGTGACACCACCTTCTCTATTCTCGCTTCTCACAACACGCTTTACATAACAATCACATCTGTCATGTCCAATCACCTCACTACCCTGTGGCACAGAAAGAGAGAGAGGAGCTGCTCACTTCGCCTCCTCCTTCTGCTCCACTACAGCACCTCTGACTTCCATACGAGACAGGACGGGGCCTGTGGCAGAGAGAGGAGAGGAGAGGAGAGGAGAGGAGAGGAGAGGAGAGGAGAGGAGAGGAGAGGAGAGGAGAGGAGAGGAGAGGAGGAGAGGAGAGGAGAGGAGAGGGGAGCTGCTCACTTCGCCTCTTCCTACAGTCTGTGAATCTGACTCTGACACCGGACAGGAAAGAAAGAGGAAGGGGGAGAGAGAGAGAGAGAGAGAGAGAGAGAGAGAGAGAGAGAGAGAAAAGTGAGAAGTAGAGAGACGCAGCGTCTCTGACTTTCTGACACAGGAGAGGAGGACAAGAAGACAGGAGGACAGAGCTGCTTTGAATCCTAGGGTAACAGGAGCGGTGATTTG
Source organism: Coregonus clupeaformis (assembly GCF_020615455.1). Classification (NCBI taxonomy): domain Eukaryota; kingdom Metazoa; phylum Chordata; class Actinopteri; order Salmoniformes; family Salmonidae; genus Coregonus; species Coregonus clupeaformis. The sequence continues at coordinate 41,184,729 of NC_059209.1, read as the reverse complement.
CACAAGGTGATGGAGGGAGGGTAACATTAATTGGGAAAGAGAGAAACTGAGAAAGGGAAAGGAGGTGAGACAGAAAGAGAGAGAGAGAGAGAGAGAGAGAGAGAGAGAGAGAGAGAGAGAGCATGTCAGAACAGCATGTCAGAAATCAGCTCAATGTAATTGAAGAATCCATAGACTAACCACTTCTGGGAAAATTGGAAAACCCTAAACAAACAACAACACGAAGAGCTATCTATCCAAAACGGAGATGTATGGGTAAACCACTTCTCCAAATATTTTTTGCCCTATAACAAATAAAAAAATATACATGATCAAATGCAAATCTTAGAATCAACTATTAAAGACTACCAGAACCCACTGGATTCTCCAATTACATTGAATGAACTACAGGACAAAACATTGTATATAGACATAATATGGCATTTGAAATGTCTTTATTCTTTTGGAACTTCTGAGTGTAATGTTTACTTTTAATATTTACTGTTTATTTCCCTTTTGTTTACTATCTACTTCACTTGCTTTGGCAATGTTAACATACGTTTCCCCATGCCAATAAAGCCCTTCAATTGAAATTGAATTGAATTGAGAGAGATGGAAAGGAGAAGTCAGGAAGAGCTGAAAGAGAGAAAATAACTGAGAGAGTGACAGAGAGAGACAGACAGAAATAGAGAAAGACAGACTGACTGAAACAGGGCTCCTTATCGGGAACATCACAGCTACAGCTTCAGGTACAGCTAAACTAGGCTAAGCTCAAATCTGCTGTGGACGTACAGCATTTACTGTGATGCGGCCTCCGCAGAAGTCAGAGCATTCCTTACTACTTGCGCTTCGCGGAGCAGAGCCGTTGTGAAGGAATTTGTCAAGGAAGTGAGTTTGTGTTTAAACAGGACCTCCCGCCCTCACCTACCGTCAACCAATCATGTCAATGCAGAGCTATACAGAGCCCTCCGCACTGTTACAACATTTGGGAGGCGCTCGGCGATGTGGTACGGAGTTCGATTTGGCCTCCACAAGCCTACGGAGGCTCAGCAATCAAACCCCCCGTACGGAGCCTCCAGATCGCATTGGTGGAGCAAGCATTAATTAGCTTTCAGGCTCGGTAATATATATATATATATTACAAATTTTTTTTTCTGTCTTTTTATTTTTTTTTGGGGGGGGGGGTCATTTAGCAGACGCTCTTATCCAGAGCGACTTACAGTTAGTGAGTGCATACATTTTTCATATTATCATAATGAAGACTGTGTGTGTAATAATGGGCTCCGTCTGTCTCTCCATCTCTCACTCTGCGGTTGCCATGGCAGCCTGTCCCAGGGCGTCGGCCGTAACTTCACCTCTGCAGAGCACCATCCAGGAGTCAACAGGAAGTAGCTGCTTGGTCAGCGGCTGGACGAAAAGCCACATGACACAGACCAAAGTTTTCTTCTGTTTCCCACTTCCAGCCAAACTCAACTACCTTTCAGCCAAGTAGAGGATTCTATCTGAACTCTGGGCAGCCGTTGCAAGTCAGGGGCATGCTGCGGAGTACTGGGGGTGTAGGCAAAGTAAGGAAACACTCTCAATCTCCCCTGTCTCTCTCTCTGTTTCTGTATGTCTCTCTATCTCCCCTCTCGCTTTCTCTCTGTTTCTGTATCTCTCCATCTCCCCTGTCTCTCTCTCTCTCTCTGTTTCTGTATGTCTCTCCATCTCCCCTGTCTCTATTTCTCTCTGTTTCCGTATGTCTCTCCATCTCCCCTGTCTCTCTCTCTCTGTTTCCGTATGTCTCTCCATCTTCCCTGTCTCTCTTTCTCTCTGTTTCCGTATGTCTCTCCATCTTCCCTGTCTCTCTCTCTCTGTTTCTGTATGTCTCTCAATCTCCCGTCTCTCTCTCTCTGTTTCTGTATGTCTCTCAATCTCCCGTCTCTCTTTCTCTCTGTTTCTGTATGTCTCTCCATCTCCTCTTTCTCTCTCTTTCTCTTCCCCCCTTTTACCCTCTGCCTCTCATAAGTCCTAACAAAACCTCTCCAAGCCCCAATCCTTCTGTCTCTATTCATGCAAACACATTGTTAGCATTGCTAACAGCACTGCAGGCCTGATTCCCCTTTCTGTAACGCAGAAGACAACAGGCTAACATAGCTAGCAGACCCTAGCAGACCCCAGGGCTGAGTCCAAAGTGGCACCCTATCCCCTATATAGTGCACTACTTTTGAACAGGGCCCATAGGGACTAGGGTACCATTTGGGACGCACACCATAACTAAACCGCTAATGCCCAGCCCACTCTCTCACTGTGGGGTGCCAGCCAGGGAAGACTGCCCTGGAACCATATGGGTGTTAGTTTAGTTATTGTGTTGTGTTTCCCTGTTGAGGTTAACAACAGGGCCATGGTACTGGACTGATTATACATGACAGATGAGAGGAGAGGAAGGTAGGAGAGGAAAGAGAGAGGAGGGGGAGAGGAGAGAGAGAGGAGGGGAAGAGAGGAGAGGAAGGGAGGACAGGGGAGGAGAGGAGGGGAAGGGAAGAGAGGAGAGAGAGAGGAGAGAGAGAGGAGGGAAAGGGAAGAGAGACAGAGCGAGCGAGCGAGCGAGCGAGCGAGCGAGCGAGAGAGAGAGAGACACAGCTGCACACACACACATACTAAAGCACACCACTCCCCATACATTCAGTGGTTCGCCAGTGTCTGCTGAACAGAAGCCCGTCTGGGGAAGAGTTTAGAGGATGAGGGCCGGAAAAAAGGACCACAAGGGCCACCGCCCAGAACCCCCTGACACTCCCTGTGCTGAGAGAGATGGGATACACACACAAACTGGAGACACACACACACATTCCACCAACCCTAAACCCCCACGCCTGTTTCCATCTATCACTCCATCTCCATCCCTCCATCCTTCCATCCTTCTGCGGTCTGTCATTATCCTCAAAGAGGACCCAGCCCCTGAGCGGCTGGGGGGTTGTGGGGGCTGTAGGGCTGGGGGAGGGAACACCTGGGCTGAGGTGGGAGGAGAGGGTAGTGGAGGGAGGGAGGGAGGGAGGGAGGGAGGGAGGGAGGGAGGGAGGGAGGGAGGGAGGGAGGGAGGGAGGGAGGGAGGGGGGAGAGGAGGGGAGTGGGAGAGAGAGGAGCTGAAGGGGGCAACACCTGGGTTGGAGGGGGGAGAGGTGAGGGGAGAGGAGGTGAGACATGGGGGACAAGTGAGGGGAGAGGGGGTGAGAGAGTGGGGAGAGCGTTGGGCCAGTAACCGAAAGGTCCCTGGCCGACTGTCGATGTGCCCTTGAGCAAGGCACTTAACCCTAATTGCTCTTGTAAGTCACTCTGGATAAGAATGTCTGCTAAATGACTAAAATGTAGATCATGCATTTGTCTACATCACTAGAGACTTCTTGGCAAACCCACATCACCAGGATGTATTTCTGACAGGCCTGCTGCTGCCTGGCCTTTTTCATCAGATATTCCCGAACCGATCTTCCATTTATCCTCTCTCCAAATGTCACAGACCCCCTCCAATCAGAATCAGGCTTCTGCCTGAAAACCGATCCGCATGCTATTTATGCAAATGTTTTCACCAATGCAATTGGAAGAGATTGAGGCTGATTCACAGGAGAAGACAAAACCGCAGTTTGCAGTTTGTTTTGAAAATTGTTTTTCACAACTCGTTAATAGCAGTTGCATTCTCCCCCCGCCAGCAGAGATAGTGATGCCTCACTATAGTCTGCTACAATATAGTTCTACTATAATTACTGTAGTATAACTATAATAGTACTTCTATAGTACGATTAGGTATTCACCAAACCTGAAATCCTTGCACCAATTTGAGAAACACAGATGACACTAAAATAGAAATAAAATAGGAATTGAATTGAATAGAATAAAATAGAATAGAAACATGTAAGGTGATGTCAACAGTCTGTTAAGCTGTGTGTATTTAATAATGCCAGTCAACCTGGTGTGATTTAAGAAGAGGATGTGGTGTGTTCGTCAGAGCAGCGCTGCAGGCCACAAATCTCCAAAAAGTTAAGGCCATCACAAATCCCCCGAACACCGACGCCAACAACAGAATCATTCACTGCAGCTTATTCTCAGGGCCCGACACACACACCCCGCGAACGCAAACATTACCAGCTTTCAGCACCAACTCAATTACACCTTCACTGTGACAGCTTTGACATGAAACGACTTCCATTTGAGTGTACGTGTGTCAAGCGCTTCGGCGGCAGCCAAGTGAACGCTCTCTCTTTCCATCTCTCTGCGCTGGGCCCTCAGTTGTTTGGAGAGGAGAATGGTGTGTGGGATTCCAAGCGGCTGAGCCCATGTATAAAGCACTCAGAGACACACTCAGCTCAGTGAACCATGTGTGCCTTCCAAATGGCACCCTATTCCATTTAAAGTGCACTTATTTTGACCGGGGCCCTATGTAGCGCACTATAAAGGATCCATCCATGGTGATGAGGAGACAGAGGTGACGAGGAGTGTTTAAGCCTCAGGTATCTATTTCCCTTCAACACCTAGCACACATTAGGCCTGCAGGTATAAGTAACTAGTATATTTAATGAAACAAAAATATAAACGCAACATGCAAAAATGTCAAAGATTTTACTGAGTTACAGTTCATATAAGGAAATCAGTCAATTGAAATAAATTCATTAGGCCCTAATCTACGGATTTCACATGACTGGGAATACAGATATGCATCTGTTGGTCACAGATACCTTAAAAAGAAGGTAGGGGCGTGGATCAGAAAACCAGTCAGTATCTGGTGTGACCCCCATTGGCCTCATGCAGCGCGACACATCTCCTTCGCATAGAGTTGATCAGGCTGTTGATTGTGGCCTGTGGAATGTTGTCCCACTCCTCTTCAATGGCTGTGCAAAGTCGCCAGATATTGGCAGGAACTGGAATATGCTGTCATACACGTTGATCCAGAGCATCCCAAACATGCTCAATGGGTGAAATGTCTGATGAGTATGCAGGCCATGGAAGAAAAGGTGCATTTTCAGCAATCCAGGAATTGTGTACAGATCCTTGCGACATGGGGCTGTTCATTATCATACTGAAACATGAGGTGATGGCGGCGGATGAATGGCACAACAATGGGCCTCAGGATCTCGTCACAGTATCTCTGTGCATTCAAATTGCCATTGATAAAATGCAATTGTGTTCGTTGTCCGTAGCTTATGCCTGCCCACACCATAACCGCACTGCCACCATGGGGCACTTTGTTCACAACGTTGGCATCAGCAAACCGCTCGCCCACACGACGCCAATCTCAAGTTTTGAGGGAGCGTGCAATTGGCATGCTGACTGCAGGAATGTAAAACAGAGCTGTTGCCCGATAATTTTATATTCATTTTTCTACCATAAGCCACCTCCAATGTCATTTTAGAGAATTTGGCAGTACGTCCAACCGGCCTCACAACCACATTGTGTTGTGTGATAAAACTGCACATTTTAGAGCTGCCTTTTATTGTCCCCAAGACAAGGTGCACCTGTGTAATGATCATGCTGTTTAATCAGCTTCTTGATATGTCACACCTGTCAGGTGGATGGATTATCTTGGCAAAGGAGACAAGGAGACAAGAGAAATAATACCCAATATCTATATACCCAATATCTGTATAACCAATATCTATATACCCAATATCTATATAAACAATATCTATATACCCAATATCTATATACCCAATATCTATATACCCAATATCTATATAACCAATATCTATATACCCAATATCTATATACCCAATATCTATATACACAATATCTGTATAACCAATATCTATATACCCAATATCTATATAACCAATATCTATATACCCAATATCTATATACCCAATATCTGTATAACCAATATCTATATACCCAATATCTATATACCCAATATCTGTATAACCAATATCTATATACCCAATATCTATATACCCAATATCTATATAGCCAATATCTATATAACCAATATCTATATACCCAATATCTATATACCCAATATCTATATACCCAATATCTATATACCCAATATCTATATACAGAGGGTATATAGATAATCTACAGTTTACATATACTGAAGGCCTATGGTACTGTGGATAGGGTTTTTCTCTCCATCACAGCTTAACGAGGGGGAATACCATAGCTTTAAATACATTGTTAATACATACAGTAGGTACACATGGGAGCACTTACACACGTAGCTCAGATGGCCAAACCTCTCATTGGAATAGTTAAGGAAAAAAAAGGGGAAAGCTTGAGGACGTTTAGACATGAAACACAACACAAATAACAGCCTGAGAGAAGTTTGGTTTATGTGGTTGTCATTATTAAATTATTCAAATAACTATACTCTTTAAAAAGGGTCTTATTAATTTCACAACCCCATAAACCAACCCAAATTTGAATTTGTAACATTATTTTTCCTGTAAAAAAAAAAAAAAACTTGTTTTATAATATCTTTGTTTTTCGTTTTTTACTATTTGATTATATTACTCATTGTATATCATGCCTGCTCTAAGTCTGGTTTTGGGGTGGGGCTCTGTTAGAGCATGGGGGGGTTGGGGGGGTTTGATTTGGGATCTGTGTGTTCTGCCCTCTACCTGTTCTGTCTGTTATCTGTATAATCATAAAAAAAATGCCACAAAATACATTTTTAAAAGGGTCTTATTTTGAAACGGAATAGGCTACAGTTCCCTGCAGTGTTATGTTCTGTGTTTCAGCCTGAATGGAAAATTGAATTTGGCATGTTGGATATCTGACTGTGTATTACAAGGAAGGCTTCAAGTTCATGTTCTGGAAGGGGGGAATCCGGGTGTCACCATGGGGTGTTCACATTTTATTACAATGTAGCCAACTGAACTAATTCATAAGGAATTAAATAAACAACAGACTGACTCATGCCTGCTGTCTGTCAACCCACAGCCTTGGACAATATTGCATCATTTGCCCACTGTATTATAATGATTGCATAATTGAGGTATAGCCTTTATAGAATCATGTATATATTACTTTATAACGTCAAAGAACGAACACTTCTGTGGTGGGCAATAAGAAAGCACCATCCATCAACAATAGCCTTTATTCATAATAAAATGGACGTAGGCCAATTGTCCATTAAAAAATTTAACCAGTGACAGATAGCAGCCTTTCTGCATATGCTATGATTTACAGTAGGTTACAAAACATGCCAGTAATGACAGGTCGAGAGACGCATAGAAATATTGCTATGTGTTCTGTTCTGTTCTATGCTACAGTAAACTATGTGCAGCGCAAATTCAGCATAAATTACATTTTAAAAGAATTTCACACGAATAGCCCAATATTTCCATTGAGCGCCTTGCGAGGAAATTCTCTGGTGGCTCAAACAAAGTACGCATTGTAGTAGTCTAACTTTCAAAGGCTTCTAGCCGATGTGTTGGATAAATAAACACACAAGGAAAAGAAACAACAGCATAAAAAGGTTTCTGATCAACTTACCAGTGTCGAACTGTCTCGAAGCGGTCGAAGATAAAGAACCAACTAGTAGAAGGGCAGCCGTGATTGTCAAAAATGAATCCATCGCTCAAGTCTTGAGAGAGAAGGAGAGCGAGCGAGCGAGAGAGAGAGAGGAAGCGAGAGAGAGACAGAGAGAGCGGGTCTTGTCTTGGGTAGGTTACGGTCGTGTTCCGTGCGAGGAGTGTTCGGAACTTCGGACACAGGTGAACTGTTGTTCTGAACGCAGCCTGGTGCAGACTGATGCGGCCAGTCGTTTTGTGTGGAGGTGTCGTTCCAAGTCCGCGTCAGAAGTCTGAAGCGAACTCCAAGGCAGGCAGGTCTAACCACACACAAACACACACACACACACATATACACACACAGACACAAGACAGCAACAAGGGATCCTATTTCCAATCATGTGACAGGAAATAGGGTCAATGGATTCAACCTGCAGCATTGGGCACGGAGATAGAGAGAGAGAGAAAGAGAGAGATAGAGAGAGAGAGAGAGAGAGAGAGAGCGAGAGGGAGAGAGAGAGACAGAGACAGAGAGAGAGAGAGAGAGCAAATAGAGAAAGAGCAGAGTGTGAGAGAGAGAGATAGAGAGAGAGAGAGAGAGAGAGAGAGAGAGAGAGAGAGAGATGAGTGGGAGTCATTGAGGGATGGGTTTGCATGTCAGCGTGGTATTGAGCGCCTCAGTGCAATAGTAACACATTATTAAAGTCTACAAATGTCTTATAATCCATAAACCAAACCGTGTAATAACATTGGTTCAAATAGGTCTACCTTTATTTTAACAGGTTAGGAAGATGATTGAGAAGTTATGAGATCACATTCTCAGTTACAACAACAATGACCTAATTGCATGGAAGCTGGGAATGGTTAGGTATGAGGGGCCAGGTTGGAACCCAGCCAGGAGACAGGAGTTAACACCCCTACTGCGATAAATGCCTTGGGATCTTCAGTGTCCAGTGACACTCCGGACCTTGGCTTATCATTATCAGCCGGACTCAGAAACTCATAGAAACCAGAAAATCTTTATACACTGAAACTCTGTGAAACTCTGTGAAACTCTCTGTTCATGACACAGCTACTACCACTTTGACTGTGAGTAACTGATGTGATGTCACGAGAGGCTGTGTCCTGGAGGGACGTTACATCCCCCTGAGGTGGCTGCAAACCCAGACAGCTATGGCTCCATCTGCTGGTATGGTCGGGAACTCCACCCCTCTATGGCCAATCTTCCCACGCAGCTGAAACAAATGAGGAGCTGATGAGCTGAAGGTTTGGGAAGGGGAAGCACAGTCTCCAACCTGGGCTCTCTGGAGGACAAGAGTGCTGCCGTCCACTTCCATGAGGAATATAAGGATTTGGAGATACTTACCTTTGGGAAATACTCACCTTTGGATATATGCACCGGTGGAAATACGTGAGAGACATTTGGAAGGACTTTTTGCTGGGTTGGCCACTAGCTGCAACGTGGACTACAGTAAGGCTGGGGAAAAGTTATCTGAGCGAGTGAGAATTATGATTTTGGATGTGGAAGAGACATCCCTGAACTGTTAACCCTTAAAGAGCCACAAGAGAACAAAATTTTGTTCTCTTGTGGCTCTTTAAGGGTTAACAGTTCAGGGATGTCTCTTCCACATCCAAAATCATAATTCTCACTCGCTCAGATAACTTTCCCCAGCCTTACTGTAGTCCACGTTGCAGCAGTGGCCAACCCAGCAAAAAGTCCTTCCAAATGTCTCTCACGTATTTCCACCGTGCATACCAAAGGTGAGTATTTCCCAAAGGTAAGTATCTCCAAATCCTTATATTCCTCATGGAAGTGGACGTGCAGCACTCTTGTCCTCCAGAGAGCCCAGGTTGGAGACTGTGTCTCTTCCCTTCCCAAACCTTCAGCTCATCAGCTCCTCATTTGTTTCAGCTGCGTGGGAAGATTGGCCATAGAGGGGTGGAGTTCCCGACCATACCAGCAGATGGAGCCATAGCTGTCTGGGTTTGCAGCCACCTCAGGGGGATGTAACGTCCCTCCAGGACACAGCCTCTCGTGACATCACACTGATTATTTCGGACAGTCTGTGGTCTGAAATGAGAGAATCAGTGTGAGGATGAATGGATAGAGAGAGGAGACAGTTATTCTAATTTCAAAGAGTTTCTTCTCTCACAATACTGAGCATGCTATAGTTCGTTCCTGTCAGTTACCCTCAGGGTGGGCCAGGATGAAACCATGACAGTCAAGGATCCTGGCCAGGATGAAACCATGACAGTCAAGGATCCTGGGCAGGATGAAACCATGACAGTCAATGATCCTGGCCAGGATGAAACCATGACAGTCAATGATCCTGGCCAGGATGAAACCATGACAGTCAAGGATCCTGGGCAGGATGAAACCATGACAGTCAAGGATCCTGGGCAGGATGAAACCATGACAGTCAAGGATCCTGGCCAGGATGAAAGCATGACAGTCAAGGATCCTGGGCAGGATGAAACCATGACAGTCAAGGATCCTGGCCAGGATGAAAGCATGACAGTCAAGGATCCTGGCCAGGATGAAAGCATGACAGTCAAGGATCCTGGGCAGGATGAAACCATGACAGTCAAGGATCCTGCTCCATTTTGAGACACAGTGGGACATCATTTGGTAGTCTCCATATTATTTGTGGTATTGAAAAAGTAGCTTATACTCAAAAAAATAATAATTCAGAACCTATTTTTAGAAGCAAATAAAAAGCTTAGAATAGAGTTAAAACATAAAAGTGCCTTTAACTTTTATTCAACCCGTTTCACCATTTATACGTTAGTAATCAGTTATCATGCTGAAAGGGTGCAAAAAGCTCTAGTAATTCTAATAATTCTGCTCCCTTGGCCTTCCTCCCTTCTTCCGAAACTGTGTGTGCAGAACAGCACCCTCATGTGTTCGACATAATATCACCATTAGGAAGTATTAGCTGTCCTCTGCTCTGACGGACACCTGAATGCACACACACACACACACACACACACACAAACACAGTCAGAAAACAGTCAGGACCCTAAAATAGAATAGCCATTATGATCTCACCAACCCAACCTCACCAACAGAAATATGACATAGTTGCCATAACCCACAGGGCTGGCTGGTTGGTAGGGTGGTTTGGGAGGGGGACACTACAGCACACTGGGAAAGTAATAATCCATGGTGACGCGTGCCCTTTGGAGACATGTCAATGACAAAGTAGCCTCAAGCTGCTTCATGGCCATTATAAGGCCACACTGCCTCCCAGGGCACATTTCAGTGTTGACTTAAAGAGTAGATGGCTACATATACCGTATGATTCATGAATATATATACACTACCGTTCAAACGTTTGGGGTCACTTAGAAATGTCCTTGTTTTCGAAAGAAAAGCACATTTTTTTGTCCATTAAAATAACATCAAATTGATCAGAAATACAGTGTAGACATTGTTAATGTTGTAAATGGCTATTGTAGCTGGAAACGGCTGATTTTTTAATGGAGTATCTATTATAGGCGTACAGAGGCCCATTATCAGCAACAATCAGTCCTGTGTTCCAATGGCCCGTTGTGTGTTTGCTAATCCAAGTTTATCATTTTAAAAGGCTAATTGATAATTAGAAAACCCTTTTGCAATTGTGTTAGCACAGCTGAAAACCGTTGTGCTGATTAAAGAATCAATAAAACTGGCCTTCTTGAGACTAGTTGAGTATCTGGAGCATCAGCAATTGTGGGTTCTATTACAGGCTCAAAATGGCCAGAAATAAATAACTTTCTTCTGAAACTCGTCAGTCTGTTCTTGTTCTGAGAAATTAAGGCTATTCCATGCGAGAAATTGCCAAGAACTGGGCAAGAGGACAAATACATTAGAGTGTCTAGTTTGAGAAACAGACGCCTCACAGGTCCTCAACTGGCAGATTCATTAAATAGTACCCGCAAAACACCAGTCTCAACGTCAACAGTGAAGAGGCGACTCCGGGATGCTGACCTTCTAGGCAGAGTTGCAAAGAAAAAGCCATATCTCAGACTGCCCATCTTAATCTTTTCTTTTTATTGGCCAGTCTGAGATATGGCTTTTTCTTTGCAACTCTGCCTAGAAGGTCAGCATCCCGGAGTCGCTCTTCACTATTGACGTTGAGATTGGTGTTTTGCAGGTACTATTTAATGAAGCTGCCTGTTTCTCAAACTAGACACTCTAATGTATTTGTCCTCTTGCTCAGTTGTGCACCGGGGCCTCCCACTCCTCTTTCTATTCTGGTTAGAGCCAGTTTGCGCTGTTCTGTGAAGGAAGTAGTACACAGCGTTGTACGAGATCTTCAGTTTCTTGGCAATTTCTCGCATGGAATAGCCTTCATTTCTCAGAACAAGAATAGACTGGCGAGTTTCAGAAGAAAGTTATTTGTTTCTGGCAATTTTGAGCCTGTAATCGAACCCACAATTGCTGATGCTCCAGATACTCAACTAGTCTCAAGAAGTCCAGTTTTATTGCTTCTTTAATCAGCACAACAGTTTTCAGCTGTGCTAACATAATTGCAAAAGGGTTTTCTAATGATCAATTAGCCTTTTAAAATGATAAACTTGGATTAGCAAACACAACATGCCATTGGAACACAGGACTGATTGTTGCTGATAATGGGCCTCTGTACGCCAATGTAGATATTCCATTAAAAATCAGCCGTTTTCCAGCTAAAATAGCCATTTACAACATTAACAATGTCTACACTGTATTTCAAAACAAATCCAATCAAATTGTATTTGCCATATGCGCCGAATACAACAGATGTTTACATTACCGTGAAATGCTTACTTACAGTCCTTAACCAACAATGCATTTATTCTTTCATAAAAAAAGTAAAATAAAACAACAACAACAAAAAAGTGTTGGGAAAGAAAGAGCATTAGTAAACTAAAATAACAATAGGGAGGCTATATACAGGGGGGTACCGGTGCAGAGTCAATGTGCGGGGGCACAGGTTAGTTGAGGTAGTTGAGGTAATATGTACATGTGGGTAGAGTTAAAGTGACTATGCATAAATAATTAACAGAGTAGCAGCAGCGTAAAAAAGATGGGGTGGGGGGGGGGGGCAGTGCAAATAGTCCGGGTAGCCATGATTAGCTGTTCAGGAGTCTTATGGCTTGGGGGTAGAAGCTGTTGAGAAGCCTTTTGGACCTAGACTTGGCGCTCTGGTACCGCTTGCCGTGCGGTAGCAGAGAGAACAGTCTATGACTAGGGTGGCTGGAGTCTTTGACAATTTTGAGGACCTTCCTCTGACACCGCCTGATATAGAGGTCCTGGATGGCAGGAAGCTTGGCCCCAGTGATGTACTGGGCCGTACACACTACCCTCTGTAGTCGTCATCGATGCACTTATTGATGAAGCCAGTGACTGATGTGGTGTACTCCTCAATGCTATCTGAAGAATCCCGGAACATGTTCCAGTCTGTGCTTGCAAAACAGTCCTGTAGCTTAGCATCTGCGTCATCTGACCACTTTTTTATTAACCGAGTCACTGGTGCTTCATGCTTTAGTTTTTGCTTATAAGCAGGAATCAGGAGGATAGAGTTATGGTCAGATTTGCCAAATGGAGGGCGAGCTTTGTATGCATCTCTGTGTGTGGAGTAAAGGTGTTCTAGAGTTCTTTTCCCTCTGGTTGCACATTTAACATGCTGGTTGAAATGAGGTAGAACGGATTTAAGTTTCCCTGCATTAAAGTCCCCAGCCACTAGGAGCGCTCTGGATGAGCGTTTTCCTGTTTACTTATGGCCTTATACAGCTCGTTGAGTGCAATCTTAATGCCAGCATTAGTTTGTGGTGGTAAATAGATAGCTATGAAAAATATAGATGAAAACTCTCTTGGTAAATAGTGTGGTCTACAGCTTATCATAAGATACTCTACCTCAGGCGAGCAAAACCTTGAGACTTCCTTATTTAGTATTTGATTTTGTGCACCAGCTGTTGTTTACAAATATACACAGATCGCCACCCCTTGTCTTTCTGGAGTCAGCCGTTCTATCCTGCCGATGTAGCGTATACTGTCAGCTGTATGTTGTCCATGTCGTCGTTCAGCCACGACTCTGTGAAACATAAGATATTACAGTTTTTTATGTCCCGTTGGTAGGATAACCGTAATCGTAGGTCATCTAATTTATTTTCAAATGATTGAACATTGGCTATTAGGATTGATGGAAGAGGCAGTTTACTCGCTCACGGTCGGATCCTTACAAGGCACCCCGACCTACGTCCACGATATCTCCGTCTCTTTCTCCTGCGAATGACGGGGATTTGGGCCTTGTCGGGTGTCTGTAGGATATCCTACGCGTCCGACTCGTTGAAGAAAAAATCTTCGTCCAATACGAGGTGAGTAATCGCTGTCCTGATATCCAGAAGCTCTTTTTGGTTATAAGAGACAATGGCAGAAAAATTATGTACAGAATAAATTACAAATAACGCGAAAAAACACACATAATAGTACAATTGGTTAGAGGGCTGTAAAAATGTCTGATCAATTTGATGTTATTTTAATGGACAAGGACATTTCTAAGTGACCCCAAACTTTTGAATGGTAGTGTATATATATTTTTTAAACCAAACAATTATTATTAAAGCTTCAATATGTAACTTTTTGGGTGATCCAACCAAATCCACATAGAAATGTGTGTCATAGTTCTGTCATTCTCATTGAAAGCAAGTCTAAGGTAGATCTGTTCTATGTGCGCTATTTCTATGCTTCCCGTTTATGCATCTTTTACTTTGGGTTTTGTCCACCAGCTTCAAACTGCTGAAAACAATATTCTTGGTGATGGAAAATATATTTCCATGTATTTCATATTTATTTAGATGGTACAATGATTCTCTACACTGTACTTGCTTGTTTTGTCACATAAACTGAAATTAGGTGAACTATTTGAATTTTAGCAACCAGGAAATGGCGGAGCGATTTCTGCATAGTGCATCTTTAAATATAAAGAGTCCATATCGACTATTCTGCCTAAGGCAAACAGAATAATGTTTTTTCATACAGTAATATTAAAAGACAGAGGAAGGACAGTAGCATTGTATATTGAGTTCCTTAAAATTATCTGAGCATTCTCTGTGTACCATTTTCCTACTCTTCATCTTCAGACAGAGGAGACTGATGATAAGCAGTGAGCAGCCTTTGTCTCTCCTCTCCTCTCCTCTCCTCTCCTCTCCTCTCCTCTCCTCTCCTCTCCTCTCCTCTCCTCTCCCTCTCCTCTCCTCTCCTCTCCTCTCCTCTCCTCTCCTCTCCTCTCCTCTCCTCTCCTCTCCTCTCCTCTCCTCTCCTCTCCTCTGTGTGTGGGATCATGTTGTTCCTCTCTGTCCTGTCTGTACACGCTGCCTGGTTCCATTCCTTGTAGTCTACTGAAGTTCTAGTAACCCTGCTCTTTGTCTTTCATCCTGCACTCTCCTGATGAAACACTGTATGCACTTTTTACATGCATACATGAAATGTGCACTTTAGGGTTCAGTGGGGTGGGTGTAGACTAGTTATATCTACAGACGATCTGGAGAGGGGTATAGTGATCATTGCAATAATATTTCAGTGAAGTACTATATTTCTGAAATGATATTATATTTCTGAGGTGAAGTCTTAGATAGCGGACTCTCATTGGTGTTTATATTCTAGAATGTGCCTTACGAGTTGGGAATAACCTTGTGAAGGAGAAATATGCATAACATGAATACAAAAATGTGTAATGGGCATTTGTAAATGCAAAGGCATACATATGGAATGTTCTTATTTCCTGTTGGCTAAAGATGAGAAATGTCTAGTTTGATGAGCCGTGGGGGGGGGGGAGAAAGCGAAAGAGAGAGTGAGAGAGAGCAAGAGAGAGAGAGAGAGAGAGAGAGAGAGAGAGAGAGAGAGAGAGAGAGAGATCAGGAAGAAGTATGTGGCTTCTTCAAAAGAACAGAAAGATTAAACTGTGTTTTCCAGGAAGTGTTAGCAATAGCATGAAATTGAAAATAATTACAAACTCAATCATATTTCTTCATAGTTTGGCTAATACAAAATGTGCTCAAGTTGTCCCCACTCCACCCTCCTTTTGACTACATGTTTGAGTCACTGTTTTGCTGTCGGCACAATTCCAACTAATCGCCAAAAGTCTCTGACACTGAGTTACTACATTAATTAAAACAACAACACAGAGTTACAGAGTCCCATTCCCCCAGTGTGTGTGCACACAGAGTTACAGAGTCCCATTCCACCGGTATGTGTGTGTGTGGCATGTCTGTTCTACTCTTCTCTCTGGGGTCACTGTGAGTCAACATAATTACCCAACACCACCAGGCCATCTGGTTGTTGTCTTTAGTGTGTAGTACGTGGTGTTTATGTGTGTGTATGTGTGTTTATGTGTGTGTATGTGTGTTTTTGGTTTTACTATCCTTGTGGAGACCAGAAGTCCTCACAAGAATAGTAAAACAAGGAAAATTCTGACAAGTGGGGACATTTCACCAGTCCCCACAAGGAAAAATGCTATTTTAGGCTTAGGGGTTAGGTATAGGGTAAGGGTTAGAATTAGGTTTAGGGTTAGAATTATGGTTAGGGGGTTGGGTTAGGGGTAGGGTTAAGGACAAGATTAGGTTTAGGTTAAGGGTTAGGGTTAGGGGTGAATCAACATAATTACCCAACGCGACCAGGCTATCTGGTTGTTTTCTGTAGGTGTGTGTGTGTGTGTGGACGTGTTTAACTATTCTTGTGGGGACCAGCAGTCCCGACAAGAATAGTAAACGAACAAAAATTTGACCAACTGGGGACATTTTGTTTGTCCCCACAAGGTCAAATGCTATTTCTAGGGTGTGTGAGTGTAGTGTGAGTGAGAGAGAGAGAGAGAGAGAGAGAGGAGAGAGAGAGAGAGAGAGAGAGAGAGAGAGAGAGAGAGAGAGAGAGAGAGAGAGAGAGAGAGGAAGTGTCTGTAGTGCATCCAGAACCATTATGACTCTACTATAGTAACTCTTATAGCTTCTCCACGGTCTATAGGATACCAGTCATTAGTGGGAAGACACACTGTCGTGTCATGTGTCAGTCTGTCCCCCGGTGAAATGCAGGGGTCCTAACTGACAAATGATCCCCTCCGGCCCTCTCTCTAACCACCTCCCCCACCTCCCCTTACCACCTATCCCTCATAGCTCTCCTCCTCTCCCTCCCTCCCCATAGGCCCCTGAGCCTGCCCCTGAGCCTGCCCTCGTTCAAAGCTAAGAGATAAAAGGTAGGGTTTACACACCTTAGCCACCTGCACACAACCAGCATGCCCCCTTCCTCCTTACACACACGCAATCAAACAAACACATGCACGCACACACACACACACATACACACACACTTTCGCTCTGTCTTTCACACAAACCTTCAAGCACATTCGCATGCACGCACGCACTCACTCACACACAGACACGCACTCACTCACACACAGACACACACTCACTCACACACAGACACACACTCACTCACTCATACACAGACACACACCCACTCGCACACAGACACACACTCACTCACACACAGACACACACTCACTCACACACACACTCACTCACACACAGACACAGACCCACTCACACACAGACACAAGGTAGTCATCCATCTCCCTCTCTACCTCCGAGGTCTCTAATTAGCATTGGGGTGACACCCTCTGGAATGCCTGGTTATTAGAGAGAGAGAGAGAGATAGACAGAGAGAGAGATAGAGAGAGAGAGAGAGAGAGAGATAGACAGAGAGAGAGAGAGAGAGAGAGAGAGATAGACAGAGAGATAGACAGAGAGATAGACAGAGAGATAGACAGAGAGAGAGAGAGAGACAGACAGACAGACAGACAGACAGACAGACAGACAGACAGACAGACAGACAGAGAGAGAGAGAGAGAGAGAGAGAGAGAGAGAGAGAGAGAGAGAGAGAGAGAGAGAGAGAGAGAGAGAGAGAGAGAGAGAGAGACAGAGAGACAGAGAGACAGAGAGACAGAGAGACAGAGAGATGAGAGGCAGGACTCTTACAGGACAGTTTGGGGTTAATCTCACATCATATCACTTACCTGACCTGGACTGCTGATATCAGCTCAAATCTTCAAGTTATAACAGAGGAGGTTTGACTAGACAAGAACACAGGAGGTTTGACTAGACAAGAACACAGGAGGTTTGACTAGACAAGAACACAGGAGGTTTGACTAGACAAGAACACAGGAGGTTTGACTAGACAAGAACACAGGAGGTTTGACTAGACAAGAACACAGGAGGTTTGACTAGACAAGAACACAGGAGGTTTGACTAGACAAGAACACAGGAGGTTTGACTAGACAAGAACACAGGAGGTTTGACTAGACAAGAACACAGGAGGTTTGACTAGACAAGAACACAGGAGGTTTGACTAGACAAGAACACAGGAGGTTTGACTAGACAAGAACACAGGAGGTTTGACTAGACAAGAACACAGGAGGTTTGACTAGACAAGAACACAGAGACTAGTACATATTTGGCTACAATTGCTATTCCTTGTAGCTCTGCTTGCCAAAAGTCAATGCTCTCTACTCTCTGATTTCAAAGATACAATGCTGGTGAAGGGAATAAACTCCTTGGAAACTTGTAAATGCAGTGGCGATATAGTGCCTTCGGAAATTATTCAGACCCCTTGACTTTTTCCACATTTTGTTACGTTACAGCCTTATTCTAAAATTGATTAAATTGTTTTCTTTTCAATCTACACACAATACCCCATAATGACAAAGCCAAAACAGGTTTTTAGAATGTTTTGCTAATTTATACAAAATAAAAAAACAGAAATATCACATTTACATAAGTATTCAGACCCTTTACTCAGTACTTTGTTGAAGCACCTTTGGCAGCGATTACAGCCTCAAGTCTTCTTGGGTATGACGCTACAATCTTAGCACACCTATATTTGGTGATTTTCTCCCATTCTTCTCTGCAGATCCTCTCAAATTCTGTCAGGTTGGATGGGGAACATTGCTGCACAGCTATTTTCAGGTCTCTCCAGAGATGTTCAATCGGGTTCAAGTCCGGGCTCTGGCTGGGCCACTCAAGGACATTCAAAGACCTGTCCCGAAGCCACTCCTGCGTTGTCTTGGCTGTGTGCTTAGGGTCGTTGTCCTGTTGGAAGGTGAACCTTCAGCCCAGTCTGAGGTCCTGAGTGCTCTGGAGCAGGTTTTCATCAAGGATCTCTCTGTACTTTGCTCCGTTCATCTTTCCCTCGATCCTGACTAGTCTCCATGCTGCTGAAAAACATCCCCACAGCATGATGCTGCCACCACCATGCTTCACCGTAGGGATGGTGCCAAGTTTCCTCCAGACGTAAAGATTGGCATTCAGGCCAAAGAGTTCAATCTTGGTTTCATCAGACCAGAGACTCTTGTTTCTCATGGTCTGAGAGTCTTTAGGTGCCTTTTGGCAAACTCCAAGTGGGCTGTCATGTGCCTTTTACTGAGGAGTGGCTTCCGTCTGGTCACTCTACCATAAAGGCCTGATTGGTGGAGTGCTGCAGAAATTGTTGTCCTTCTGGAAGGTTCTCCCATCTCCACAGAGGAACTCTAGAGCTCTGTCAGAGTGACCATCGGGTTCTTGGTCACCTCCCTGACCAAGGCCCTTCTCCCCTGATTGCTCAGTTTGGCCGGGCGGCCAGCTCTAGGAAGAGTCTAGGTGGTTCCAAACTTCTTCCATTTAAGAATGATGGAGGCCACTGTCTTCAATGTATCAGACATTTTTTGTACCCTTCCCCATATCTGTGCCTCGACACAATCCTGTCTCGGAGCTCTACGGACAATTCCTTTGACCTCATGGCTTGGATTATGCTCTGACATGCACTGTCAACTGTGGGACCTTATATAGACATGTGCGTGCCTTTCTAAATCATGTCCAATCAAATTAATTTACCACAGGTGGTATCCAATTAAAAGTTGTGGAAACATCTCAAGGATTATGTGGTCCTCTGTAGCTCAGCTGGTAGAGCACGGCGCTTGTAACGCCAAGGTAGTGGGTTCGATCCCCGGGACCACCCATACACAAAAAATAAATAAATGTATGCACGCATGACTGTAAGTCGCTTTGGATAAAAGCGTCTGCTAAATGGCATATTATATATTATATATTATTATATTATCAATGGAAACAGGATGCACCTGAGCTCAATTTCGAGTCAAATAGCAAAGGGTCTGAATACTTATGTAAATAAGGTATTTCTGCAAACATTTCTAAAACCCTGTTTCCGCTTTGTCATTATGGGGTATTGTGTGTAGATTGATGAGAAAAATAAATATTGTAATCAATTTTAGAATAAGGCTGTAACGTAACAAAATGTGGAAATATTCAAGGGGTCTGAATACCTTCCGAATGCACTGTGCATATCAATTGGGTAAAACACTTTGTAAACATGATTAAAGTGACCCGTGTTCAATGTCTATGTACATAGGGCAGCAGTCTCTAAGGTGCAGGGTAGAGTACCTGGTGGTAGTCGGCTAGTGACAGTGACCAAGGTTCAGGACAGGGTACTGGCCTGAGGCCGGATAATGGTGACTGTTTAACAGTCTGATGGCCTGGAGATAGAAGCTATTTTTCAGTCTCTCTGTCCTTTCATGCACATGTACTGTCTCCACCTAATAGATGCTAGCGGGGTGAACAGGCCGTGGCTGTGGTCCTTGATGATCTTCTTGGCCTTCCTGTGACACCGGGTGCTGTAGATTACCTGGAGGGCAGGCAATGTGCCCCCGGTGATGCGTTGGGCTGATCGCACCACCCTCTGGAGAGCCCTGCGGTGGGTATTAGGATGCCATTTGGAACAAAGCCATGGTGTTTTAGTTCAGTTTGATTAACCTGAACTGAACTGGCTCCCAAACAACAACATGACCTTTGACCCAGAACCACTGGGCTGGAATGGAACCCTCCTGTTCTATGGTAGGTAGCCAACAACCTCTCCCTCAACATGATCAAGACAAAGGAGATGATTGTGGACTACAGGAAAAAGAAGAGGACCGAGCACGCCCCCATTCTCATCGACAGGGCTGTAGTGGAGCAGGTTGAGAGCTTCAAGTTCCTTGGTGTCCACATCACCAACAAACTAACATGGTCCAAGCACACCAAGACAGTCGTGAAGAGGGCATGACAAAACCTATTCCCCCTAAGGAGACTGAAAAGATTTGGCATGGGTCCTCAGATCCTCAAAAGGTTCTACAGCTGCACCATCGAGAGCATCCTGACTAGTTGCATCACTGCCTGGTATGGCAACTGCTCGGCCTCCGACCGCAAGGCACTACAGAGGGTAGTGCGTACGGCCCAGGACATCACTGGGGCCAAGCTTCCTGCCATCCAGGATCTCTATACCAGGCGGTGTCAGAGGAAGGCTCTAAAAATTGTCAAAGACTCCAGCCACCCTAGTCATAGACTGTTCTCTCTGCTACCGCACAGCAAGCGGTACCGGAGCGCCAAGTCTAGGTCCAAGAGGCTTCTAAACAGCTTCTACCCCCAAGCCATAAGACTCCTGAACATCTAATCAAATGGCTACCCAGACTATTTGCATTGCCCCCCCTTTTACGATGCTGCTACTCTCTGTTTATTATCTACTGTATGCATAGTCACTTTAATAACTCTACCTACATGTACATATTACCTCCATTACCTTGACTAACCGCTGCCCCCACACATTGACTCGGTACCGGTACCCCCTGTATATAGCCTCGCCATTGTTATTTTTACTGCTGCTCTTTAATTATTTGTTACTTGTATTTAATAGTATTTTGTATTTTATTTTTGTGTGATATTTTTTTGGTATTCTTTCTTAAAACTGCATTGTTGGTTAAGGGCTTGTAAGTAAGCATTTCACTTTAAGGTCTACACCTGTTGTATTCGGCGCATGTGACAAATAAAATGTGATCACTGTCCAGTTCTGTGGTTCTGTTGGGCTTTCTAAGAATGTTCACTGTATTCTATAAAATGGAACAATCACTAAAGTGCAGGCTGGCATTTATTACTGAAGCTCAAAAAAGATGTTTTCCTCAGAAAGCTTTGATAGTCTCCATTCCCTTCAATGGTTCCCTTCTACCATCCTGAGTTCATTCCAAATGCAATTTATTCCCAACCATGAACACGATAAGAGGTTTCAGCTGTGTTTGCACGTGTATGTGTGTATGTGTGTGTGGGGTACATTGAGGACAAACCCTGATTCCGGCACTATACCTCCTTTTTCTACGTTTTTCCGACAACAAACATTCTCTGATGAGTGTCCTTTCTTTCATTTGGTCCCTCCAGAGAATGCAGCGTCTCCCACCGCAGTGAACCATATGAGCAGAGTAAATACCTCTTGATGAGAAACATACTTAGGCTACATCCCAAATGGCACCCTATTCGCTATATAGTGCACTACTTTTGAGCAGAGCCCTAGTCAAAAGTAGTGCACTATATAGGGAATAGGCTGCCATTTGGGCACAATGTTTACAGCAGCAGCAGAAAGAACAGATGAAACGCTTCACATTGATGCAGCTTTCATATTTCATTTCAACAGCTCCAGAAATCACTGTGGCTGTGTCACAAATGGCACCATATTCCCTACATAGTGCAATACTTTTGAACAGGGCATTTGGGACATACTGTACATTATCTTTAGCTGTAGCCTATAACTCAGAAATAAGAGTTTGTTTAGTTTGCAGGTTTTGGATTTCATCTGAAGACAGCCAGGGCCTAGGCCAGGAGTCCCCAACTAGATTCAGCCATGCCAGGGCCTAGGCCAGGGGTCCCCAACTAGATTCAGCCATGCCAGGGCCTAGGCCAGGGGTCCCCAACTAGATTCAGCCATGGCACGATTTTTCCTTGAGCGGATGGTCGGGGGGCTGGAACAAAGTTACAAAGAATTTGTACACTGCAAATTGACTGCAAGAATCCCAAAGAGATATAGTATTTGACAAAAACGTATTCATTTCAAACCTTGATTACATTGGGATACGCTCACATATGGCTTTCTATTTATGCGTGGGAATACTTGGGAACATATTTCCTAAATTAAAATCACTTAGAGCTCATTTCCTGGTGATTTTACAGTCTTTATGTCCAATAATGAGAAAAAAAATGTATATCATTTTTTTTTTTGCACAGAAAACTTGTTGGGGAACCCTGGCCTACGCCTTCTACCCTCCCTGACTGTTTCTTGTTGCTGTACCGTGGTAATGTGCCTCCGATGTTTGGCACTGCTCGAACCAACCGCACAACTCACTCCCAATTACCAAATGAATCTAGTCAGGGGGAAGTATGTCAGCTATGCCCTCTCCTGACAACTGATTCACAGAGCATGGCGGTTAGCTCTTCTGCCATAAATCACATTCAAAGGCAGTAATGTTCTGTCCCGCCGCAGAGCAGTTGTGCAACTCTAGTTTGTGTCAGACTCCAACCTAGTCTCAGAGCATATCGTATTATTCTGTACATAAATCCGGGACACTCCATTTAGTATGATATGTTACATTTCGTATGGTATGTATTAATTTGTGGATGTCCATCATCCATTTCGTATGATATGTTAAGAATTACAATTCTATTATACGTTACGAATTTGCAAAAAATGTACAATATGTTACGAATTTGCTAACCATAGGATATGTTACGTATTCTAGCTAGCTGGGTTGCTAGACGTTCACATTATACGCTCACTCATCCATCCTGACTAACCACCCTACTTTCGTTTTTGCCTTAAGTAACCATCTGTCTTATGTAACCATCTGTAACATATCATACTAATATCAGTGTTCCGGATTTACATTTACTATATTACATCTAGTTTATGAGACCAGGCTGCAGACTCAGAAAGAGGATGAATGACAGAAGACTTAACATAGTACCACAGTATTGGTAACACAGTACTTAACATAGTACCACAGTATTGGTAGCACAGTACTTTACATAGTACCACAGTATTGGTAGCACAGTACTTTACATAGTACCACAGTATTGGTGTATCAGTACTTCTTTACTTACTAAAAGGTAGGAGGTTATATACTTCATAGTAAGTCAGTTACTTACATCTGGACCAGGAGTTTTTCTTGACCATGAGACCTGGCCAGGATAACTCTGGGCCCTCGTTACTGTAGGAGTTAAACTAGTTAGGAGTTAAACTCCAGCCCTTAACTGTGCTGTAATGTGACGGATAAGCAGACAGACTGAGGAGCAGTGGACTGGGAATGATGGATCAGAGGATAGCAAGACGCTGGCCCGTTTTACCACATAACTCCTGTTTCCCCACACTGGCCGACCATTTTGAGACTGGTCATTTAGTAGGCTACTTTATCATACTGATACTTCCCTTCATATTATTCTGGATCACACATTCTAAATAAGTGTGATCTGAATAGCATAAAAATTCATCTGATGATGTAGCGAGTGTGGGTGGTTTCTGTCAAAGTCTGTGTCTGCGTCAATGTCTGGTCCATTAGGTTGGAGTTGAGCGCAGAGCAGAACAGACGACAGTATGAATAACTATGAGTGCTTAACCTCAGTGGACCTGCCACACCAAGTAACGGAGGAGAGAATACACTCTGACTCATAGCATGTATAATAAGAGAGGGAGAGAGAGAGGGAGAGAGAGAGAGAGAGAGAGAGAGAGAGAGAGAGAGAGAGAGAGAGAGAGAGAGAGAGAGAGAGAGAGAGAGAGAGAGAGAGAGAGAGAGAGAGAGAGAGAGAGAGAGAGAGAGAGAGAGAGAGAGAGAGAGAGAGAGAGAGAGAGAGAGAGAGAGAGAGAGAGAGAGAGAGAGAGAGACAGCGAGAGAGACAGCGAGAGAGACAGCGAGAGAGACAGCGAGAGAGACAGCGAGAGAGACAGCGAGAGAGACAGCGAGAGAGAAAGAGCGAGAGAGAGAGAGCGAGACAGCGAGACAGCGAGAGAGAAAGAGCGAGAGAGAGAGAGAGAGAGAGAGAGAGAGAGAGAGAAAGAGAGAGAGAGAGAGAGAGAGAGAAAGAGAGAGAGAGAGAGAGAGAGAGAGAGAAAGAGAGAGAGAGAAAGAGAGAGAGAGAGAGCTACAGACGTTAGACGGTAACAGTAGTTGCCTCCCAGGCCTGTGTGTGTGTGTATTTGTGTGCGCATGCTAACCACAACCAGATACCATAGGGAGCTACGCCTGGGAACCCCCACCTCTCTTCTATCGTGTTCAAACCACAACTACTGTAGGGAAATTTCCCCAGTGACTTTACAAAGTAGTCAGCTCACGTAATGGATATCATAAAATAACAAGTAATACTGATTGAGACAAGTCGTGGGCTACTGAGTAATGTAGTCAATCAATCATTGCAGTGAACATGTTATAAGTATACACCTAAATGTTGGGGAATAATAAGGTTTGGTATTTCAAATCAAAAGAGTTTATGAAATGTTGAGCAGTCTGATCTGGCTAAAATGTGCAGAAGGTTTTTTCTGAAGCAGAATTCACAATGGATGAAAAATGTGGATTGTAGTTTTGATACCGGAATGTTCCATAGAAGGTATTCTGGGCATTCTAGCTAATATTCTAGAAACAACCTTAGGAGTCCACTGTACACAGAACACTTAGAACAAAAGGACTAGCTAGAATGAAGAGTTCTTCGGCTGTCCTTGTAGGTAGAAGAACCCTTTTTTGGTTCCAGGTAGAACCCTTTCCTCCCCCCAACGAATAAGAAGAAGCCTTTTCTGAACCCTTGGTTCTAAGAGTGTAGCTAACACAACCCAGAGGTAATGTTTAGTAAACTATTAGTCTGAAGGAGATGAGCTACTGTGAGTTTAATCTACACAGTGAGCCAGACACTATCAAGTCTGGACTGGCACTCAGTCCCAGATACAGTCTCATCAGCACATCTCTGCTAAGCTGTGTGTGAGACTGCGCACACTTCACACACACATGCACATATGCATGCATGCACACACACGCATGACACACACACATTCGCGTGCACGTATACATGCACACGCACGCGCACACACACAGTATCTGCCAGTGCCAAAAACCCTTAGATGAAACTCCAAGTTTATACGACTTGTGCATCTTATGAATACCACTTTGCATGGCTACAGAGAGAGAGGGGGAAAACACAAACCTAACCAAGCATCTACAGTACTCTAAATCTATTGTTTGAAGTTTCATTTTCTTCTGTGATGTGACTATGTGGCATAGCGAGGTTAGTTAAGAAGACCATTAGGGTTAATGGTTGGGGCGGATTCAAGCCCTTCATCTCCAGCAGCAGGAACAAAGTCCTGCCAGATTTGGGGGATTCTGGGACTTCTGAGACTATTCTGAGGTGGATT
The DNA here is from genome assembly GCF_020615455.1 of Coregonus clupeaformis. Classification (NCBI taxonomy): domain Eukaryota; kingdom Metazoa; phylum Chordata; class Actinopteri; order Salmoniformes; family Salmonidae; genus Coregonus; species Coregonus clupeaformis. The sequence continues at coordinate 41,159,022 of NC_059209.1, read as the reverse complement.
TGAGGGGGGGAGTTCCCCAAGAGAGGAGAGGAGGCAGGTGTGTCATGAAGCATGGATCAAGGAGATACTAGTCTGACTAAAGCCTAATACAGGTGTTGTATCTCTGTGTACTAATATAGTGTATATGCTTTAGTATGAAAGTATTTTAAATCACACACATGCGCGATTGGTTTTAAACGCAAATCGATGCTTCATCAGCTGTTTCAATCAACCAATGGTATTTAGTATTTATTAGGATTCCCATTAGCCCCTGCAAAAGCAGCAGCTACTCTTCCTGGGGTCCACATGAAACATTACATAATACATAGTACAGAACATTATTAGTCAAGGACTGAAATACATACAGTGCATTCGGAAAGTATACACACCCCATGAATTTTTTTAAGTTCTGTTACATTACAGCCTTATTCTAAAATTGATTATTTTGCTCAGTACATTGTTTTCACTGAGGAAATGTACGCCTCTGCTGTTAATGACCATGCAGAGGATTTTCCCAAGGTTGCTGTCGATGCATATCCCACGGTAGTTATTGGGGTCAAATCTCTCTCCACTTTCGTGGATTGGGGTGATCAGTCCTTGCTTCCAAATATTGGGGAAGATGCCAGAGCTGAGGATGATGTTAAAGAGAATAAGTATAGCCAATTGGAATTTGAGGTCTGTATATTTTATTATTTCATTTAGGATACCATCAACACCACAGGCCTTTTTGGGTTGGAGGGTTTGTATTTTGTCCTGTAGATCATTCAATCTACAGCGCATTAGGAAAGTATTCAGACCCCTTATTTTTTTCCACATTGTGTTACTTTACAGCCTAATTCTAAAATGGATTTTTTTTTAAATAATCCTCATCAATCTACACACAATACCCCATAATGACAAAGTGAAAACAGGTTTTTAGAAATTGTTGCAAATGTATTAAACATAAAAAACAGAAATACCTTTTTACATAAGTATTCAGACCCTTTGCTATGAGACTCAAAATTGAGCTCAGGTGCATCCTGTTTCCATTGATCATCCTTGAGATGTTTCTACAACTTGATTGGAGTCCACCTGTGGTAAATTCAATTGATTGGACATGATTTGGAAAGGCACACACCTGTCTATATAAGGTCCCACAGTTGACAGTGCATGTCAGAGCAAAAACCAAGCCACGAGGTCGAAGGAATTGTCCGTAGAGCTCCGAGACAGGATTGTGTCGAGGCACAGATATGGGGAAGGGTACCAAAAAATTTCAGCATTGAAGGTCCCCAAGAACACAGTGGCCTCCATCATTCTTAAATGGAAGAAGTTTGGAACCACCAAGACTCTTGCTAGAGCTGACCGACCGGCCAAACTTAGCAATCGAGGGAGAAGGGCCTTGGTCAGGGAGGTGACCAAGAACCCGATGGTCACTCTGACAGAGCTCCAGAGTTCCTCTGTGGGAATGGGAGAACCTTCCAGAAGAACAACCATCTCTGCAGCACTCCACCAATCAGGCTTTTATGGTAGAGTGGCCAGACAGAAGCCACTCCTCAGTAAAAGGCACATGACAGCCCGCTTGGTTTGCCAAATGGCACCTAAAGACTCACAGACCATGAGAAACAAGATTCTCTGGTCTGATGAAACCAAGATTGAACTCTTTGGCCTGAATCGCAAGCATCATTTCTGGAGGATACCTGGCACAGTCCCTACGGTGAAGCATGGTGGAGGCAGCATCAAGCTGTGGGGATGTTTTTCCAGCAGCAGGTACTGGGAGACTAGACAGGATCGAGGGAAAGATGAACGAAGCAAAGTACAGAGAGATCCTTGATGAAAACCTGTTCCAGAGCGCTCAGGACCTCAGACTGGGGCGGAGGTTCACCTTCCACCAGGACAACGACCCTAAGCACACAGCCAAGACAAGACAGGAGTGGCTTCGGGACAAGTCTCTGAATGTCCTTGAGTGGCCCAGCCAAAGCCCGGACTTGAACCCAATCGAACATCTCTGGAGAGACCTGAAAAAAGCTATGCAGCGATGCTCCCCATCCAACCTGATAGAGCTTGAGAGGAGCTGCAGAAAAGAATGGGAGAAACTCCCCAAATACAGGTGTGCCACGCTTGTAGCGTCACATCCAAGAAGACTCAAAGCTGTAATCGCTGCCAAAAGTGCTTCAACAAAGTACTGAGTAAAGGGTCTGAATCCTTATGTAAATGTGATATTTCAGTTTTTTATTTTCAGTAAATTTTCAAAAATATCTAAAACCAGTTTTTGCTTTGTCATTATGGGGTATTGTGTGTAGATTGATGAGGGGGGGATTAATCCATTTTAGAATAAGGCTGTAACATAACAAAATGTGGAAAAAGTCAAAGGGTCTGAATAATTTACAATTGCACTGTACATTTAAAACGTCACACATAGCCTACATATCAGTACATACACACAATATCTAGGTCTAATGCATAGTAGAGGGCAAATTACAATACAAGATAAATGAAATGACTGTGTCTCTTCACAGTCCCCTTTTTACTGTAAGGTGTTCTTTGTCTGTTTTGTTTTATTGGTTTTTATTGCTACAGTAGTTTGAGTTACCTGGGGTGGCAGAGAGTTCCATGTGGTCATGGCTCTATTCAATACTGTGTGTTTTTCCAGCCTCTGTTCTGTTAAGTGTCTCAGTTATTTTACTGTTGCAACTGACGTGTATACTGTTGAGTTCTCAGCGTACATAGCCAACACAGGCTTTATTCAAGGTCAGTGGAAGGTAATTTGTAAAAACAGAAAACAATAATAGCCCTAGCCGGCTGCCCTGCGGTACACCACACTCAACTGAATTTGCATGAGACAGGCTTCCATTAACGAAAACCCTCTGTGTTCTATTAGATAGGTAACTCTCAATCCATAATAAGGTAAAGGATGCAAATCCATAACAAGTTTTTTCAGCCATAGGTTATGATCAATGACATCAGAAGCTGCACTGAAGTCTAACAAAACAGCTCCCACAATCTTCTTACTATGAATTTCTTTCAGACAATCATCAGTCATTTGTATTCAGTGCCAAGCATGTTGAGTACCCTTCCCTATAAGCCTGCTGAAAGTCTGTTGTTAATTTGTGTTCTGTAAAATAACTTTGTATTTGATCAAACACCATTTTTCCCAAAAGATTGTTAAGCACTTGTAACAGGCTGATTGGTCAGCTGTTTGCACCATTATAGGGTGCTCTGCTATTCTTGGGTATTTGAATGACCTTTGCCTACATCCATGTCTGAGGGCACACACCATCTTCTAGGCTTAAATTTAAGATGTGGCAAACAGGAGTCACAATGTATACCGTTACCAACCAGCAATTTACCATCCAGGTTGTCGGTACCTTATTTATAGATAGTAACAATTGTTTCACCTCTTCCACACCCACTTTGTGGAACTCCAAACTACAGTGCTAGTCTTTCATTATTTGGTCCATTATGCATGAATATGAAGGCTCAGCATTTGTTGTTTGCATGTCATACCTAAGTTTGCTAATCTTGTCAACAAGAAATGTATTAAAGTGGTTGGCAATATCAAAGGGTTTTGTTATGAACATCTACCTCAATAAAGGCGGCAGGTAGCTTAGTGGGTAAGAGCGTTGTGCCAGTAACCGAAAGGTCGCTGGTTCTAATCCCCGAGCCGACTAGGTGAAAAATCTGTCGATGTGCCCTTAAGCAAGGCACTTAACCCTAATTGCTCCTGTAAGTCGCTCTGGATAAGAGCGTCTGCTAAATGACTAAAATGTAAATGTAAGGATGGAGCTGAGTAAGCTTTCTTGCCTAGAGTTTCATTTAAAGTACTCCAGTGCTTTTTACTATTGTTCTTTATATAATTTATCCTTGTTCCATAGAATAGTTTCTTCTTTTTTGTTTAGTTCAGTTACGTGATATCTTAATTTACTGTATGTTTGCCAGTCTGCTGTGTTGTCAGACTTGTTTGCTATCCCCTTTGCCTCATCCCTCTCAGCCATACAGTGTTTTAATTCATCGTCTATCCATGGGGATCTGGCAGCTCTAACAGTCAGTTTCTTGATGGGCCATGCCTATCAGTAACCGGAAGAAGCAGGTGTTGGCCATGTGGACCGCGGTTTCCACAGTTTAATTAACGTTATCTTAGCTATCAAGATATAAAAAAAAACTGTAGTGTTCCCTGAATGCTAAAGCAAAGATCATACTGTAGAACATTTCATTTCAGGGATGACGTACAGCACATTTATTCGGAGGAAATCAAGGATCAAAGCATCCCTCTAAGAGTATCTCTGAAAAACCATCAACTTGAAAACTGCGAACCTAAGCATTCAATATAAAAGTAGCGTTCAAAAGTGCAACCTGTCGAGCTTCAGTGAAATGCAACAGTTGAGGGCGATTGCCAAAAAAATAAGGTTTGTTTGTCTTGGCTGGGTGGCAAAACACAGAGCAGAGAGATCAGGCAGAGACACACACACACACACACACACACACACACACACACACACACACCACAGATCCTCACAAAGCTACTCACATGAAAAAATACTATAGTATACTATGGTATAAATACTATAGTATTCACTGTAAGTAAAGTCCGCAAAAACACTACAGTGAATACTGTAGTATTTACTGTAGTGTTGCAGACATGACTGTAGTATAAAGTAGTATTTACAGTTTACTATAGTATAAATACTGTAGTAAAAAAACTGTATTAATTATACTGTAGTATTTACTGTAGTGTTTTTGCAGACTGTAGTATACTGTATTATTTACTGTAGTGTTTTTGCGGACTGTAGTATAATGTAGTATTTACTGTAGTGTTTTTGCGGACGTTACTGTAGTATTTACTATAGCGTTTTAGTTTTATTATCTTTGGCATAGCAGCGTGGGCTTTCTCTTTGAGGAAACCTATTGGACACAATGCTCAAAGAGCACATTTTCCATAACCTGTAGGTAGGTAGGACTGAGGTCTGAACAGATAGTTCAGATCTTCTGCTCTTTTCTATAACCTGTAGGGAACACAATATATGGTATATACTTAGCATGTCGGTTTCTCACTTATGTGTGACACAAATGTGGGTATGGGGGAGGGGTATGGGAAGGGTATATGCAAATGAAATACTGTAGTATATACTACTGTAGTGTTTTTGTGGATATTACTGAACTATTTACTATAGTATTTTTGCGGTTAGTAGTATACTGTAGTATTTACTATAGTATTCTACAGTATACTACAAAATTCTATAGTAAGTACTGTAGCATTCTATAGTAAAATGTAGTGTAGCATTGCAACAGATGGAGGATCTAGAGGGAATCTGATAGGATTTAATTGAATTAAGTTGCCACGGTTGCATGTTGACTTCACGCTCGGTTAGCAGTCAGATATGGGGACCAAAGAGCAGTGTTGCAGGTCATTGGGGGGACAGGGTTGTGTCCTGAAGCTGCGTGTGTGTGTGTGAACTTGTTTAACTATACTTGTGGGGACCAGAAGTCTCCACAAGAATAGTAAACTAACAAAATGTGGACATTTTGTTAGTCCCCACAAGGTCAAATGCTATTTCTAGGGGGTTTAGGGTTAAGGTTAGAATCAGTGTTACAATTAGGTTTAGGGTTAGGGTTAGTTTTAGGGTTAGGAGCTAGGGTTAGGTTTAGGGTTAGGTTTAGGGTTAGGTTTTGGGGTTAAGTTTACTGTTAGGGTTTAAGGTAAGGGTAAGGGTTTACAAACAACAAACAACTGGGATAAACAAAATGATTATGTGAGGAGAGGAGGGGAGCTGGGGAGATGGTTATGATCTTTGTAAACTGTGAGGAGAGGAGGGGAGCTGGTTATGATCTTTGTATACTGTGAGGAGAGGAGGGGAGCTGGGGAGATGATTATGATCTTTGTATACTGTGAGGAGAGGAGGGGAGCTGGTTATGATCTTTGCACACTGTGAGGAGGACGAGAGCCGCTGGGGAGGTCGTTATGTTTATGTCATTTCTCCAGTGGAATAATAAAGCTTTGTGATTTTTAAAATGAAAGAAAGGCAAAATGTTTGTCACCATTTCATGCAGAAACATTTTAGGACATTCTACAGTTCTGTGAAGATTATCACCACTGAAGTGATTTCCCTCTTATCAGAAAGTGTTCTCAGAATATTCCTCCAAACAGGATATATGGCTTGGGCTAACAATGCTCTGACTAAAATATTTAATTCCACTACCTCTCTCTCTCCGAGGCCCCTGCACACCCTGTTTTGCATTTGAATCATCTAAAATCAGGGGAATCACTTACCTCCACCCAGTTTCTCTCTCATGTTTATTTAAACACAAAGTTTCCAAGTAGTCTGCAATGAATTTATATTTGGGTAAGGCGGGCGAACGTCTCACTACCCTGGCTTCGTGCCCTTCCGCAGGCTTACCACGGAGGATAGTGCCCCGTTTCCATAGCGCTAGCTGATTGATTCAGTCTTTAATGGCTTCCTCTGTTGGGCAGACTGGAGGGATGCATCCCAAATGACACCCTATCCCTATATAGTGCACTACTTTTGACCAAAGTCAAAAGTAGTACACTACATAGAGAATAGGGTGTCATTTGGGACTTAAGACAAGGACTAGCATAACATCTGTAAGGGCGGACCGGGCGGGCACACAGGCAGGGCCTGCTCTCTCTCTCTCTGTTACCCTCATCTGTGGTGCAGTTAAAGAGCGGTATCAGCCTGTTCTGTGGCCTGGGAAGATGACGTGCTCCATTATTAAAACAACTGAGTCAAAATGAAAAATGAGAGTCGGCCCTATACTTTGCTACTGGTGTGTAGATTAGGGTTAGGGTCCCTCAGAGGGGAATAGGGTTCAGCATCTGATGTTAGGGGTAAGGATCGGTGGGTAGCCATGCTGTTTTCTCTGTGATAAAGTCACACAGAGAGTGTTAATGTCAAGTGTAGTTAAGTGTTAATGTGTGTTTTGGGTGTTTTTGTATCTCAAACAAATGTAAGAACAAGCCTATAAAGACCAGTAGTCCATTTATACTACAGAGTAGATGTAGCCTGGTCCCTGATCTATTTGAGATGTAATACCAACTCCTATGGTCATTGATTGACATTGTTTGGTGTGACAAGGAGTTGGCAAGACAGCACAAACAGATCTGGAACCAGGCTAGAGTAGCTGAGGTTATATTAGAAGAGGATCTCATTGATGAAGCAGCCTATTGTAGGCTACTGGAACCTACTGTATAGGCTACTGGAACCTACTGGAACCTACTGTATAGGCTACTGGAACCTACTGGAACCTACTGTATAGGCTACAGTAACCTACTGGAACCTACTGTATAGGCTACTGGAACCTACTGGAACCTACTGTATAGGCTACTGGAACCTACTGGAACCTACTGTATAGGCTACAGTAACCTACTGTATAGGCTACTGGAACCTACTGTAACCTACAGTAACCTACTGTAACCTACAGTAACCTACTGTATAGGCTACTGGAACCTACTGTAACCTACAGTAACCTACTGTAACCTACTGTAGCCTACTGTAACGCCTACTGCATTCTACTGTAAAGTCTACTGTAACCTACCTCATCAAGAGAAGCCAAGAACAATGTGCACCTGCAAAGCTGCAACACCAGACTTGAAACAAAAAGCTAACTAAAAACAGAAGCTTTGGCCAAAACCACTACACAGGGCCTCTTCCCTAATCCCTCCGTTTAAAGGAGGATAAAACAGGAGATTTAAAGCAGGGGAAAACTCCCAGTGAGAGAAACAGGCTTGGACAGAGCAGAAAGCATTTATTTGCGTTTGAATTTGATTTGGCTAATTAAGAGGAGTGGGATGTAAGACATGCGTAAACACTCTGCTTCGGAAAAGAACAGGCCCCCACTGAGATGAAACACGCGGGCACACACACGCACGTACACATATTTTTACATTTACATTTTAGTCATTTAGCAGACGCTCTTATTCAGAGCGACTTACAGTTAGTGAGTGCATACATTATTTATTTTTCATACTGGCCCCCCGTGGGAATCGAACCCACAACCCTGGCGTTGCAAACGCCATGCTCTACCAACTGAGCTACACATACACACGTTCGTTCGCTCACACACACACACACAATTAATCAGCATTTGACTCTCTAAACAGTACAGGCCTTAGCGATCTGCTCCATTTCCTTCCTTGTAAGCAGCGATTGACACATGAAAGCAGTGACATTTCACAGTCAGCTAATCTCAGTTATACATGTACAGTTGAAGTCGGAAGTTTACATACACTTAGGTTGGAGTCATTAAAACTCGTTTTTCAACCAATCCACACATTTCTTGTTAACAAACTATAGTTTTGGCAAGTTGAATAGGACATCTACTTTGTGCATGACAAGTAATTTTTCCAAAAATTGTTTACAGACAGATTATTTAATTTATAATTCACTGTATCACAATTCCAGTGGGTCAGAAGTTTACATACACTAAGTTGACTGTGCCTTTAAACCGTTTGGAAAATTCCAGAAAATGATGTCATGGCTTTAGAAGCTTCTGATAGGCTAATTGACATAATTTGAGTCAATTGGAGGTGTACCTGTGGATGTATCTCAAGGCCTACCTTCAAACTCAGTGCCTCTTTGCTTGACATCATGGGAAAATCAAAATAAATCAGTCAAGACCTCAGAAAAAAAATTCTAGACCTCCACAAGTCTGGTTCATCGTTGGGAGCAATTTCCAAAACGCCTGAAGGTACCACGTTCATCTGTACAAACAATAGTACGCAAGTATAAACACCATGGGACCACGCAGCCGTCATACCGCTCAGGAAGGAGACGCGTTCTGTCTCCTAGAGATCAACGTACTTTGGTGCGAAAAGTGCAAATCAATCCCAGAACCACAGCAAAGACCTTGTGAAGATGCTGGAGGAAAAAGGTACAAAAGTATCTATATCTGTGACACTCTGGCTCCAGGGACTCTGATTGTTGAGCCAGGGTTGTTATTTTCATTTAGGGTGTATTTCTATGTTGGATCTAGTTGTTCATTTCTATGTTTGGTTTTGTTGTTGATTAGTCATATGACTCCCAATCGGAGGTAACGAGTGTCAGCTGTCGGCTCGTTATCTCTGATTGGGAGCCATATTTAAACTGTGTGGTTTCACCTGGGTTTTGTGGGTTTTTGTTCCTGTACAGTATTTGTAACTGTGGACTTCACTAGTCGTCTTGGTTTATTGTTTTTGTCGTTCGTGTACTTTTCTCTAATAAAGTCATGTTCGTTCAACGCGCTGCGTTTTGGTCTCCTTCGCTCATTGACGACCGTGACAATATCCACAGTAAAACTAGTCATATATCGACATAACTTGAAAGGCCGCTCAGCAAGGAAGAAGCCACTGCTCCAAAACCGCATTAAAAAAGCCAGACTACGGTTTGCAACTGCACATGGGGACAAAGATCATACTTTTTTGAGAAATGTCCTCTGGTCTGATGAAACAAAAATAGAACTGTTTGGCCATAATGACCATCGTTATGTTTGGAGGAAAAAGGGGGTTTCTTGCAAGCCGAAGAACACCATCCCAACCTGAAGCACGGGGGTGGCAGCATCATGCTGTGGGGGTGCTTTGCTGCAGGAGGGACTGGTGCACTTCACAAAATAGATGGCATCATGAGGAAGGAAAATTATGTGGATATATTGAAGCAACATCTCAAGACATCAGTCAGGAAGTTAAAGCTTGGTCGCAATTGGGTCTTCCAAATTGACAACGACCCCAAACATACTTCCAAAGTTGTGGCAAAATGGCTTAATGACAACAAAGTCAAGGTAATGGAGTGGCCATCACAAAGCCCTGACCTCAATCCTATAGAAAATGTGTGGGCAGAACTGAAAAAGCGTGTGCGAGCAAGGAGGCCTAAAAAGCTGACTCAATTACACCAGCTCTGTCAGGAGGAATGGGCCAAAATTCACCCAACTTATTGTGGGAAGCTTGTGGAAGGCTACCCGAAACGTTTGACCCAAGTTAAACAATTTAAAGGCAATGCTAACAAATACAAATTGAGTGTATGTAAACTTCTGACCCACTGGGAATGTGATGAAATAAATAAAATCTGAAATAAATAAATTTTCTCTACTATTATTCTGACATTTCACATTCTTAAAATAAAGTGGTGATCCTAACTGACCTAAGAAAATATATTTTTACTAGGATTAAATGTCAGGAATTGTGAAAAACTGAGTTTAAACGTATTTGGCTAAGGTGAATGTAAACTTCCGACTTCAACTGTATATACACAGAGAAAGACAGACCTCCAATGTAGGAGACCTGTAGAGCTGAGCTGATACTCACTGGGCTTGTTGTTGGTGTCTTAGGAGCTGTAAGTGTGTGTGTGTGTGAGGTTGTTCTTTTTCTTTGTTGGTGTCAGGGCAGGGGCTGTGTGTGTCTATGTCTCTCTCGGTCCCCTGAGACCAAAGAGTCCTGTACCCATTCCCCAACAACCAGCCTCTGTCTATAGGGTCTCTGTAGTTCCTCTGGTCCTGTTAATGGATCACAGCTGGTAGCCATGAACCAACCACAGCTCGCCGGGCTGCCCACCGCACAACATCAAAGACCTAAAGTCCACCAGGGACAGGATATTTCAATTAGCCTCCCCCTAACACATACATACACACACAAATTCAAAATGGATTACATAGATTTTTTATCTCTCACCAATCTACACACAATACTCCATAATGACATAGTGAAAACATGTTTTTAGAAATCTTTCAAAATGTATTGAAAATGAAATACATAAATATCGAATGTACTTATGTATTCACACCCCTTTGACACTCTAAATTGAGCTCAGGTGCATCCAATTTCCTTTGATCATCCTTGAGATGTTACTACAACTTGTGGCCCATTCAATTATTTGGACATGATTTAGAAAGAAACACACCCGTCTATACAAAGTCCCACAGTTTATGCCGCATCACAATTATATCTCTGAGATTTACAGACAGTTCCTTTGACTTTATGGTATAGTTTCTGCTCTGACATGCACTATATATCTGGGCAAGGGTATAAAACAATTTCTAGAGTGTTGATAGTTTCCAAGAGCACAGTGGTCTCCATCACTGGGAAATTTGAAAAATATGGAACTACCCAGACTCTGCCTAGAGCTGGCCGTCTGACCAAACTGAGCAACCAGGCAAGAAGGACCTTGGTCAGGGAGGTGACCAAGAACCAAATGACCACTCTGACAGAACTACAGAGTTCCTTTGCTGAGATGGGAGAACCTGTCAGAAGGACAACAGTCTCTAGAGCACTTCACCAATCTGGGCTTTGGAAGCCACTCCTGAGAAAAAGGCACGTGAAAGACTGATGAGACCAATTGAATTATTTGGCCTGAATGCAAAGCGCTATGTCTGGTGGTGGCAGCATCATGCTACGGGGATGATATTCAGAGGCAGGGACTGGGAGACTGGTAAGGATAGAGGGAACAATGAATGGAGCCAAATACAGGCAAATAAGAACCTGCTTCAGAATGCAAACGACATTAGACTGAGGCGAAGATTTACGTTCCAACAGGACAATGACCCCAAGCATACAGCTAAATCAATGCTGGCATGGCTTCAGAACAAGAATGTGAAAGTCCTTGAGTGGCCCAGCCAAATCCCAGACTTAAATCCCATTGAAAATCTGTGGAAAGACTTGAAGATTGTTGTTCACCGTCACTCCACATCTAACTTAAAAGAGCTTGAGAAAATCTGCAAGGAAGAATAGGAGAAGATCCCCAAATCCAGATGTGCAAAGCTGATAGAGACATACCCAAGACAATTCAAAGCTGTAATCGCCGTCAAAGGTGCTTCTACAAAGTATTGACTCAGGGGTGTGAATACTTATGTAAATGAGATATTTCTCTATTTCATTTTCAATACATTTGCAAAAACTACTAAAAACATGTTTTCACTTTGTCATTATTGGGTATTGTGTGTAGATGGGTGAGAAAAAAAAGTATATTTAATTTTGAATTGAGGTGGTAACACAACAAAATGTGGAATAAGTCAAGGGGTATGAATACCTTCTGAAGGTACTGTATCTTAGTGAGAGATGAGTGGTGTGGGACGACTGGGGTCCCTCCGTTTCCTCTTACCTTCCGGGTCTTGTTTTGGAGAAGGAAAAGTTAATCGGGTTCAAAGTCATAAAGGGGACACAGTTGGGTGGGGTTGTTGTTTTGGACAGCACAGTGACAGACACACACTAACCTGGAGCACAGTGACATAGACACACATAACCTGTAACACAGTGACATAGACACAAACTAACCTGTAGCACAGTGACATAGACACAAACTAACCTGTAGCACAGTGATATAGACACACACTAACCTGTAACACAGTGACATAGACACAAACTAACCTGTAGCACAGTGACATAGACACACATAACCTGTAGCACAGTGACATAGACACAAACTAACCTGTAGCACAGTGACATAGAGACACACTAACCTGTAGCACAGTGACATAGAGACACACTAACCTGTAGCACAGTGACATAGAGACACACTAACCTGTAGCACAGTATCATAGACACACTAACCTGGAGCACAGTGACATAGACACACATAACCTGTAACACAGTGACATAGACACAAACTAACCTGTAGCACAGTGACATAGACACAAACTAACCTGTAGCACAGTGATATAGACACACACTAACCTGTAACACAGTGACATAGACACAAACTAACCTGTAGCACAGTGACATAGACACACACTAACCTGCAGCACAGTGACATAGACACAAACTAACCTGTAGCACAGTGACATAGAGACACACTAACCTGTAGCACAGTGACATAGAGACACACTAACCTGTAGCACAGTGACATAGAGACACACTAACCTGTAGCACAGTATCATAGACACACTAACCTGTAGCACAGTGACATAGAGACACACTAACCTGTAGCACAGTGACATAGAGACACACTAACCTGTAGCACAGTGACATAGAGACACACTAACCTGTAGCACAGTATCATAGACACACTAACCTGTAGCACAGTGACATAGAGACACACTAACCTGTAGCACAGTGTCATAGACACACACTAACCTGTAGCACAGTGACATAGACACACACTAACCTGTAGCACAGTGACATAGAGACACACTAACCTGTAGCACAGTGACATAGAGACACACTAACCTGGAGCACAGTGACATAGAGACACACTAACCTGGAGCACAGTCACATAGAGACACACTAACCTGGAGCACAGTGACATAGATACGCACTAACCTGTAGCACAGTGACATAGACACACTAACCTGTAGCACAGTGACAGAGACACACTAACCTGTAGCACAGTGACATAGACACACACTAACCTGTAGCACAGTGACATAGACACACACTAACCTGTAGCACAGTGTCTTAGACACACACTAACCTGTAGCACAGTGTCATAGACACACACTAACCTGTAGCACAGTGACATAGAGACACACTAACCTGTAGCAGTGTCATAGACACACACTAACCTGTAGCACAGTGACATAGAGACACACTAACCTGTAGCACAGTGACATAGAGACACACTAACCTGTAGCACAGTGACATAGAGACACACTAACCTGTAGCACAGTGACATAGACACACTAACCTGTAGCACAGTGACATAGAGACACACTAACCTGTAGCACAGTGACATAGAGACACACTAACCTGTAGCACAGTGACATAGAGACACACTAACCTGTAGCACAGTGACATAGAGACACACTAACCTGTAGCACAGTATCATAGACACACTAACCTGTAGCACAGTGACATAGAGACACACTAACCTGTAGCACAGTGACATAGAGACACACTAACCTGGAGCACAGTGACATAGAGACACACCAACCTGGAGCACAGTGACATAGACACACACTAACCTGTAGCACAGTGACATAGATACACACTAACCTGTAGCACAGTGACATAGACACACACTAACCTGTAGCACAGTGACATAGACACACTAACCTGTAGCACAGTGACATAGAGACACACTAACCTGTAGCACAGTGACATAGACACACTAACCTGTAGCACAGTGACAGAGACACACTAACCTGTAGCACAGTGACATAGACACACACTAACCTGTAGCACAGTGACATAGACACACACTAACCTGTAGCACAGTGTCATAGACACACACTAACCTGTAGCACAGTGTCATAGACACACACTAACCTGTAGCACAGTGACATAGAGACACACTAACCTGTAGCAGTGTCATAGACACACACTAACCTGTAGCACAGTGACATAGAGACACACTAACCTGTAGCACAGTGACATAGAGACACACTAACCTGTAGCACAGTGACATAGAGACACACTAACCTGTAGCACAGTGACATAGACACACTAACCTGTAGCACAGTGACATAGAGACACACTAACCTGTAGCACAGTGACATAGAGACACACTAACCTGTAGCACAGTGACATAGATACACACTAACCTGTAGCACAGTATCATAGACACACTAACCTGTAGCACAGTGACATAGAGACACACTAACCTGTAGCACAGTGACATAGAGACACACTAACCTGTAGCACAGTGACATAGAGACACACTAACCTGGAGCACAGTGACATAGAGACACACTAACCTGGAGCACAGTGACATAGAGACACACTAACCTGGAGCACAGTGACATAGACACACATTAACCTGTAGCACAGTGACATAGATACACACTAACCTGTAGCACAGTGACATAGACACACACTAACCTGTAGCACAGTGACATAGACACACACTAAATTGTAGCACAGTGACATAGAGACACACTAACCTGTAGCACAGTGACATAGAGACACACTAACCTGTAGCACAGTGACATAGAGACACACTAACCTGGAGCACAGTGACATAGACACAAACTAACCTGTAGCACAGTGACATAGACACAAACTAACCTGTAGCACAGTGACATAGAGACACACTAACCTGGAGCACAGTGACATAGACACACACTAACCTGTAGCACAGTGACATAGAGACAAACTAACCTGTAGCACAGTGACATAGACACACACTAACCTGGAGCACAGTGACATAGACACACACTAACCTGTAGCACAGTGACATAGAGACACACTAACCTGTAGCACAGTGACATAGAGACACACTAACCTGGAGCACAGTGACATAGACACACACTAACCTGGAGCACAGTGACATAGACACACACTAACCTGTAGCACAGTGACAGAGACACACTAACCTGTAGCACAGTGACATAGAGACACACTAACCTGTAGCACAGTGACATAGAGACACACTAACCTGTAGCACAGTGACATAGACACACTAACCTGTAGCACAGTGACATAGACACACTAACCTGTAGCACAGTATCATAGACATACACTAACCTGTAGCACAGTGACATAGAGACACACTAACCTGTAGCACAGTGACATAGAGACACACTAACCTGTATCACAGTGACATAGACACACTAACCTGTAGCACAGTGACATAGAGACACACTAACCTGGAGCACAGTGACATAGACACACACTAACCTGTAGCACAGTGACATAGATACACACTAACCTGTAGCACAGTGACATAGACACACACTAACCTGTAGCACAGTGACATAGAGACACACTAACCTGGAGCACAGTGACATAGAGACACACTAACCTGGAGCACAGTGACATAGACACACACTAACCTGTAGCACAGTGACATAGATACACACTAACCTGTAGCACAGTGACATAGACACACAATAACCTGTAGCACAGTGACATAGACACACACTAACCTGTAGCACAGTGACATAGACACACACTAACCTGTAGCACAGTGACATAGACACACACTAACCTGTAGCACAGTGACATAGACACACTAACCTGTAGCACAGTGACATAGACACACACTAACCTGTAGCACAGTGACATAGACACACACTAACCTGGAGCACAGTGACATAGAGACACACTAACCTGTAGCACAGTGACATAGACACACATAACCTGTAGCAGTGACATAGAGACACACTAACCTGTAGCACAGTGACATAGACACACACTAACCTGTAGCACAGTGACATAGACACACACTAACCTGGAGCACAGTGACATAGAGACACACTAACCTGTAGCACAGTGACATAGAGACACACTAACCTGTAGCACAGTGACATAGAGACACACTAACCTGTAGCACAGTGACATAGAGACACACTAACCTGTAGCACAGTGACATAGAGACACACTAACCTGTAGCACAGTGACATAGAGACACACTAACCTGGAGCACAGTGACATAGAGACACACTAACCTGGAGCACAGTGACATAGAGACACACTAACCTGGAGCACAGTGACATAGACACACTAACCTGGAGCACAGTGACATAGAGACACACTAACCTGGAGCACAGTGACATAGAGACACACTAACCTGGAGCACAGTGATATATAGACACACTAACCTGGAGCACAGTGACATAGAGACACACTAACCTGGAGCACAGTGACATAGACACACTAACCTGGAGCACAGTGACATAGAGACACACTAACCTGGAGCACAGTGACATAGAGACACTAACCTGGAGCACAGTGACATAGAGACACTAACCTGGAGCACAGTGACATAGAGACACTAACCTGGAGCACAGTGACATAGAGACACTAACCTGGAGCACAGTGACATAGAGACACTAACCTGGAGCACAGTGACATAGACACACTAACCTGTAGCACAGTGACAGAGACACACTAACCTGTAGCACAGTGACATAGACACACACTAACCTGTAGCACAGTGACAGAGACACATTAACCTGTAGCACAGTGACATAGACACACACTAACCTGTAGCACAGTGACATAGACACACACTAACCTGTAGCACAGTGACATAGAGACACACTAACCTGGAGCACAGTGACATAGACACACACTAACCTGTAGCACAGTGACATAGAGACACACTAACCTGGAGCACAGTGACATAGACACACACTAACCTGGAGCACAGTGACATAGACACACACTAACCTGTAGCACAGTGACATAGACACACACTAACCTGTAGCACAGTGACATAGAGACACACTAACCTGTAGCACAGTGACATAGAGACACACTAACCTGTAGCACAGTGACATAGAGACACACTAACCTGTAGCACAGTATCATAGACACACTAACCTGTAGCACAGTGACATAGAGACACACTAACCTGTAGCACAGTGACATAGAGACACACTAACCTGTAGCACAGTGACATAGAGACACACTAACCTGTAGCACAGTGACATAGAGACACACTAACCTGTAGCACAGTATCATAGACACACTAACCTGTAGCACAGTGACATAGAGACACACTAACCTGGAGCACAGTGACATAGACACACTAACCTGTAGCACAGTGACATAGAGACACACTAACCTGGAGCACAGTGACATAGAGACACACCAACCTGGAGCACAGTGACATAGACACACACTAACCTGTAGCACAGTGACATAGATACACACTAACCTGTAGCACAGTGACATAGACACACACTAACCTGTAGCACAGTGACATAGACACACTAACCTGTAGCACAGTGACATAGACACACACTAACCTGTAGCACAGTGACATAGAGACACACTAACCTGGAGCACAGTGACATAGACACACACTAACCTGTAGCACAGTGACATAGAGACACACTAACCTGGAGCACAGTGACATAGACACACACTAACCTGGAGCACAGTGACATAGACACACACTAACCTGTAGCACAGTGACATAGACACACACTAACCTGTAGCACAGTGACATAGAGACACACTAACCTGTAGCACAGTGACATAGAGACACACTAACCTGTAGCACAGTGACATAGAGACACACTAACCTGTAGCACAGTATCATAGACACACTAACCTGTAGCACAGTGACATAGAGACACACTAACCTGTAGCACAGTGACATAGAGACACACTAACCTGTAGCACAGTGACATAGACACACTAACCTGTAGCACAGTGACATAGAGACACACTAACCTGTAGCACAGTGACATAGAGACACACTAACCTGTAGCACAGTGACATAGATACACACTAACCTGCAGCACAGTATCATAGACACACTAACCTGTAGCACAGTGACATAGAGACACACTAACCTGTAGCACAGTGACATAGAGACACACTAACCTGTAGCACAGTGACATAGAGACACACTAACCTGGAGCACAGTGACATAGAGACACACTAACCTGGAGCACAGTGACATAGAGACACACTAACCTGGAGCACAGTGACATAGACACACATTAACCTGTAGCACAGTGACATAGATACACACTAACCTGTAGCACAGTGACATAGACACACACTAACCTGTAGCACAGTGACATAGACACACACTAAATTGTAGCACAGTGACATAGACACACTAACCTGTAGCACAGTGACATAGAGACACACTAACCTGTAGCACAGTGACATAGAGACACACTAACCTGTAGCACAGTGACATAGAGACACACTAACCTGGAGCACAGTGACATAGACACAAACTAACCTGTAGCACAGTGACATAGACACAAACTAACCTGTAGCACAGTGACATAGAGACACACTAACCTGGAGCACAGTGACATAGACACACACTAACCTGTAGCACAGTGACATAGAGACAAACTAACCTGTAGCACAGTGACATAGACACACACTAACCTGGAGCACAGTGACATAGACACACACTAACCTGTAGCACAGTGACATAGAGACACACTAACCTGTAGCACAGTGACATAGAGACACACTAACCTGGAGCACAGTGACATAGACACACACTAACCTGGAGCACAGTGACATAGACACACACTAACCTGTAGCACAGTGACAGAGACACACTAACCTGTAGCACAGTGACATAGAGACACACTAACCTGTAGCACAGTGACATAGAGACACACTAACCTGTAGCACAGTGACATAGACACACTAACCTGTAGCACAGTGACATAGACACACTAACCTGTAGCACAGTATCATAGACATACACTAACCTGTAGCACAGTGACATAGAGACACACTAACCTGTAGCACAGTGACATAGAGACACACTAACCTGTAGCACAGTGACATAGACACACTAACCTGTAGCACAGTGACATAGAGACACACTAACCTGGAGCACAGTGACATAGACACACACTAACCTGTAGCACAGTGACATAGATACACACTAACCTGTAGCACAGTGACATAGACACACACACTAACCTGTAGCACAGTGACATAGAGACACACTAACCTGGAGCACAGTGACATAGAGACACACTAACCTGGAGCACAGTGACATAGACACACACTAACCTGTAGCACAGTGACATAGATACACACTAACCTGTAGCACAGTGACATAGACACACACTAACCTGTAGCACAGTGACATAGACACACACTAACCTGTAGCACAGTGACATAGACACACACTAACCTGTAGCACAGTGACATAGACACACACTAACCTGTAGCACAGTGACATAGACACACTAACCTGTAGCACAGTGACATAGACACACACTAACCTGTAGCACAGTGACATAGACACACACTAACCTGGAGCACAGTGACATAGAGACACACTAACCTGTAGCACAGTGACATAGACACACATAACCTGTAGCAGTGACATAGAGACACACTAACCTGTAGCACAGTGACATAGACACACACTAACCTGTAGCACAGTGACATAGACACACACTAACCTGGAGCACAGTGACATAGAGACACACTAACCTGTAGCACAGTGACATAGATACACACTAACCTGTAGCACAGTGACATAGAGACACACTAACCTGGAGCACAGTGACATAGACACACTAACCTGGAGCACAGTGACATAGAGACACACTAACCTGGAGCACAGTGACATAGAGACACACTAACCTGGAGCACAGTGATGTATAGACACACTAACCTGGAGCACAGTGACATAGAGACACACTAACCTGGAGCACAGTGACATAGACACACTAACCTGGAGCACAGTGACATAGAGACACACTAACCTGGAGCACAGTGACATAGAGACACTAACCTGGAGCACAGTGACATAGAGACACTAACCTGGAGCACAGTGACATAGAGACACTAACCTGGAGCACAGTGACATAGAGACACTAACCTGGAGCACAGTGACATAGAGACACTAACCTGGAGCACAGTGACATAGACACACTAACCTGTAGCACAGTGACAGAGACACACTAACCTGTAGCACAGTGACATAGACACACACTAACCTGTAGCACAGTGACAGAGACACATTAACCTGTAGCACAGTGACATAGACACACACTAACCTGTAGCACAGTGACATAGACACACACTAACCTGTAGCACAGTGACATAGAGACAAACTAATCTGTAGCACAGTGACATAGACACACACTAACCTGGAGCACAGTGACATAGACACACACTAACCTGTAGCACAGTGACATAGAGACACACTAACCTGGAGCACAGTGACATAGACACACACTAACCTGGAGCACAGTGACATAGACACACACTAACCTGTAGCACAGTGACATAGACACACACTAACCTGTAGCACAGTGACATAGAGACACACTAACCTGTAGCACAGTGACATAGAGACACACTAACCTGTAGCACAGTGACATAGAGACACACTAACCTGTAGCACAGTGACATAGACACACTAACCTGTAGCACAGTGACATAGACACACTAACCTGTAGCACAGTATCATAGACACACACTAACCTGTAGCACAGTGACATAGAGACACACTAACCTGTAGCACAGTGACATAGAGACACACTAACCTGTAGCACAGTGACATAGACACACTAACCTGTAGCACAGTGACATAGAGACACACTAACCTGGAGCACAGTGACATAGAGACACACTAACCTGGAGCACAGTGACATAGACACACACTAACCTGTAGCACAGTGACATAGATACACACTAACCTGTAGCACAGTGACATAGACACACACTAACCTGTAGCACAGTGACATAGAGACACACTAACCTGGAGCACAGTGACATAGAGACACACTAACCTGGAGCACAGTGACATAGACACACACTAACCTGTAGCACAGTGACATAGATGCACACTAACCTGTAGCACAGTGACATAGACACACACTAACCTGTAGCACAGTGACATAGACACACACTAACCTGTAGCACAGTGACATAGACACACACTAACCTGTAGCACAGTGACATAGACACACACTAACCTGTAGCACAGTGACATAGACACACTAACCTGTAGCACAGTGACATAGACACACACTAACCTGTAGCACAGTGACATAGACACACACTAACCTGGAGCACAGTGACATAGAGCCACACTAACCTGTAGCACAGTGACATAGACACACATAACCTGTAGCAGTGACATAGAGACACACTAACCTGTAGCACAGTGACATAGACACACACTAACCTGGAGCACAGTGACATAGACACACACTAACCTGTAGCACAGTGACATAGACACACACTAACCTGGAGCACAGTGACATAGACACACTAACCTGGAGCACAGTGACATAGAGACACACTAACCTGTAGCACAGTGACATAGAGACACACTAACCTGTAGCACAGTGACATAGAGACACACTAACCTGTAGCACAGTGACATAGAGACACACTAACCTGTAGCACAGTGACATAGAGACACACTAACCTGGAGCACAGTGACATAGAGACACACTAACCTGTAGCACAGTGACATAGAGACACACTAACCTGGAGCACAGTGACATAGACACACTAACCTGGAGCACAGTGACATAGAGACACACTAACCTGGAGCACAGTGACATAGAGACACACTAACCTGGAGCACAGTGATATAGAGACACACTAACCTGGAGCACAGTGACATAGAGACACACTAACCTGGAGCACAGTGACATAGACACACTAACCTGGAGCACAGTGACATAGAGACACACTAACCTGGAGCACAGTGACATAGAGACACTAACCTGGAGCACAGTGACATAGAGACACTAACCTGGAGCACAGTGACATAGAGACACTAACCTGGAGCACAGTGACATAGAGACACTAACCTGGAGGACAGTGACCATTAGCTGGACGCAACAGAACACAAAAACACCCATTATTTTGCAGTAATGCATTGCCACAGCCATAGACAACATTTTCAAAATAACAGAGGAAAAACAATTGACAGCCATTCTTTCACAATTGTATTTATTTTTCTTCATTGAATTACGATCAAAACATTATTCCACCACAGTATCTATTCTTTATTCAATACTGGTACTTCATTTGAAGATAGAAAAAGCATAAGCTTTGCTTCAGTGCAATTGGCAGCCATTTGGTAGCCATTTGGTGACATGTTATTTCGAATGATTTTTGCTCAACCATTGAATGGAATGAACAAAAGGCAGTGAGCCCACACATGAGCTACATAACTTGTCAAAGTCATTCAACCTTAAAACGATCACGAGATTGACACACCTACAAGAGTATACGTCTGGGACCATTCTAAGTTAATAGGAAAATGGAGTGTTAACATACAGTAGATGGGATCTCAAAGTATTCACATAATTTTGTTTCCAGGAAATGAATATTTAGTCCTAGAAAATGTAGAGACCGTGAACAAACCAAGCAGGTCTGCTCTGTAAGCCTTAATTTACAGACCGTTATTTAAAGTAATCTCCAGTGCAATGTACACATGTATTACACAATGAGGACAACGCATCATCCCTGATCCACAAAAATTCAACATTGTGTAAAAAACATAATTTGCTCCTACATTAGCGCACATCGAGGCCAGCTTAAGGGTGATGCAGTAGAAGGTTCATTTAAAATCACCTGGACAGGGAGAGTTACACTAGAGGACATCAACTATGTTCATATATCACCTTTCCATCCAGTTTCTCTTGTCTTTCTCTGAAATAAAGCAGAAAAAAAAAAATCAGAATCACCTTTACTCTCCACAAGGTAATGCCAGCAATACACAATATATAAAGAGAAGAGATAAATTGGTCAATATAAAGGTAGGAAGCAATACTGGAAGGTTCCGTCCAGTCAGTAGCCTGTTATACACAGACAGAGACACACATAACCCCACCGACCCATCTCCGACCCCCTGGGTGGTTTCTGACAGAGGGCCCTTGTCCTTCTTTGATGTGTCCTGCCGTGGCGGAGGGTGGGGAGGACTAGGGGCCTGTTGGGGCCTGCAGGGTAACCCTAGATGTGTCTGGAGCAAGGGGCTGAGGGCTGGGGCTGCTTCCGTCTCCACACAGCATCAGAGGAAGTAGCAGAGTATCGCGCAGACCAGACCAGACCAGACCAGGCGCGTGTGTGTCCAAACATCAATGACAAGTGTGTGTTGACCCCAGGGAGGTGTCATGGTGTGTTTAATGGTATGAGTTTACAGGAATGCCTTTGGTGAGCTTTCCCATGTGTCCTTATACCTCAGCACGTAACAACATGTATGTAGACGTGTGTCCTGCTAAAGTGAGTGAGTGAGATCCCCCAGCCACACAGGTGCAGACCTTTGACACTTCTCGTCTCTTCTTACCTTCCCTCGCTCTACAGATGAAAGCAAGGTGATCATCAACCCTCATCAACCCTCTAAAACAGGGCAGGTGTGCTCCCTCTCCCCCTTCCCCCTCACGGGTGTAAACCATAGTCGTTCATTTCTCTACCTGCAGAACACAGGCTGAAACGTTTCCAAGTGCAGCTGGGAGCAGGGGCCATGACACACCATCCCTTTTCTCATCCATAGGAGAGTTATGGCGGGGGAAGCCCTCTTGAAGTCTATGAGGCCCATAAAAATAGGCCTGTCATTTGGTTAGCTAGCAAGCCCAGGAGCTACGGTAGATGGCTTCTGTTCCAGTATACTGAGGGATAGGTTTATCCACAGGGTGGATGGGGTTGTGTCCTAAATGGCACCCTATTCCTAGTCAAAAATAGTGCACTACATAGGGAAGAGGGTGCCATTTGGGACATACCCTGGGTCTATCCGCATATGAAGAGATACTGTATCGTTTGATCAGATCAGAAGGGTTTTATGAGCATGTGTGCATCTGTGGTTTATGAGGTGGGGCTCAGAGACTGGCAGGTGGGATCAATGGTAATCATGAATCATCTTTTTCTTTGTTAATTTGGAATGAAGACATTCAAGGGATATATCTTATCAATTATATTCCCTATGTCTGTCTATAACATCTGTATCATATACACTGAGTGGACAAAACATTATGAACACCAGCTCTTTCCATGACAGACTGACCAGGTGAAAGCTATGATCCCTTATTGAGGTCACTGGTTAAATCCACTTCAATCAGTGTAGATGAAGGGGAGGAGACAGGTTAAAGAAGGATTTTTAAGCCTTGAGTCTACTGAAACATGGATTGTGTATGTGTGCCAAAAGATTGAAGTGCCTTTGTACAGGGTTTGGCAGTAGGTGCCAGGCATACTGGTTTGAGTGTGTCAAGAACTGCAACTCTGCTGGGTTTTTCACGCTCAACAGTTTCCCGTGTGTATCAAGAATGGTCCACCACCCAAAGGACATCCAGCCAACTTGACACAACTGCGGGAAGCATTGGAGTCAACATGGGCCAGCATCCCTTTCGACACCTTGTAGAGTCCATGCCCGACGAATTGAGGCTGTTCTCAGGGCAAAAGGGGGTGCAACCCAATATTAGGAGGGTGTTCCTAATGTTTTGTACACGCAGTGTATATTGTCTATATAATACCCTTTGTGGGTTGAAATGAAGACCATTGAAATCCTATCATTTAATTAAATGAAGAAGACATTCAAAGGGATGAACTCTCAGCTAAGAGGGACAGGAAGAGCCTGGTATCATATCAATATCTTATCTATTTTATTCTGTCTGTCGATAACATCTATATTGTATAACACACGTTCCTATATGACATCCTGCTGAACATGAGATTCAGTATCCGTTATTGAAACGTTCAAGTTCAAAGCTGTGTCACTGTGATTAATGTCTGTTACCATCTGAAGAGACTAACTGCATATATAGTGCAGGTGGTTTGAAGAACGACGTCTGATTGAGTAGCATCGTCTTGAGACCTGAACATTTCTACTGTTTTTGGTAACAACCATCTAGGGATACTATGATTTTGAGAGGCACAGACGGCCCAGGTTTGAGACCCAATATGTTACATAATATGTTACTGTAGATCACTGCTTTGGTTTTTTAGCTAGAACGTGTGTCCATGCTGTGTGTGTGTTTGTGCGAGTGTGTCCGTGCGTGCGTGTGTGTCCGTGCGTGTGTGCGAGTGTGTGTGTGTGTGTGTGCGAGTGTGTGTGTGAGAGAGAAAGAGTGAACCCACCTTTTCTGTTTCCTGAAGTGTAGATTGATCATCACCCCCATGGTTATCAGAGTAGCTATGGAAAACACAGAACCCAGCACCACTCCTAGGACATTATCTGGCAAAGATACACAAACAACACAAACTATAATAATACATAGTGCTTTTCTCAAACTCAAAGACATGTTACACACAACAAACACATGTATCTCTTTGTGTAGAACAACTGTTCATCAATACAGTACAGGCAGAAGGAAACCAACGAACTACATAATATGAAGAGGTCTATAAACACACACACACACACACACACAGAGGCACGCACACACACACACACACACACACACAGGCACGCACACAGAGGCACGCACACAGAGGCACGCACACACACACACACACAGAGGCACGCACACACACACACACACAGAGGCACGCACAAACACACACACACACACAGAGGCATGCAAAACACACACACACACAGAGGCACGCACAAACACACACACACACACAGAGGCACGCACAAACACACACACACACACACAGAGGCACGCACACACAAAGACAGACAAGCACACACAAAGAAAAATATAAAAATATATGGCAAACAGAAATCCAATATGGATGGTGTTAAGAGATAGATGGGATGTGTTGAATGGAGCTAAAGGATGGGACTAATAACAACTAACAACAACTAATAACAACAAGATAACAAATGTAAAGCATACTGTGTCCACAATAATTAAATAGATTATAGGTTGAGAGCTTTTGTGAAAGAGGACAGTTAGAAGGCATATAGAAGCAAACCGGATGGACATCATGAAAATGATCGGAGAGGTTGAGGGTAGAGGAAGTTGAGGAGTAAAAACATACAAAGTAGAATTATTGTAAAATTGACTGTGTCCATAAAATTTATATAGTATGTATAAGCTGGAAGTAGAGGCCTAAGCATTGTTGTTCACTAGTTTACTCCAATTAGGGGAGGGGTGGTGGGGTTGGAAAGTAATACTTTTTTATATGTATATACAGTGGGGGAAAAAAGTATTTAGTCAGCCACCAATTGTGCAAGTTCTCCCACTTAAAAAGATGAGAGGCCTGTAATTTTCATCATAGGTACACGTCAACTATGACAGACAAATTGAGAGAAAAAAATCCAGAATATCACATTGTAGGATTTTTAATGAAATTATTTGCAAATTATGGTGGAAAATAAGTATTTGGTCACCTACAAACAAGCAAGATTTCTGGCTCTCACAGACCTGTAACTTCTTCTTTAAGAGGCTCCTCTGTCCTCCACTCGTTACCTGTATTAATGGCACCTGTTTGAACTTGTTATCAGTATAAAAGACACCTGTCCACAACCTCAAACAGTCACACTCCAAACTCCACTATGGCCAAGACCAAAGAGCTGTCAAAGGACACCAGAAACAAAATTGTAGACCTGCACCAGGCTGGGAAGACTGAATCTGCAATAGGTAAGCAGCTTGGTTTGAAAAAATCAACTGTGGGAGCAATTATTAGGAAATGGAAGACATACAAGACCACTGATAATCTCCCTCGATCTGGGGCTCCACGCAAGATCTCACCCCGTGGGGGTCAAAATTATCACAAGAACAGTGAGCAAAAATCCCAGAACCACACGGGGGGACCTAGTGAATGACCTGCAGAGAGCTGGGACCAAAGTAACAAAGCCTACCATCAGTAACACACTACGCCGCCAGGGACTCAAATCCTGCAGTGCCAGACGTGTCCCCCTGCTTAAGCCAGTACATGTCCAGGCCCGTCTGAAGTTTGCTAGAGTGCATTTGAATGATCCAGAAGAGGATTGGGAGAATGTCATATGGTCAGATGAAACCAAAATAGAACTTTTTGGTAAAAACTCAACTCGTCGTGTTTGGAGGACAAAGAATGCTGAGTTGCATCCAAAGAACACCATACCTACTGTGAAGCATGGGGGTGGAAACATCATGCTTTGGGGCTGTTTTTCTGCAAAGGGACCAGGACGACTGATCTGTGTAAAGGAAAGAATGAATGGGGCCATGTCGTGAGATTTTGAATGAAAACCTCCTTCCATCAGCAAGGGCATTGAAGATGAAACGTGGCTGGGTCTTTCAGCATGACAATGATCCCAAACACACCGCCCGGGCAACGAAGGAGTGGCTTCGTAAGAAGCATTTCGAGGTCCTGGAGTGGCCTAGCCAGTCTCCAGATCTCAACCCCATAGAAAATCTTTGGAGGGAGTTGAAAGTCTGTGTTGCCCAGCGACAGCCCCAAAACATCACTGCTCTAGAGGAGATCTGCATGGAGGAATGGGCCAAAATACCAGCAACAGTGTGTGAAAACCTTGTGAAGACTTACAGAAAACGTTTGACCTGTGTCATTGCCAACAAAGGGTCTATAACAAAGTATTGAGAAACTTTTGTTATTGACCAAATACTTATTTTCCACCATAATTTGCAAATAAATTCATTAAAAATCCTACAATGTGATTTTCTGGATTTTTATTTCTCATTTTGTCTGTCATAGTTGACGTGTACCTATGATGAAAAGTACAGGCCTCTCTCATCTTTTTAAGTGGGAGAACTTGCACAATTGGTGGCTGACTAAATACTTTTTTCCCCCACTGTATATACACTGCTAAAAAGAATAAAGGGAACACTTAAACAACACAATGTAACTCCAAGTCATTCACACTTCTGTGAAATCAAACTGTCCACTTAGGAAGCAACACTGATTGACAATAAATGTCACATGCTGTTGTGCAAATGGAATAGACAACAGGTGGAAATTATAGGCAATTAGCAAGACACCCCCAATAAAGAAATGGTTCTGCAGGTGGTGACCACAGACCACTTCTCAGTTCCTATGCTTCCTGGCTGATGTTTTGGTCACTTTTGAATGATGGCGGTGCTTTCACTCTAGTGTTAGCATGAGACGGAGTCTACAACCCACACAAGTGGCTCAGGTAGTGCAGCTCATCCAGGATGGCACATCAATGCGAGCTGTGGAAAGAAGGTTTGCTGTGTCTGTCAGCGTAGTGTCCAGAGCATGGAGGTGCTACCAGGAGACAGGCCAGTACATCAGGAGATGTGGAGGAGGCCGTAGGAGGGCAACAACCCAGCAGCAGGACCGCTACCTCCGCCTTTGTGCAAAGAGGAGCAGGAGGAGCACTGCTAGAGCCCTGCAAAATGACCTACAACAGGCCACAAATGTGCATGTGTCTGCTCAAACGGTCAGAAACAGACTCCATGAGGGTGGTATGAGGGCCCGACGTCCACAGCTGGGGGTTGTGCTTACAGCCCAACACCGTGCAGGACGTTTGGCATTTGCCAGAGAACACCAAGATTGGCAAATTCGCCACTGGCGCCCTGTGCTCTTCACAGATGAAAGCAGGTTCACACTGAGCACATGTGACAGACGTGACAGAGTCTGGAGACGCCGTGGAGAACGTTCTGCTGCCTGCAACATCCTCCAGCAAGACTGGTTTGGCGGTGGGTCAATCATGGTGTGGGGTGGCATTTCTTTGGGGGGCCGCACAGCCCTCCATGTGCTCGCCAGAGGTAGCCTGACTGCCATTAGGTACCGAGATGAGATCCTCAGACCCCTTGTGAGACCATATGCTGGTGCGGTTGGCCCTGGGTTCCTCCTAATGCAAGACAATGCTAGACCTCATGTGGCTGGAGTGTGTCAGCAGTTCCTGCAAGAGGAAGGCATTGATGCTATGGACTGGCCTGCCCATTCCCCAGACCTGAATCCAATTGAGCACATCTGGGACATCATGTCTCGCTCCATCCACCAACGCCACGTTGCACCACAGACTGTCCAGGAGTTGGCGGATGCTTTAGTCCAGGTCTGGGAGGAGATCCCTCAAGAGACCATCCGCCACCTCATCAGGAGCATGCCCAGGCGTTGTAGGGAGGTCATACAGGCACGTGGAGGCCACACACACTACTGAGCCTAATTTTGACTTGTTTTAAGGACATTACATCAAAGTTGGATCAGCCTGTAGTGTGGTTTTCCACTTAAATTTTGAGGGTTACTCCAAATCCAGACCTCCATGGGTTGATAAATTTGATTTCCATTGACAATTTTTGTGTGATTTTGTTGTCAGCACATTCAACTATGTAAAGAAAAAAGTATTTAATAAGATTATTTAATTCATTCAGATCTAGGATGTGTTGTTTAAGTGTTCCCTTTATTTTTTTGAGCAGTATATATATATATATATATATATATATATATATATATATATATATATATATATATTTGCGAGAGAAAAAAAACATATGGGGGATTGGAATTGATGCAGACAATTACATTGATGGAAGTTACAATCTATCTGCAATATTAAAGCTGATCTAAACCCTAAAGAAAAGGCAGAAAACAAAAAACAAAAAAAACACACACACAAACATGCATGAAGACAGACAGGCAGACAGACACAAACACACAGCCATAGCATGCTCCCTGAAGTTTTCCAATTAATCTCTCCATATGGTGTTGAGCTCCACAAACGGAGTACTGGCCCTCAGATGCTGGAGCAGAGGCATCCTGAGTCCCACTGCCAGGCCAGGCCCAAAGCCTGGGGCACGGGTAGACAGGCGGTCCAGATAAAATACCTGCCTGTGGGCCTGGAGGCTAGGGGCCCAGGGAGACTGGTCTAACATTCCTCTGATCCTGGTTCAGTGCCTCAGGCAGATATGATATCACCCATCCTCTATTAGATATCATATCACCCATCCTCTATTAGATATCATATCACCCATCCTCTATTAGAGATCATATCACCCATCCTCTATTAGAGATCATATCACCCATCCTCTATTAGAGATCATATCACCCATCCTCTATTAGAGATCATATCACCCATCCTGTATTAGATATCATATCACCCATCCTCTATTAGAGATCATATCACCCATCCTCTATTAGAGATCATATCACCCATCCTCTATTAGAGATCATATCACCCATCCTCTATTAGAGATCATATCACCCATCCTCTATTAGATATCATATCACCCATCCTCTATTAGATATCATATCACCCATCCTCTATTTGATATCATATCACCCATCCTCTATTAGATATCATATCACCCATCCTCTATTAGAGATCATATCACCCATCCTCTATTAGAGATCATATCACCCATCCTCTATTTGAGATCATATCACCCATCCTCTATTTGAGATCATATCACCCATCCTCTATTTGAGATCATATCACCCATCCTCTATTTGAGATCATATCACCCATCCTCTATTAGATATCATATCACCCATCCTCTATTTGAGATCATATCACCCATCCTCTATTTGAGATCATATCACCCATCCTCTATTAGATATCATATCACCCATCCTCTATTAGATATCATATCACCCAACCTCTATTAGAGATCATATCACCCATCCTCTATTAGATATCATATCACCCATCCTCTATTTGAGATCATATCACCCATCCTCTATTTGAGATCATATCACCCATCCTCTATTAGATATCATATCACCCATCCTCTATTAGAGATCATACCACCCATCCTCTATTTGATTACTTTTACAATTGTGACTTTTGTACTTTACACTTTCTCTTACTTGCTGTCTTTCAAACACATGCGTGTGTTTGGGGTACAGGACATTCAACACACACACACACACACACACACACACAGACACACACACACACAGAAAGTGATAGTGCTATTAAGCCGTTGTTTACAGCTAGCTAGTCTGTATGAGGGCTCTTAGAAGGCCAGTACTTGCTGATAAAGGTGGAAGCCTGAGAGGCTGAGAGTTAAACCCACATAACATTACAGTCAACTGAATCAGTGGAACAGAGATCAAAGGAACCTTGTCACAGACAATCTGTGTACATCCCAAATGGCACCCTATTCCCTATATAGTGCACTACGCTTGACCAGAGCCCTATTGGCCCCTCCTTAAAAGTAGTGCACTAAATAGGGAATAGGGTGCCTTTTGGGACGCACCCACAGCCATTCTATTTTTCCATTACGCTGCTTTAAAGTCAAGGAGAGTGACCTTCAAGTGTGCAGCGTCTTTCTACACGCTCCGTTTCCCCACACAGTTTGTGTCAATAAGGAGAAAGGAAAACATAATCACATGGAGGTCAGGGGATTTCAGAAGGTGTTTCTTTAGGATGCTGCAGTACCTCTAGAACTCTTCCTTTACCACCACTGTCCCACCCACACATTCTCTCTCTCTCTCTCTCTCTCTCTCTCTCCTTCTGTCTCTCTCCCTCCTCCACCCTTCTTAGGACACTCTCCCCCTATTCCACACTGTCCCTCTCTCCCTCCCAAGGAGATAAGGAGCACTGTGATTCTATCTTTCACACATTCCCCTGATGGACACATGACCTATGGCAGTGTTTTGCAGAGGTTACCTGTCGAGAATTATAAAGAGGTTACGTGTCGAGGATGATGAACAGAGGTTACGTGTCGAGGATGATGAACAGAGATTACGTGTAGAGGATGATGAACAGAGGTTACGTGTAGAGCAGGGGTGTCAAACTCATTTTAGCTCAGGGGCCACATGGAGGAAAATCTATTCCCAAGTGGGCCGGACCGGTAAAATCATGGTATATATAACTTAAAAACAACAACTTCAGATTGTTTTCTTTGTTTTAATACTATCAACATAAAACATAAAGCTGGAGCCTGAGGACAGTGTGTCCAAAATAGTACAAGCACAACATCTCTATTAATCATAAAACACCTCAAGTTTATTTGAAAATTCTAAAGAAAAAACACACAAACACACAATGCCTCAGTGATTCACATAACTGTTTCACAGATCACAGAACTATATCAGGGTGTCATTTCTCAGGCAGAAATGTAGATACAAATAATGAAATCCTGTTCCCCAAACAAGTGCAAGAACCACAGAGTCAAGAATAGGTTAAATATACAAATAAAATAAAATCAATTAAAAACAATAGCACATCAACATAAAAACATATAAACATAAAGCTGGAGCCTGAGGACAGTGTGTCCAAAAGCACAACATCACTATTAATCATAAAACACCTCAAGTTATTTTAAATTCTGAGGACAAACAACACACAAACACACAATGCCTCAGTGATTCACAGAAGTATATCACAGATCACAGAACTATATCAGGGTGTCTCATGCAGCACTTTAAGTGGGGTTGCATAGTTTATTTGACTCCTGATACCTGGCATCTTTTAGCTTTCACCAGCGCATCAATATCAGGCGTCACATCCTGAGTGGCAGCCAACTTCAGGATGTGATTCAAGTGCTTGTGCGTGAGCCTTGAGCGCAGCTTTGTTTTATTTATGCTCATTACAGAGAACTTGCTCACAAATATATGTGGTTCCAAACATGCACAACCGTTTTGCAGCGAGGGCTGTCAAGTTAGGGTAACCTGGCAAGAGATTCTGATAAAATGTGTCCAAGCCAGCTGCGGCAAATTTGCCCTTCAAATCCGAATCACACTGCAAGTCTATTATTTCAAGTTGGATGCTGACGGGCAGATCAGAGGGATTCACGGTGAATGGCGAACAAAAAACGTTGAAGTCTTTCTCCAGTTCACCAAAAATCTGAAAGCGTTGCTCAAACTCCCTTAACAGTCCCGTTATTTTATCTTTGAACCGCTTCATGTCTGCCACATGTTGGGTCGCGCACACATTTTTCAGACAGGGGAAGTGAGCTGCATCACCACCGGCGAGTTGCGTCTCCCACAATGACAGCTTCAACTTGAAAGAACGTATTTTACATTTACATTTTAGTCATTTAGCAGACGCTCTTATCCAGAGCGACTTACAGTTAGTGAATACATATATATTTTTTTTATACTGGCCCCCCGTGGGAATCAAACCCACAACCCTGGCGTTGCAAACGCCATGCTCTACCAACTGAGCTACATCCCTGCCGGCCATTCCCTCCCCTACCCTGGACGACGCTGGACCAATTGTGTGCCGCCCATGAGTCTCCCGGTCGCGGCCGGCTGCGACAGAGCCTGGATTTGAACCAGGATCTCTAGTGGCACAGTTAGCACTGCGATGCAGTGCCTTAGACCACTGCGCCACTCAGGAGTATGCTGTCATAATGCTGTCATAATACTGCGTGGCAACTTTGTTGCGCCCTTGCAGCTGTTTGTTCAAGTTATTCAGGTGCTCTGTAACATCCACCATAAATGCAAGGTCCTGCATCCATTCTGCGGAATTAAATTCTAACACTGGTTTGCCCTTTTCTTCCATGAACTGTTCAATTTGTTCTCGTAAACGCCTCAGCACAGCACCTCGGCTTAACCATCTTACCTCAGTGTGGTATGGCAGGCCATAGATGTGGTCTTTCTCTCGGAGAAGGCTGTCAAACTGACGGTGATTCAGGCTTCTGGATCGGATGAAATCAACAGTTTGGATGACCACCTTCATGACGTTATCCATCTTTAATGACATGCAACACAAAGCCTCCTGGTGCAAAATACAGTGAAAAGTCCAAAAATCACGTCCTCCATTTGCAGATTGCACTTTCTCTCTGAACTTTGTCACAACGCCTGCTTTTTTCCCGATAATTGAGGGCGCACCATCTGTAGCCAGGCTGACAGCGCGGGACCAGTCCACTCCGACCCTGTCCAGCGCGCCGACGAGTGCAGTGAAAATATCAGCTGCTGTCGTTGTATCTGTCATCGGCACCAACTCCACGAACTCCTCGGTGATGGTCAATGTGTCATCAACTCCGCGGATGAAAATGGCCAGTTGTGCAACATCTGTAATGTCCGTGCTTTCATCAATTGCAACCGAAAACGCAATTTACTTTTTGCTTCAACTTGCTGTCCAAATCCACTGAAAGATCGGAAATCCTGTCTGCAACTGTGTTTCTTGTCAGGCTGATATTTGCAAAAGCCTGGTGCTTTTCAGGGCACACAATCTCTGCTGCCTTCATCATGCATGTTTTTACAAATTCACCCTCACTAAATGGTTTTGAAGCCACTGCGATTTCATTAGCAATGAGGTAGCTAGCTTTCACTGCAGCGTCACTGATGTCTCGGCTGTGAGTAAACACAGACTGCTGTTTCTTCAGACCCACCAACAGTTCATTCACCTTCTCTCTTCTCCGCTGTCCTTGAAAGTTGTCATATTTGTCGGCATGAAGACTCACATAGTGGCGACGAAGGTTATATTCTTTCAGCACTGCAACATGCTGTGAACACACCAAACATACAGCTTTCCCATTCAATTCCGTGAATAAATAGAAGGATGACAATTTTTCTTGGAACACTCTGCACTCTGCGTCCACTTTTCTCTTTTTTGACAGAGACATATTGGGGCAATGAGGGTGCCAACGCACATAATGTTAAAAGTAGAAGCCGTAATAAATATCGCGGGCAAAACAAAGTAGCTCATCCGGACTGGCTGCACTTGCTTGACCTATTTGCTCTGCCCCGGTATAAACAGTTTGCTTGCTTAACACAATTGCTATTGCACCATCCAGTGGACACAATTGGAACAGCAGTTTATTTTATTGAAAAATTGCAGCTCATTTTTATACTTTACAAAATCATCTCGCGGACCGGATTAAACCTGTTTGCGGGCCTGATCCGGCCCGCGGGCCGGACGTTTGACACCCCTGGTGTAGAGGATGATGAACAGAGGTTACGTGTCGAGGATGATGAACAGAGGTTACGTGTCGAGGATGATGAACTGCCATCTTAGCTAAAGCTCAGGGAATGTCCTTTGGGTCACCGTGTGCCTGACAAATATCTAATGTGAAAAGCACAGTACGCAGTTTGTGTTGTTTACAAGCTATCACAAGCACACCACGTCTTCACTGTTTCATACTGTATATATAGAAGGGATTGCTCTTGTATCTAAACTGCATCTCTAAATAGGAGATTGTTTCTGTAACTGTGACTGAGTTCATGAGCTTCCTCCATTGTGGGATTATTATGAGTTCAGAGCACTTTAGATATGGGAGGAGGACTTGACTGTCAAAATCTGAGGAGGAATACTGGAAATAAATATGACTAAGTATAAATAATACCTCCCCCTGTAATATGGAAATGGTGTGTGTGTGTGTGTGTGTGTGTGTGTGTACACACAGGCTGATTTCTCGTCTCTGCTCTGATCCAGCACACAAGCTTCCTCCCTCAGGTCTGTGTGACCGAGAGAGAATGAGAGATGCAGTTGAGAAATAATATGAAAAAAAATAGAAAATAAGTGAAGATAGAGAGCCTGTTTTTAATCACGATAGATTGTTTACTCTGAAGTCCCAGATAGGGACCTTGTTCATTCAGGAAGGCTCCCTCACAGAGACAGTGGTGCACAGGGATATGACAGGTTTAAATGTCTCGGACAGGATGGCATTTCAAGTTCTCCCCCTCTATACAACCTGCTTCTTCAATTCTCTCTCTCTCTCCTACTCTCCCTCCCCATTTTAGTCATTTAGCAGACGTTCTTATCCAGAGAGAGTTACAGGAGCAGTTAAGGTGCCTTGCTCATTTGTAACCGGCTCTGGGATTCGAAGCAGCGACCTTTCGGTTACTGGCCCAGCGCTCTTAACCACTAAGCTACCTGCCGCCTGTCTCGCACTTTGTGCACTGTGCCCTTTTCCCAAAGGGAAATAAACAGAGCGACACTTTAATTCATTGTTTTATCTCCTCTGCCACCTTCTCTCTCTCTCTCTCTTTTCCTCTGCTGCTGTCATTTCGCCTTTAATCATTTTCTCCTCCTTTCCTCCTCTGAGCGTGACTCGACCCAGCCCAATTCTACAACTTGAACTTCATTCTTTCTCCCGAGTCATTTTGAAGTTAAGAAAATCAAAACACATCCAAGGACTTTCTCTTTCTTTCTTTTCAAAACTTTCTCCACCCTTCCACTGCGTGACTCTCATCTCCCACGCCGAAGAACATTAAAATGGATTATCATAATACATTAGGCCCTGATAAAGGTACATTCTCATACACTGAACCGGGTTCAAATACTATTTCCAATCATATCAAATACTTTATCTGTGGTTTATTGAGTTTGCCTGTGGCTATGAAACTAATAGAATTCCCAAAACGGCAAACCCCGCCCATCTGGCACTCCAGGCAGGCTAGAGCAAATGCTCAAAATAAACTACCGGTCAAAAGTTTTAGAACACCTACTCATTCAAGGGTTTTTCTTTATTTTTACTATTTTCTACATTGTAGAATAATAGTGAAGACATCAAAACTATGAAATAACACATATGGAATCATGTAGTAACCAAAAAAGTGTTAAACAAATCAAAATATATGTTATATTTGAGATTCTTCAAATAGCCACCCTTTACCTTGATGACAGCTTTGCACACTCTTGGCATTCTCTCAACCAGCTTTATGAGGTAGTCACCTGGAATTCATTTCAATTAACAGGTGTGCCTTGTTAAAACTTAATTTGTGGAATTTCTTTCCTTCTTAATGCGTTTGAGCCAATCAGTTGTGTTGTGACAAGGTTGGGGGGTATACAGAAGATAGCCCTATTTGGCAAAAGACCAAGTCCATATTATGGTAAGAACAGCTCAAATAAGCAAAGAGAAATGACCATCATTACTTTAAGACATGAAGGTCAGTCAATACGGAACGTTTTAAGAACTTTGAAAGTTTCTTCAAGTGCAGTCGCAAAAGCTATCAAGCGCTATGATGAAACTGGTTGTCATGAGGACCGCCACAGGAATGGAAGACCCAGAGTTACCTCTGCCGCAGAGGATACGTTCATTAGAGTTACCAGCCTCAGAAATTGCAGCCCAAATAAATGCTTCACAGAGTTCAAGTAACAGACACATCTCAACATCAACTGTTCAGAGGAGACTATGTGAATCAGGCCTTCATGGTCGAATTGCTGCAAAGAAACCACTACTAAAGGACACCAATAATAATAAGAGACTTGCTTGGGCCAAGAAACATGAGCAATGGACATTATACTGGTGGAAATTTGTCCTTTGGTCTGGAGTCCAAATTTGAGATTTTTGGTTCCAACCGCTATGTTTTTGTGAAACGCGGTGTGGGTGAACGGATGATCTCTGCATGTGTATTTCCCACCGTAAAGCATGTAGGAGGAGGTGTTATGGTGTGGGGGTGCTTTGCTGGTGACACTGTCTGTGATTTATTTAGAATTCAAGGCACACTTAACCTGCATGGCTACCACAGCATTCTGCAGCGATACGCCATCAAATCAGGTTTGGGCTTAGTCGGACTATCATTTGTTTTTCAACAGGACAATGACCCAACACACCTCCAGGCTGTGTAAGGGCTATTTTACCAAGAAGGAGCGTGATGGAGTGCTGCATCAGATGACCTGGCCTCCACAATCCCCCGACCTCAACTAAATTGAGATGGTTTGGGATGAATCGGACCGCAGAGTGAAGGAAAAGCAGCCAACAAGTGCTCAGCATATGTGGGAACTCCTTCAAGACTGTTGGAAAATCATTTCAGGTGAAGCTGGTTGAGAGAATGCCAAGAGTGTGCAAAGGGTGGCTATTTGAAGATTCTCAAATATAAAATATATTTTGATTTGTTTAACACTTTTTTGGTTACTACAAGATGTGTTATTTCATAGTTTTGAAGTCTTCACTATTATTCTACGATGTAGAAAATAGTAAAAAATAAACCGGTAGTGTATATGAAAGATTGTGCATATTTTTTTAAATGTTATTTTCTGTTTTCTTTTCTCCCCAATTTCGTGATCATGATCTTGTCTCATCGCTGCAACTCCCAACGGGCTCGGGAAACACCCACTAGCTTAACCCGGAAGCCAGCTGCACCAATGTGTCGGAGGAAACACCATTCAACTGACGACCGAAGTCAGCCTGCAGGCCCGCCACAAGGAGTCACTAGATGAGCCAAACCCTCCCCTAACCCTGATGACGCTGGGCCAATTGTGCGTCACCCTATGGGACTCCTGGTCAACGGAGCCCCAGGCTGTAGTGACGCCGCAACACTGTGATGCAGTGCCTTAGACCGCTGCGCCACTCGGGAGGCCATATATATGAAAGATTTCAAACAGTATCTGCTCCAATGGAGGCTGGTGGGAGGAGCTGTAGGAGGATGGGCTCATTGTAATGGCTGGAATAGAATAGATGGAACGGTATCAAACACATCAAACATATGGAAACCACACGTTTGACTACGTTCCATTTATTCCATCTCAACCATTACAATGAGCCCGTCCTCCTATAGCTCCTCCCACCAGCCTCCACTGATCTGCTCATACAGCATGTGTACATGACGAGGTTCATGTACACATAGGGACAGGCAGAGCTCCAGTTCTGGTGACAAGAAATGTTAATCTATAATCTCCTTTGACAGAGAGAACTGTGTGTCACCTCTCCTGTCACATCAAATCAAAATGTTTATTGTCACGTGCTTCGTAAACAACAGGTGCTTGAACTGCTTCTCCTCGAGTGCATCGCACCTGTGCTTTGGCTGAGAGTTTCCTTTTGCGAGGGCGGAGACTTAGTTTTTGCCGGAACTCTCAATGTCTAACACGTATGAACCCAGATGTTGAATCACGCAGCTGACCAAATTACGCAAGATTTTACCCTGGGTTAACAGAGATGAGTGTTTATTGTACACGGATAGGGGTCCTATAGGATGGGACGTGAATAAATGATTGTGTCCCAAATGGCACCCTACCTATTCCCTAAATAAGTGGAAGACATTTCAGTAGGCTGTTTGGAGTGTGTGTGTGTTAGTGATGCACGGGTCAGCTGTTTGTTCACCCGCACCCAGCCAAAATTGCTTAGAACCCATCGGAAACCGCCCGACTATATGTGACAAAGTCCAAATCTGAGGCCCTCACCCGACCCTAACCTGCAAATATAAGAAATGCGCTGTACAGTCAGAGACAGCGTACGATTTTTTGACAGGCCTTTTAGATAGGCCTATGTTTCTGCTTATAATTTCCAACATTTTGGTAGGATATTTGTTAGTCCACTTGTCTATAATTAGATACATGCAGCTTCTCTTCTGTCATTATGTTGCCCTAGAAGACTAAATAAACCCTCGCTCAACAGAATAATAACATACATCGATAGAATGAATGCTTCAATATAGTTGACATTGGTAAAGTCTGTTTTCATTCCTCTTTCATATCTACTTCTCTCGCAGAAAATATGTTAAGGGACCGGAGAGAAAATGCAATAACTCTTAATGACATCAGTTTGACCGGTTTTAAGGAAATTAAAAGCTGTTAAAACGACCCAACATGTTTCTGATAGGATTTCAGTTTGGCTTGGATGCATATTTTATGTGGTTGAAATACTATCCGCTTTTATGATGCTGATAAAGATAGCACCTTTACAGATGCTGAAATAAAGAAATCGTATTTCTCCACTCCTTTTCCCGAGTCAAAATGTACATTTGGTGTATCATTCTACTGCAAGAAATGCTAAAATTTTGCCTCAGTGGATCGACATTAACTTTTTCTGCCAAAGTTCCCAAAAGCATTTGGCAATTGGCGTGTATTTGGCACCCTACAGGGACTGCGGGTTATGAATCAACCCACGCATCACTAGTGTGTGTGTGTGTGTGTGTGTGTGTGTGTGTGTGTGTGTGTGTGTGTGTTAGAGCATGTAAGTGTTAAAGTTATAATGGTCCTCTCTCACCACCAGCCAGCGTATTGGGACCCAGTGTGTTTCAGTGTCACTGTCAGCAACAAGTGCGAATGATAAGACTACTGACTGATTACCAAGAGTTCTCTGCCATTTATTGTGTACTGGTAGACCACAGCGAAGTTTATCTTGACTTATGGTTATGTACTAAGGCCTGGAGTTTTTCCCTGACTATGTAGCATGACCAGGAAAAACTCAAGGCCCCAGTTACTGCAACTCAGGAAAAACTACTGGCCCTAGTAAAAACATCACCAACGTATACTGTTACTGTATACTTCACTAGTTGATGACAACACCTGTTGTTGTATTATGTTTGTGTAATATAATAATACATCTAAATGAAGACAGAGAAATGTCATTGTAAGACTAATAGGACCACATTGACCAGGGGAGGAGGTGAAGTCAGTTTCTGTTCCATTCTATCCAGCTGTGACGCAGTGAGCCAAAGTAGTGAACTACAGAGGGAATAGGGTGCCAAAGTAGTGAACTACAGAGGAAATAGGGTGCCAAAGTAGTGCACTACAGAGGGAATAGGGTGCCAAAGTAGTGCACTACAGAGGGAATAGGGTGCCAAAGTAGTGAACTACAGAGGGAATAGGGTGCCAAAGTAGTGAACTACAGAGGGAATAGGGTGCCAAAGTAGTGAAC
Source organism: Coregonus clupeaformis (assembly GCF_020615455.1). Lineage (NCBI taxonomy): Eukaryota > Metazoa > Chordata > Actinopteri > Salmoniformes > Salmonidae > Coregonus > Coregonus clupeaformis. Next base: position 41,118,423 of record NC_059209.1, on the reverse strand, counting down.
TACAGAGGGAATAGGGTGCCAAAGTAGTGCACTACAAAGGGAATAGGGTGCCAAAGTAGTGAACTACAGAGGGAATAGGGTGCCAAAGTAGTGAACTACAGAGGAAATAGGGTGCCAAAGTAGTGCACTACATAGGAAATAGGGTGCCAAAGTAGTGCACTACAGAGGGAATAGGGTGCCAAAGTAGTGCACTACAGAGGGAATAGGGTGCCAAAGTAGTGAACTACAGAGGGAATAGGGTGCCAAAGTAGTGAACTACAGAGGGAATAGGGTGCCAAAGTAGTGAACTACAGAGGGAATAGGGTGCCAAAGTAGTGCACTACAAAGGGAATAGGGTGCCAAAGTAGTGAACTACAGAGGGAATAGGGTGCCAAAGTAGTGAACTACAGAGGAAATAGGGTGCCAAAGTAGTGCACTACATAGGAAATAGGGTGCCAAAGTAGTGCACTACATAGGAAATAGGGTGCCATTTCGGACGCACACACTACAGCCACAAGAACAGGGAAGGGGTTGAAGTCAGGTTGGTTTTTATTCTATCCAGCTGTGACCCAGTCAGGGAGTCAGTTTTTCCTCGTCCAGATCTGATATGAAATCCGTCAACATCCAGCATGATCAGATAGCTATCAGAAGGAAGTCTCTGCTAGCGGACTAATGAAAAGAGGATGAGAGGACTGTTAGGCTGAGTAGGGAGCAGATGGAGGGACTGGGCTTTGTGTGACCTTCGGGGGGTGAGACTGAGACAAGTGGACAACTTGCTTCTCCACCAGACAGAGAATGGGATTCCTCCAGGAAGACACTGCCATCTGCCAGCAACGATAGAGCACTACAACAAAACTCTCAGTCAGTGGAACTGCTCTCAGCCAAGGCACTCTTTCTGTTACTGGCTGCAACAAGCCATTCTTGAAACACAGGTGGTTCCCATTCACAAACAGAGAGAGAGGGGGACGAGGGGAGAGAGGCCAACCCAAAGCCTCTATTGCTCCAGCTCTAATGGACTAATGGTATAATGTTTTTTTTTTTTTTTTGAATAATGTCTGGGCAACTTGCTCAGAGCACAAACCACGGTTGCTGGAATCTCTGCTTCTAATGAGTCACGCTAAATGGGATTTTCAAAGTCGCTCTGTTTCTCATTTGAGGACAATCACTGCACAAAACCAAGTTAGGCCAGATAACTAAGATAGGCCATTGAGAGGTAGGTTAAAATTAATGTTACCCTCCTTTGGGGTGGCTGTAGGGCACATTTAGTAGCTGGCAGATAGGTTAGGCTTGGTAGTTAGAACACGTGTATGGTTAGAAAGCATTGGACTTCCATCCTGCTGTCTAGTATGGCCAGACAGTGATATAACCTATGACTATGGACCTACGAGTACCACATATTAGAAGTGTGCCAAATTTCATGCTTCTAAATGAAAATGAAACATTTTCAAACGTATCTACTGGACTATAGGGACCTACCAGAGACACAGGAGGTTTCCTCTCCAGTCCACTCTCCGCTGGGTAGACAGGTGCGTTCTGGGGATCCATACAGGACGTGGCCACTGTTACAGGTGAAGCTCACTGTCGCCCCCTCTAGGTAGCGTGTACCTATCTTCGCACCGTACCTCGGCGTGGCCAGCCACCCACAGGACACCACTAAGAAACAAAAGGATGTTATCTACTAATAAAAGTATTGATTACATTGAGAAATCAATCATTTGTATTTGTCAAACCATTCAAAACAACTTCCTAATATGTAAGGGGTCATTATCTAGAACATTATCTAGAACATACACAAAAAAAAAAAATATGTATGCACGCATGACTGTAAGTCGCTTTGGATAAAAGCGTCTGCTAAATGGCATATTATATTATTATTATTTATTATTATATTATATTATATTTATATTATTATTGTTTCCCAGCTCCGATCCAACAGTACACATTTTTGTTGTAGCCTGGGACAAAAACACCTGATTCAACTTGTCAAGGGCTCAATGATTGGTTGCCAACTCAAGGACCGGAGTCGGGAAACACTGATCTGGAATATAAGCCCATGTAGAAAGTAATGAAACAGAACCATACTATCCACTGAGGTTAAGTACAGAATGGGCTGTAGCAGCACAGTATACATCGTGAGGAGCTACTGTATCTTACTCAGCACTTCTTTTATGCTTTGGGGAAAATGTGTTGTAACTTGCATTAGTCAACACACATATAAAGTTCCGGTTACACATGGCATTCAAGAAGTAGGTTAACAATTAAGAACATATGGTTACGTTCACTTCACTGTGGTCTAAGGTGTTGGGGTTAATGAGTAGACAAACCAACTCCATAAACGTCAATTTCACAGTTCATTTCAACGACAGAGGCGACTACTGTATACATACCAGACTCCAGGTCTTGCATGAGTGTCTCGTGACTTCTGAAGGACAGGAGGGTGGCGTTACCCACAACCAGACTACGGGTGCTCATGGTGTCGTACTTGCAGAACTGGGCCCCCTCACCTATATAAATGATTGCGTAAATAATGTACAATTGTATTTAATTGTGTTATTGTATGTTATTGCTGGATTGAATGTTGTCGAATGTCATATCATTAAAACTTTGGTTGCATCCCACATGTCACCATATAGATGGAACCCAAAAGGGTTTTACTTGGAACCAAAAGGGTTCTACCTGGAACCAAAAGGGTTCTACCTGGAACCAAAAGGGTTCTTCAAAGGGTTCTCCTATGCGGACAGCCGAATAACCATTTTAGGTTCTAGATAGCACCTTTTTTTCTAAGAGTGCAGAGTCGGTATGGGTTCGAATCCGACCCATGCCCTTCTGACTGGCAATTTCTCCTACCGTTCCGGTCTCCTCTTCACTGTCCTATCTCAATAAAAATACATAAACACTCCTAAAATATATATTTAGAGAAATAGAGAACCCCCTCACCGAAGCACATCTTCAGCATGTCCTCCACCAGAGGGTCAGCTGGGTCACTGGACACAGAAAAGGCTGGGATGAAGGTTGGGTCGTGTTTCACGTAGTAGTACGTGTCCAACAGGTACTTAGTGTCGTAGGTGAACAGAGACGTCTCGTTGGAGGTTTTCCCTGTGGAGAAGACAACACAACATCACCTGTGCCCATATTCACAAAGAGAGCTGATCCAGGATCAGTTTTAGCTTTAAGATTATACTGATTAAGACAAGGGGGACGTGGGCCCATATTTATCAAGTGTCTCAGAGTAGGAGTGCTGATCTCGGATCAGGTCCCTCCTGTCCATGTAATCGTATTTATTATGATCTAAAAGTCCAAACTGCTCCTAGATGAGCACTCCTACTCTAAGACTCTTTGTGAATACAGGCCCAGAACATGTTTTTTATTTGACCAGGTTATTTGATTAAGAACACATTCTCATTTACAGCAACGACCTGGGGAATAGTTACAGGGGAAGAAGGAAGGAAATGAATGAGCCAATTGGAAGATGATTAGGCGGCCATGATGGTATGTGGGTCAGTTTGGAAATTCACCTGGTGTTTACTTGGTTTTAACTACAAAGGAGTCTTGTTTTGAACAACATAGTACACAGGTGCAGGGTCATTCACTCTTATTCAATCACAGACGTACTGTAGTTCACCAACAGTTTTACTAACATACTTTCACTAACATAGTTTCACTAACATTATTTTACTAACTGAAATCTTATCAGAAACATGTTGGGTCGTTTTTACAGCTTTTTATTTCCTTACAAACTGATACCATTGGAAATTTTGCACAGATTTGTTTCTTTATTTTTTTCTCCCCGGTAACCTAAATGTATTTGCTCCACGAAAGAAGCATAGATGACAGAGAAAACTTTACCACCAATGTCAACTATATTGAAACATTCATTATATTGATGTATGTTATTATTCTGTTGAGCAAGGGTTTATTTAGTCTTCTAGGACAACATAATGACAGAAGAGAAGCTGCATGTATCTAATTATAGACAAGTGGACTAACAAATATCCTACCAAAATGTTGGAAACATATGTAAATAAGTTTAAAAAATCCCAAAAAACGTTCAGCCGTCTCTGACTGTAGCCTACAGCGCATTTTCTATATTAACGGTTTGGGTCGGTTGCGGGCCTCAGATTTTCACTTCATCACATATAGTCAGACAGTTGCGGATGGGTTATATGCAGTTGCAGGTGGGTGCGGGAGAACAAACAGCTGACCCGCGCACCACTATCACAGGAGTAAAATTAAAGCCATCAATCCAGCAAGATTTAAGTGACAACAAGTGGATGTTGCACACCTCGAACACAGGAAATAGATGGCTGAAAATGACAGATCCTCAGGTGGGCAAGGCAAGCCAAATGCACAGTAATGCTATATTATACTATATATTAGATATCAATATATTATTATAACACAGATGGCTCATTGAGTGTGTTATCAGGGACACTGAAACAAGAGATTCTGATCCAAGGGCAAGTGCATGAGAAGTGCATCTGAGCAGCTGAGAGTTGGAGGAAAACTCAGTTCATTTCTCCTTATCTCTGTTGGTTGTGTGTAATGTTATCATGGTGCGTGCCTGTGGGTCAGGCTGGCCAGGCCAGGACACCACTGGTCTCCTGCCATGAGGTCTGCTCTCTGGTCTCACACCATGTTGTCATGGCTCGGCCAAGATCTCTCTCCGTTTTCGTCCCAAATGGCACCCTATTCCCCTACATAGTGCACTACTTTTACCAAGAACCCCGTAAGGCTCTAGTCAAAAGTAGTACACTATATAGGGAATAGGGTGCCATTTGGGACACACACCTGTCATCTATTAAAGCCCTTTAGAAGCCCTTTAACTCTAAACAGCTGGTTGGCTGGCTGGGTTGCGGGAGGGAGGGGGGGGGTAGTACACAACACAACACACACTATTCTCTTCCTTGTGAATGTCTCATTCAAAGAGAGTGAAAAGTGAAATTGAGGAATTGTTGTTTAGAATTCCAGATGTACCAAAAGGTTAAGTGCACCGGTTGTAGTTTTTTTCAGTATGAAACACACAAAAACAAAGCCAAAACGTGTTATATCCCTTTTCCTAACACTGCATATGTTTCATTATTTTGGGAGGAATTAACATTTGTAAATCTGTTAAGTAAATCTGGCCCCTCAACCCCTGCTGTCAATACAGAAGACCAGGTGTTTAATGGACTTACAGCTCCTAAGGTGAAGGACAGAAAGAACATTGTTTACTTGTTTTTTCCAGATGTAACAAAAGTTAAGGGGCACATGTTTTTCAGTGAATTTACATGTTACCTTCATGTTACCTTTTTGTTCCTGTCTGTCCAATGAAGGAGAGGAAGCGAGGAGAGGACAGATTTTTAAGACAATTTTAAAAAGGGCCTTAGATTATTGAGAAGTAATAGGATCCAAAATTACGATAAGTTTATAGTGCTGAGCGATTAGTGCTTTTTGAAGTTGGTTCGGTTTAGGTTTGATTCTGAAAAAAATTATCCTGGTTTTTGATTTTGGCTTCGATCATACAATTTTTTTATTAAATACACTATGCATTACGTGGGTTGAATGCTGTAACAACACAGAATAAAACAATTAACAAAAGTCCCATGATGGTAGGGACTGTCCATTACTGCTTATCACTTATTAACCATCATTTATTCACATTACTTTAATAAAATATTTCAGTTGTTGTGTATATTAAGTTGGATTAATTTGATGACTTCATTATTTAATTAAAAGTCATCATCTCATCTCTATAGAGCTGCTGCCTATGCTGTCTGACTAAATCACTATTTTAGTAGTTCTTCAAAGTAAAAAAGGCATACTTTTATGACTTTGAATATCAACTATCAATCACTTAGATCATGTATTTTCATGTAGATAGCAACTGCTCTCTATCTTTCTCGATCGCGCGTCTTCCGTCTCTTCTCTACTTCTCCGTGTCTGCCAGTGGTCATTGTAGTTAATTACCAGGTTTTCTGTGCTAAGCTATGTCGAATATTGGCCTGTTGGACACTACAACTCCCTATCACGTCGCACAGTTTGGGCTTGATCTGATTTATCTCTGGAAACTGCGCATTGAGCTCACAGAAAAAATCGGAAAGAAATGGAATTTAAATAATTGAACCGACGTCGGTCAATTACTTATTTAAAAAACAACCGACATTTCGGTTAATCACTCAACACTATAAGTTTATAAAAATTTACCAGCATTTTGGAACCCTAAGATGAACTTTATGTATCAATGCAGACAGAGGCCCAGGGACTCACAGCCAGCTCCGAAGGTGAAGATTTCCTCAGGGCTGGGGTTGTCAGGGAAGACGACATCTCCCAGGCTGGTCAGGAGGTCATCTAAGGGGTCAGAGTTCATTTGTCCCAGCAAGCCCTGGGTGAGGTTGGCGTAGTCTGAGGGGAGCAGCACGGTAAGGGCCATGGCACCCCCCTCTCGCCCCCGTACCTCCACCCCCACCCCAGAGGAGAACATGACGGTCACGTTCTGGGGTGTTGGGGAGTACAGGAACACACCTGAAGGGAGGAGAAACGCAGAACGCATCTTCAGAGGGAGAGATACATGCACATAACATCACTCAATGGTGGGAGATTTGTGTAGAAGTTTTAGGCAATGTGCTCATTCCTCAAGTAAGGATTTGTCTCCAAATTAACTTGATATCTGTTTGTTGAGATGTAATCTTGGCACCCACTGGCCAGTAACAAGAGACTAGTTGAGATTAACTTTAATTCATATTTTAAACAATATAAGCACGGCACACAAACCAGATTATATTGAGGCCTGATATTCTATCTCTTACCATGTAGGTCCATCCATCTCTGCTCTGTGAAGGAGAGGACCTGCTGGTTCCTCAACACCTCCAGCTGGTCCTGCTGCTCTGCCTGGCGCACCTCTATGACATCAGAGCTCCTCTCCTTCATAGCCACCGCCGATAGTCTGGTAGCTTTGGATAATGTACCTGAGGGATTATACAAATAACATACTCTCAGGTAAAACCTATATAGGTTAAGGTACCTAAGAGATTAACATGTGTAGCAGATTCTCCGAAAATTATTGGCTAAGCAGGGCTATTCATCTGGCGGCCCACGGGCCTCGTTTATAAATTTAGACTGGCCCTTTGATCAATTCTGAACATGAATAAAAGATCAGCAAAAAAAATCTACGGCAAAATCCGACGTTCAGTGCCAAAATGACAAGCGTTGTTTCTAGCGCCTATGTAGCGTTTGAATGGTTTAAGCTACAAAATATTATGACCCCATTCCTGAAAGCTACGACTCTCAGGAACACCTACTTGACTTCTGTTTCCCTCTCTGGCAAGGACTCGTTAGAAGAGTGTGACAACAAAAAAAATCCTAATTCCTTCAGATAGGAATTTGGCATTACCTGATTTGACATATCTTTGTCTTATTTATTGAGAAGCTTAGTTTTCAGATGATTTCGAAATGCTTTTCACAAGCTTTAAATAGTTGAAATGGTGAGTGAGCATTGTGTCTTTTCCTTTTTGGTTGCACCTCAACTCACATTGGTTTTAGCAACATTTCATTTTAAGAAAAGTGCTTTATTGGTTTGTGTGCGTTGCTTTTTTTTTTATACAGTTCTTCCGAAGAATAATCATGTGGAAAATGTATTATTTTTTTGATCTGGCCCCCGTAAGAATATAGTTGAATAACCCTGGGCTAAGGTTTCAGTGCCAACTTGACACTTGTTTGAATGCTTAATTACTGTAGGCCTAAAGTGCGGACACACTTTAACATAAGCTGTAATTAATGTAGAGGATTTGACTTCATACGCATAGCATAACCTCAAATATACATAAGATACACTGAGTGTACAAAACATTAGGAATGCTCTTTCCATGACATAGACTGCAGAGGTGAATCCAGATGAAAACTATGATCCCTTATTGATGTCACTTCTTAAAATCCACTTCAATCAGTGTAGATGAAGGGGAGGAGACAGGTTAAAGAAGGATTTTTAAGCCTTGAGACAATGGATTGTGTATGTGTTCCATTCAGAGGGTCGAATGGGCAAGACAAAAGATTTAAGTGACTGAACGGGTTATGGTAGTAGGTGCCAGGTGCACCGGTTTGAGTGTGTCAAGAACTGCAACGCTGCTGGGTTTTTCACGCTCAACAGTTTCCCGTGTGTATCAAGAATGGTCCACCACCCAAAGGACATCCAGCCAACTTGACACAACTGTGGAAAGCATTGGAGTCAACATGGGCCAGCATCCCTGTGGAACGCTTTCGACACCTTGTAGAGTCCATGCCCCGACAAATTGAGGCTGTTCTGAGGGCAAAAGGTGGTGCAACTCAATATTAGGAAGGTGTTCCTAATGTTTTGTACACTCAGTGTATAATATAATCTTAAACATCAGCCCGTATCCAGACGTTCTATTGATCCGTCAGAAATGATGAGCTGAATACCACTGACATCTGAAAAGATAAACAACGTGGTCGACTCCATCTTTTAGAAAACTTAAAAATCGGGTGCTGGATCCTGGTAAATAATCCAATGACCAGAAATAGGGCAGCACTCCGGTAAATACATTTACATTGACATATTTGTATTGCCTCACACAAGTTTTGGGTATGAGCCCTACCACTGACATTTGGCCATCTTCACTGATTTGGCTTCAGATCTGCTTTATGTAAAGTAATGGGTTTGGAGGAGCTCCTAACCACTGTTCTCTTCATAACAGCTGTTCTAGAGTCAGATTGACCCAGAGAGATTGGGAGAGAACAAGAGGAAACTAGAGGAAATAAGATGTCTTTTTACAGCTCCAAAATGTTTTCACTCCCACAAGTATCTCAAGACCAGACCGCTTCGCTCTGCAAACCGCCTAACTATTACAGAATCGAGACGAGCCTGAATCCCTGAGCAGCCAAACAAATAGAAGCTGACACAGAGGCAGAGAGGTAGAGAGAGAGAGGCAGAGACCGAGGCATAGAGTTAGAGGCAGAGAGGTAGAGACAGAGAGACAGAGGTAGAGAGGTAGAGACAGAGAGACAGAGAGGTAGAGACAGAGAGACAGAGGCCGAGGCATAGAGGCAGAGAGGTAGAGGCAGAGACAGAGAAACAGAGACAGGGGCAGAGAGGTAGAGCCAGAGACCGAGAGGCAGAGACTGAGGCATAGAGTTAGAGGCAGAGAGGTAGCGCCAGAGAGGCAGAGACCGAGGCATAGAGTTAGAGGCAGAGAGGTAGCGCCAGAGAGGCAGAGACCGAGGCATAGAGTTAGAGGCAGAGAGGTAGAGACAGAGGCAGAAACAGAGAGGCAGAGACAGAGAGGCAGAGACAGAGAGGTAGAGACTGAGGCAGAGAGGTAGAGACAGAGACAGAGGTAGAGACAGAGACAGAGAGGTAGAGGCAGAGACAGAGAGGCAGAGACAGAGAGACAGAGACCGAGGCATAGCGGTAGAGACAGAGTGGCAGAGAGGTAGAGACAGAGAGGTAGAGACAGAGGGACAGAGACCGAGGCATAGAGGTAGAGACAGAGTGGCAGAGAGGTAGAGACAGAGAGCCAGAGACCGAGAGGCAGAGACTGAGGCATAGAGTTAGAGGCAGAGAGGTAGCGCCAGAGAGGCAGAGACCGAGGCATAGAGTTAGAGGCAGAGAGGTAGAGCCAGAGAGGCAGAGACCGAGAGGCAGAGACCGAGGCATAGAGTTAGAGGCAGAGAGGTAGAGACAGAGGCAGAAACAGAGAGGCAGAGACAGAGAGGCAGAGACAGAGAGGTAGAGACTGAGGCAGAGAGGTAGAGACAGAGACAGAGGTAGAGACAGAGACAGAGAGGTAGAGGCAGAGACAGAGAGGCAGAGACAGAGAGACAGAGACCGAGGCATAGAGGTAGAGACAGAGTGGCAGAGAGGTAGAGACAGAGAGGTAGAGACAGAGGGACAGAGACCGAGGCATAGAGGCAGAGAGGTAGAAGCAGAGACAGAGAAACAGAGACAGGGGCAGAGAGGTAGAGCCAGAGAGGCAGAGACCGAGGCATAGAGTTAGAGGCAGAGAGGTAGACCCAGAGAGGCAGAGACAGAGGCATAGAGTTAGAGGCAGAGAGGTAGAGACAGAGAGAGAGGCATAGAGATAGAGGCAGAGAGGTAGAGACAGAGGCAGAGAGGTAGAGGCAGAGAGGCAGAGAGGCAGAGGCAGAGAGGCAGAGAGGCAGAGACAGAGAGGTAGAGGCAGAGAGGCAGAGAGGTAGAGGCAGAGAGGTAGAGACAGAGAGGTAGAGACAGAGAGGTAGAGGCAGAGAGGTAGAGGCAGAGAGGTAGAGGCAGAGAGGTAGAGGCAGAGAGGTAGAGGCAGAGAGGCAGAGAGGTAGAGACAGAGAGGTAGAGGCAGAGAGGCAGAGAGGTAGAGGCAGAGAGGCAGAGAGGTAGAGGCAGAGAGGTAGAGACAGAGAGGTAGAGGCAGAGAGGTAGAGGCAGAGAGGTAGAGGCAGAGAGGTAGAGGCAGAGAGGCAGAGAGGTAGAGGCAGAGAGGCAGAGAGGTAGAGGCAGAGAGGCAGAGAGGTAGAGGCAGAGAGGTAGAGGCAGAGAGGTAGAGGCAGAGAGGCAGAGAGGTAGAGGCAGAGAGGTAGAGGCAGAGAGGTAGAGGCAGACAGACAGATGCAGAGAAGGAGGTAGAGACAGAGAGGTAGAGAGAGAGAGGTATAGAGAGAGAGGTTGAGACAGAGGCAGAGACAGAGAGAGGTAGAGACAGAGAGGTAGAGACAGAGGCAGAGACAGAGGCAGAGACAGAGAGGTAGAGAGACAGAGACAGAGACAGAGAGAGAGAGAGAGAGAGAGACAGAGAGACAGAGACAGAGAGACAGAGAGGTAGAGACTGAGAGACAGAGACAGAGAGGTAGAGACAGAGAGGTAGAGACAGAGAGACAGAGAGGTAGAGACAGAGAGGTAGAGACAGAGAGGTAGAGACAGAGAGACAGAGACAGAGAGACAGAGAGGTAGAGACAGAGAGGTAGAGACAGAGAGGTAGAGACAGAGAGGTAGAGACAGAGAGACAGAGAGGTAGAGACAGAGAGGCAGAGAGGTAGAGAGGCAGAGAGGTAGAGGCAGAGAGGTAGAGACAGAGACAGAGAGGTAGAGACAGAGAGGTAGAGAGGCAGAGACAGAGAGACAGAGAGGTAGAGAGGCAGAGAGAGAGGCAGAGAGGTAGAGACAGAGAGGCAGAGATATAGAGACAGAGAGGTAGAGAGGCAGAGACAGAGAGACAGAGAGGTAGAGAGGCAGAGAGGTAGAGGCAGAGAGGTAGAGACAGAGAGGTAGATACCGAGGGGCAGAGACAGAGAGGTAGAGACAGAGAGGTAGATACAGAGGGGCAGAGACAGAGAGGTAGAGACAGAGAGGTAGAGACCGAGACAGAAGGGTAGAGATAGAGAGACAGAGAGGCAGAGACAGAGGTAGAAACAGCCTAGAGAGAGGAGGCCAGGGTGGTAGGCCTCTCTGTCTCTGTACACTACAAACAGACAGGCCCTTTTCCCAGTGGAGAACAAACTCACCATTCTCTAGTTTAACCTGCTCTGTCCGGCCCTGAACACTGAGCCCTCTGTCTGGCGAGAGAACCAGGTAGTACTCTCCTTTCCCATTGAAGGTGTAGCTCACACCGTCAAACGTTATAAAATGAGGGTCCCCTAGGACTGCACCTAGGAGGTGGAGAAAGAGAAAAAATAGGAGAAGAATCTTTACAGGGAGAAATAGCAGTTTGGCACTTGTTTGTAGAGACAACACAGCATTACAAGAGAAGAGGCTCAGGGAGAGACCAAACTATGATAAGTACCGTATTTTCCGCACTATAAGGCGCACCGGAGTATAAGCTGCAGCAGCTAAATTGAATGATATTGAATAATGTGTACATATATAAGCCGCACTGGACTATAAGCCGCAGGTGTTTTAATGTTTAATTACCATATGTAAGGGTTCGTGCACAGAGGGGATTGTCGGGAAAGAGACAAACTGTCTCGCTCTCGTAATGTCTGTGTCTTGCTCTCGTTCTGTCTCTCGTACCACTCTCGTACCACTCTCGGTTCCACTTTTGCGCGCTACCTGTCTCACTCTTTTCCCGGCCTCCAGCTTTTCCTGCTGGAGCCCGCCGCTTAAAGGTGGGGGGCGCAGACCGGTCATAGAGCCCATAGAGTTAAAGTTGGTGGACTGTAACCTGTAAAATCCATAGATTTAGGAGGTCTTCTAGTGGCCGTTAGCTGTAAAAATCCATAGATTAGCTGCACCGTTATATAAGCCGCAGGGTCGAAAAATTGGAAAAAAGGCGCGGCTTGTAGTCCGAAAATTACGGTACTCAAAACTTTCCCCCAAGTCTTACCACTTTTTAGCACAACTACATTATATATACAGTAGATGGCTCTGTAACAGCCCAACAGCATTCTATTCTACTGTAAACACCCATGAGTTCCTCACCAGCTCTAGGTGGTGTGTATTGTCTACATCCGCTGGAGGGTCTGTGTGTAAAGTAGATCCGGCAGTGGTCAGACCACAGACAGCAGTAGTAGAATGTCAGGACGTCGTACATCCAGTGGGAGAGGCTGGGGATCCGAGGGGGGTCTCTGTAGGGAGGGGAGCCCCAGTCGTGGGCCCGATCTGGGGTGCTGCCTCCAATCGAGTCCCCTGTCAGAACCTGGGCCCCCGTGCTGTCATAGCAACACTGCTGTCCTGCTCTGTACATAGGGCTGGGGATGGGAGAATCGGCTGTTATTGATACAGCTGGTGTTTGTTACTGTTTGTTTGGTATACCAATTGTTGACTTAGGAAAGTTATATATTTTTATGATAAAATATAACTTCTTGTCAGTAGGTGTCAAATCAATACTTCTTCTGAATCCTCCCACACTTAAGAGATACGGTGGCCGTGTCGCCTACCTTGCCTGTATGGCTCGGACACAGTGTACAGAGCCAGGGTGGTACGTACACACACTCCCCTTCTCCATGTCACAGCCGTAGTCAGTCTGAAACATCAGACAAATTCACTTTTAAAGGGAAGCGCTACAAGGATACACTATCAGATCATCTAAAACCTAGCTTGAAGGTGCTCTTTGGTTGAGGGGTTATTGGTCCTCAAAGAACAAGGAGTTCTTACATGGAACCTGCCGGTGTCTGCGCGGGCCTGGGCCAGGGTACAGGGACAGTCCACCACTTCCTCCAGGAAGTTAGGGAGGCTCTTCTCCAGGACATCCCAGGTCAGACACCTGTCCAGGGCCCAGGCTGCGGAGTCCTGCCTGAAGGCTTCCTCCAGGTGCCAGGCCAAGGCATGGGCCCCACTCCACACAGCCCTGACGTTCCTGGACACAGTTACAAGGTTTATACACAGGGACGGTATATCTATGCACAATTACAGGTATATAGTTAGTGAGAGAGGACTCTGAAGTCTGGGTCCTGATTGAGTAAGGTATCAGGCCAGGGCATGGACCCCACAACACACAGCCCTAATGTTTCTGGACAGGTCGAGAGGCATACTTTGCATTTTTAAAGGGATAGTTCACTAAAGCAGGGATATTCAACCATTGAAAGAAGATATTCTCCTCTTTTCTAATGATGTCAACTTTATTTATCAACTCTTAATATTGAGCAAATTGCACTCATTGGAGATTATTACACTCACTGGAGTATCTGACATAGGCTTTGAAAAAGCATCCGCAAATTGGATATCAGTGCGGCAAGTGCCACTGGCTGCTGGTTAGCTGACTAAACTCAACTCCATGGTGAAGGACATTTCTGATGAACTCCACCAATGGAGTTGAGCAGAGACCAGGCTTTGTGTAATGCAGCTTCGACTACATCGATTCGCCCAAGGTCAATACTTCAACAAATTTACATTATGAAACGCTTACCTTGTCCCTATGTTTGTCCTCTCTAGTTGCGTGCCAGGACTGCACATTTTTGCTCTAGCCCAGTTTTAACTCATCAAGGACTTTTGGGATAATTAGTTAATTAGTTGAATCAGGTGCAAGTACTCTTCCATGTACAGTAGATGCACATATTCCATACCTGTCTCTCCATGTACAGTACAGTACATGCACATATTCCATACCTGGCTCTCCATGTACAGTACAGTACATGCACATATTCCATACCTGTCTCTCCATGTACAGTACAGTACATGCACATATTCCATACATGGCTCTCCATGTACAGTACAGTACATGCACATATTCCATACCTGTCTCTCCATGTACAGTACAGGCACATATTCCATACCTGGCTCCATCTGAGTAGATACTGGAGCTCACTCTGACACTTCCCATCTCCCAGTCAGAGTAGGGCTTCTCGGAAGACTTGGGGGTGAAGCTGAAACTGCCGCTGTTGGCCAGGCCTCTACCGAGAGAGTACAGGTAGGTCCATTCTGCCCTCAGGGGGGACAACTCTTCCTCCCGTGTAGTATTAGCAGTAGTGGTATTGACCTCTCTGTAGCCCCATAGTTCTATGTTGACGCTGTCCTTGTCTCCAATCAGAGAAGGGTTCCATGTCATCCTCAGTGTTCCAGATGTGTTGGGGGTGCCATAGTATTGCCACTGTGTTGAATTCACCAGCGTCACTTTAAATGCAGCGTCCATTTTACTTGGGTGGACTGATAGAGAGAGCAGAATAGAGAATGTGTGAGAAAATGATTCAATTGCAACTGTGTGAGGAAATCATATTATGTTGCAACAGTATGAAAAATGTATGCACTCACTAACTGTAAGTCTCTCTGGATAAGAGTGTCTGCTAAATGACTAAAATGTAAATGTAACTCTGTAGCTGCAAGAGAAATATGCATCTTTGGAAATGTAGGAAACACAACACAACTTGCACATGGGAGTAGCAGATAATGTGAAATAACATTGTTTCAAAGCTCTCTGGAGTTATTTACATCTTATCTTAATATCTTATCCTATCTTTAATCTTATCTTGATAAAGCTTCAGGCAAGTGCAATGAACTTTGGTTTACGGTGTACATCTCATCCTCAATACTGTGGCCATCTTTTTAGACAGCATTTACTAAACATTAACGAGCGTTATAAAAAAAAAAAAAAACTGTGTATACACATATACTGTAACTGTAGTGTTCTCAAACTGGAACTCTCACCTGACAGGTATTCTCCAGAACTGTTGAAGTTCCGGCCATCTGTAGAGACGTCAAAGGGAACCCATCCACTCTGGAGCAGTAAGGGGGAGACACAGTAACCCCTGCCTTCTCCGTCAGTGTAACCCACTACCTCTATCTCACCCCTGAACCTGCAACACAACAACATGGTTACCGTTAGGATTCAACAACATAACAACACATATAGAGATACAGTAAGGAAGGTGAGGTTGCCCCTGGTAGAAACTGATTTACAGTAAGGAAGGTGAGGTTGCCCCTGGTAGAAACTGATTTACAGTAAGGAAGGGATGAAGTTGCCCCTGGTAGAAACTGATTTACAGTAAGGAAGGATGAGGTTGCCCCTGGTAGAAACTGATTTACAGTAAGGAAGGATGAAGTTGCCCCTGGTAGAAACTGATTTACAGTAAGGAAGGATGAGGTTGCCCCTGGTAGAAACTGATTTACAGTAAGGAAGGATGAGGTTGCCCCTGGTAGAAACTGATTTACAGTAAGGAAGGGATGAAGTTGCCCCTGGTAGAAACTGATTTACAGTAAGGAAGGATGAGGTTGCCCCTGGTAGAAACTGATTTACAGTAAGGAAGGATGAGGTTGCCCCTGGTAGAAACTGATTTACAGTAAGGAAGGATGAAGTTGCCCCTGGTAGAAACTGATTTACAGTAAGGAAGGATGAGGTTGCCCCTGGTAGAAACTGATTTACAGTAAAGAAGGATGAGGTTGCCCATGGTAGAAACTGATTTACAGTAAGGAAAGATGAGGTTGCTCCTGGTAGAAACTGATTTACAGTAAGGAAGGATGATGTTGCCCCTGGTAGAAACTGATTTACAGTAAGGAAGGATGAGGTTCCCCCTGGTAGAAACTGATTTACAGTAAGGAAAGATGAGGTTGCTCCTGGTAGAAACTGATTTACAGTAAGGAAGGATGATGTTGCCCCTGGTAGAAACTGATTTACAGTAAGGAAGGATGAGGTTCCCCCTGGTAGAAACTGATTTACAGTAAGGAAAGATGAGGTTGCTCCTGGTAGAAACTGATTTACAGTAAGGAAGGATGATGTTGCCCCTGGTAGAAACTGATTTACAGTAAGGAAGGATGAGGTTCCCTCTGGTAGAAACTGATTTAAAGTAAGGTCAGTTGTCACTTCATCCTAATGGTTACAGTTAGGAGTTGGGGAGGATAAGCTGTTTACACACTAAACTAATTGGTATCTTTCAAGATATTGACGTTATAGGGTCCAACCACAGAGTTAAGTTAAGGATTTAAGAGCCCAGGGTTAACCCATGATAGTCCAGGGTTAACCCATGACATATCTCAAACGTGTCAATATGTGTTACAAAGGTCACTACAGCTAGACGCTACATAGATGTTTACCTCCCACAGTTATCTCATGACCAGACCGCTCTGTTGTTGTGTAAGAGAGAATGTGTGTGTGTGTGTGTGTGTGTGCGTGACCCACACCTACCTGCAGGTGAGCTGCTCTTGCTTGCTTGGATAGAAGGTGGCATTGAGAATAGAGAAGACACTTCCACCCATCATGGTCCCTGAGTACGGGGAGATCTGGAGACAGTACTGCCTGTAGTCTCCACAGCAGCTCAGGAGGGACACACATGTAGCATGGCATGAACACGTCTCCCATGTTTCACCACACTGTCCCTCACATGATTGACCTGAAGAAAGATACATCTTCTTATCTTACTCAAAGATAACTATTTTGTTTTAACTTGTTTTGTTTTTTTAACATACAAAACTATGGTAACAATTACAGTAGTTGGTATCTGAATCGTATTAATCTCGGTTAACACAGAACTAAAATTTCACGTAATTTGGTCAGCTGCGTGATTTCTTATAAGCAAATGAAATGTATAAACTACACTGAACAAAAATATAAACACAACATGTACATTTTTACATTTTAGTCATTTAGCAGACGCTCTTATCCAGAGCGACTTACAGTTAGTGAATACATATATATTTTTTTTATACTGGCCCCCTGTGGGAATCGAACCCACAACCCTGGCGTTGCAAACGCCATGCTCTATCAACTGAGCTACATCCCTGCCGGCCATTCCCTCCCCTACCCTGGACGACGCTGGGCCAATTGTGCGCCGCCCATGAGTCTCCCGGTCGCGGCCGGCTGCGACAGAGCCTGGATTCGAACCAGGATCTCTAGTGGCACAGTTAGCACTGCGATGCAGTGCCTTAGACCACTGCGCCACTCAGGTAAAGTGTTTCATGAGCTGAAATAAAAGATCCCAGAAATTTTCCGGACGCACAAAAAGCTTATTTCTATAAAATGTTGTGCATTAATTTGTTTACATCCCTGTTAGTGAGCATTTATCCATTGCCAAGATAATCCATCCACCTGACAGGTGTGGCATATCAAGAAGCTGATTTGGTATTTTATTAGGATCCCCATTAGCTGTTGCAAAAGCAGCAGCTACTCTTCTGGGGTCCACACAAAACATGAAAAATGACATAATACAGAACATGAATAGACAAGAACAGCTCAAGGAAAGAAACTACATACATTTTAAAGGCACACGTAGCCTACATATCAATACATACACACAAATTATCTAGGTCAAATAGGGGAGAGGCGTTGTGCCATGAGGTGTTGCTTTACCTGCTTTTTGAAACCAGGTTTGCTGTTTATTTGAGCAATATGAGATGGAACGGAGTTCCATGCAATAATGGCTCTATATAATACTGTACGCTTTCTTGAATTTGTTCTGGATTTGGGGACTGTGAAAAGACCCCTGGTGGCATGTCTGGTGGGGTAAGTGGGTGTGTCAGAGCTGTGTGTAAGTTGACTATGCAAACAATTTGGGATTTTCAACACATTAATGTTTCTTATAAAAAGAAGAAGTGATGCAGTCAGTCTCTCCTCAACTTAAACAGCATGATCATTAAAACAGGTGCACCTTGTGCTGGGGACAATAAAAGGCCACTCTAAAATGTGCAGTTTTGTCACACAACAATGCCACAGATGTCTCAAATAGAGGGAGCGTGCAATTGGAATGTCCACCAGAGCTGTTGCCAGAGAATTGAATGTTAATTTCTCTACCATAAGCCGCCTCCAACGTCGTTTTAGAGAATTTGGCAGTAGGTCCAACTGGCCTCACAACCGCAGAACACGTGTATGGAGTTGTGTGGGCGAGCGGTTTGCTGATGTCAACGTTGTGAACAGAGTGTGCCATGGTGGCGGTGGAGTTATGGTATGGGCAGGCATAAGCTATGGAGAACGAACACAATTGCATTTTATCGGTGGCAATTTGAATGCACAGAAACACCGTGACGAGATCCTGAGGCCCATTGTGAGGCCCATTTTTTAAAAAGGTATCTGTGATCAACAGATGCATATCTGTATTCCCAGTCATGTGAAATCCATAGATTAGGGCCTAATGAATTTATTTCAACTGACTGAGTTCCTCATATGAACTTTAACTCAGCAAATTCTTTGAAATTGTTGCATGTTGCGTTTATTTACAGTTGCGTTTATCCTTCCTTGCGTATATTTTTGTTCAGTATATTTTCAGGTCATTATAAATAATATGTTTGTGTACTAGTAAATTAAATGCAGTAGCCTACAGTATGTAAAAATTAATAAAGGGGATTTTAATGGAAAATAAACACTAGGCCTAGTAAATATTTATAAGCAGTTTTCATATGCAAAATAATACAATAGTAGGACAATCAAATCCATTAGCCCTATCTGATACTGTTCAAGAAGTAGTTATGTTATCTCCTGAACATTAATACGTATAGTTCTCTGGTAATGAATCTACTGTTTAGAAATACATTCGTCAATCTCACGTTCACAACTGTTATTGACAATCAAATTTTGTTGGACTCTGTACTTGCGTGTTAAGAGCTTTTAACCCAGTAATAATGTATCTACTTGACAGAATTAAATTTCTTCTTAAACTTTTATATACATATTTAACTTGAAGAATGGTAACTTACCAGTTATTTCGGAAATGCATCCAAGTATCACTGCTAAGAGCAAGACGCTCTGTCTCCACTTGAACCTCATAGTAGACAGCTGTTCTACATACTTTCCCTGTCTATTCATTTTTATCAGCACACTGTTATGACGATGTGGCATTCAGAAAGACCTGCATTTGCGGTGTTCTGAAAGTAACAAAGGTCTTTCCGATAATTAATATTTGGCTCCAGGCAAGTGTGTCACGCACTGTTATTCTTTAACAGAATATGGCACTGACACATGTTTACTTCTAGAAGAGAAGTGTCTCGCGCTGCAGTTTAACTTGTTGCTATTTTAGAGAATAAAAGGTTGCAAAAAAGGTAAATATAAGTCATATTTAAATAGATTAAATAGCCTTCGAATTACAGTTCGATAACTTTATACGTTTTTTCTGCAACATTGTAGCGCTTTCAACGGTCTCGTGCTAATAAGCGAAAAGGCACGGTTTCCACGCATGCGCAATTGCACATTTTACAGCCCCTGTAAGCTAGCAGGTTAGCCTGTTGGCTCTCAAGATATATTGAAATAAGTTATTTTAGCCGTTTTCTATTATTATTTGGTTGGGATTTCGTTATTGGCTGTCGCTAAGACGAGTCATGGATTTCTCGTCGTGCATGATGATGTCTCCGAACAGAATGCTAGACCGTTTTCAGTCCATTTATGTCGCTAACCAGCTAATGTAGTTTACTGAAATGTATGTTTGGTAGACGATTATCGCTTCATTAGTTTCCTTTTTGTTTTTGAAATGGATGAAAAAGAGGAGGTATTGCACGGACTTGAAAAGACTGGATGGCAAAACAGTTCTCATCACTGGTAAGGCAGCTACCCAAGCGAATCTAAGAAATTAAAATTAGCAAGATTAGCGAGCGAGTCTTCTTCTTCTTCTATGATGTCATAACGGTCCGCAAACAATCGTTTAAGTGCATGCCGCCACCTACTGTGCTGGAATGTACGATCGATCAGGTTTCTCCCAATTCTGTACTACCATGAAAATAAAATAAAAACCTAATAAATCCCTACCAACTTCTACCACACCCTCCCCCAAAACCCACCTCCCCCGTTAAACTTGATCTATGTCATGCTGAAACACTCCACCCTTAGGATTGTTTAGCATGTCAACAACCATTTCAACAGTAAAATCTGTTACCCCCAATATCTCTTTTGCAGTCTCCACAATAACCTTCAACCTGGCATTTCTGCTTTCCACAACCCGAGTCGTGTTGATAACCTTACCAATAAAAACTATGAAGTCAACTTTATTTATTATCAAAGATTTGTGAACAGGCCTCCAAACCATGCTAGGACCAGCAGAAGCACCATCCCTGACATTAGGTCCACTTACTACAGGAGCAGCAGAAACACCAGCCCTGACATTAGGTCCACTTACTACAGGAGCAGCAGAAACACCAGCCCTGACATTAGGTCCACTTACTACAGGAGCAGCAGAAACACCAGCCCCGACATTAGGTCCACTTACTACAGGAGCAGCAGAAACACCAGCCCTGACATTAGGTCCACTTCGTACAGGAGCAGCAGAAACACCAGCCCCGACATTAGGTCCACTTACTACAGGAGCAGCAGAAACACCAGCCCCGACATTAGGTCCACTTCGTACAGGAGCAGCAGAAACACCAGCCCTGACATTAGGTCCACTTCGTACAGGAGCAGCAGAAACACCAGCCCCGACATTAGGTCCACTTCGTACAGGAGCAGCAGAAACACCAGCCCTGACATTAGGTCCACTTCGTACAGGACCAGCAGAAACACCAGCCCTGACATTAGGTCCACTTCGTACAGGAGCAGCAGAAACACCAGCCCCGACATTAGGTCCACTTACTACAGGAGCAGCCATGGAAGTGCCATCATTCCACACTGTAGCTCCACCAATCTGTCTTACAGCCTCTGCATACGATACATCATGACTAATTCTAGATCTCTGAGCCTCTCTAGCCTCTCTCTGCACCTGGCATCCACCAAACGCTGCACTGTGTCCCCCCCCCCCCACAATTACAACACTTAACCTTCACATTGCTCCCACATTCACCATAATCATGTTCCCCTCCACACTTGGCACATCTTTTCCTTCCTTTACATTGAACAGCTACATGTCCCATTCTTTGGCTTTTAAAACACTGCAATGGGGATGGGACAAATTCTCTGACTTTGGGGCTAAGGAATCCTATCTGTACCTTTCCCAGGCATAACCTTCTCAAACCTCAGCAGGACTGATAAGCTTTCACTTCTTCAACCTTCTTTCCTACTGATCAACCTTTCGGACTCGATCCCTCTTCCTCCCTTTACACTGTCTTTAATATCATCTGTGGACATAGATATTGGGACCAGGGACATGGCTTTTAATCTTCTCCCCATGAAGCTTTTCCATTTTCAGAATATTCTCTTGCTGGGCCTGGCTACCACAAAATATTAACAATCTACCATTTCCAATGAACCGAGCTAATTTCACTTCACCTACCTCTTTCTCTACGACATTAGTTAGTCGGACAGGGTGTAAGTGAGGCCCTGTGGACTCATCAAACACCATCACCACTTTCCACTCCAACACATCATTACTCTTGCTTCCTACCTGGGCACTCTTTATGCTTTCTATACTAGACGCTCCACTGCTTTCTGTATCATGATCTCTCTTCTTCCGGTGTCTTTCTGTATCATGATCTCTCTTCTTCCTGTGTCTTTCTGTATCATGATCTCTCTTCTTCCTGTGTCTTTCTGTATCATGATCTCTCTTCTTCCGGTGTCTTTCTGTATCATGATCTCTCTTCTTCCTGTGTCTTTCTGTATCATGATCTCTCTTCTTCCTGTGTCTTTTTGTATCATGATCTCTCTTCTTCCTGTGTCTTTCTGTATCATGATCTCTCTTCTTCCTGTGTCTTTCTGTATCATGATCTCTCTTCTTCCTGTGTCTTTCTGTATCATGATCTCTCTTCTTCCTGTGTCTTTCCACTACCGAACATTCTGGTCCTTGACCCTCATCCTCCCGCTCCATACCATCAGAACTGACACCCATATTGTTCGCATTCCAGTTCAGCTGTTGCTTCACCAACTTTTTATCAATTTCCTCCCTTTCGTCCTTCACTACTCGCCGCCATTTCCGACTCCTCGGCTACAGCAGTCACCTTGTGCTTCCTTTCCCAACGGAGAGTGGGCATTCCCGATCAATTTCAGCTTCTGTTACTAGCTAGCCAGTCACGCATGTTCCGAGAGGGACAGCATCGGCGCGTGTGCGGCAACTAGCTAGTTTGTCTTCCTTTACGTTGCGCATTAACAGCAGTACGTTAACAGTACATTAACAGCAGTACGTTAACAGTACATTAACAGCAGTACGTTAACAGTACATTAACAGCAGTACGTTTGTTAGGTAAATAAAATACCAGTTCATTTATAGCAAATGTAGCTATCCTTTAAAGATCAAATCAATCAAACTTATTTTATAAAGCCCTTTTTACATCAGCATTTGTCACAAAGTACTTTACAGATACCCAGCCTAAAACCCCAGAGAGCAAGCAATGCAGATGCAGAAGCACAGTGGCTAGGAACAACTCCCTAGAAAGGCTGGAACCTAGGAAGAAACGTAGAGAGGAACCAGGCTCTGAGGGGCGGCCAGTCCATATATGATACTCCACAGCTGTATTCTACACGCCACGCTCTACACTCATTATTCATTCTCTCTTTCTCTTTCTTTCTAACTCGTTCTCGCTCCCTCCTTCCTGCCTCTCTCAGGTGGCAATGCTCTGGCATCGGCAAAGAGACAGCTGTTGCCTTGGCGATGCCAGGTGCCCGTGTCATCATAGCGTGCCGTGACGTGGACAAGGCTTAGAAGGCAGTTAGGAAGATCAGGGTTCACAACATTAATGTTCTTCACATGGAGCTGGACCTGGCCAACATGCGCTCCATAAGGGACTTCTGTAAGACCTTCCTACAGAGGGAGAAGAGAATGGACATCCTCATCAATAATGCAGGTGAGAGAGAGAGCGGGAGGGAGGGAGTATGTCTTGTCAGCCATTTGTCCAAGGATTCCTAAATACCATGTAAGGGTCCGTTCACACTGCTCGCTCGCAGTAAAACAAACTATGCCAGAAACAAGCCATTACGTTGGTCCTAGCTGACAGAATCATTGATTAGAACCAATAAAATGACTTTTCGGAGTCGTGAACAGACCCTCCAGCCACCCAAGCCATAGACTGTTCTGTCTGCTTCTGCACGGCATGCGGTACCGGAGCAACAAGTCTGACACAAACAAGCTCCTTAACAGCTTCTATCCCCAAGCCATAAGACTGCTAAAAAGCTAACAAAATTACATTTTATTTTGCACTGACTCTATGCACACTCACACACTCACTCTATGAACACACTCACACAGACACTCCAACACACACACACACACACACACTTCATTTGTTCACACACACACACACACACATACATTCATACTGTCTCTAAACACACTCACATACAATCATCATATACGCTGCTGCTACTCTGTTTATCATACATCCTGATGCCTAGTCACCTTACCCCTATACATATCTAACCCTCCCACTCCAGCATCCCTGCACATAGTAAATATGGTATTGGCACTGACCCTGGAGCTGACCCTGTATATAGCTACTGACCCTGGAGCTGACCCTGAAACTGACCCTGTATATAGCTACTGACCCTGGAGCTGACCCTGAAACTGATCCTGTATATAGCTACTGACCCTGGATCTGTCCCTGTATATAGCTACTGACCCTGGATCTGTCCCTGTATATAGCTACTGACCCTGGATCTGTCTCTGTATATACAGTGGGGAAAAAAAGTATTTAGTCAGCCACCAATTGTGCAAGTTCTCCCACTTAAAAAGATGAGAGAGGCCTGTAATTTTCATCATAGGTACACGTAAACTATGACAGACAAAATGAGAATTTTTTTTCCAGAAAATCACATTGTAGGATTTTTAATGAATTTATTTGCAAATTATGGTGGAAAATAAGTATTTGGTCAATAACAAAAGTTTCTCAATACTTTGTTGGCAATGACACAGGTCAAACGTTTTCTGTAAGTCTTCACAAGGTTTTCACACACTGTTGCTTGTATTTTGGCCAATTCCTCCATGCAGATCTCCTCTAGAGCAGTGATGTTTTGGGGCTGTCGCTGGGCAACACGGACTTTCAACTCCCTCCAAAGATTTTCTATGGTGTTGAGATCTGGAGACTGGCTAGGCCACTCCAGGACCTTGAAATGCTTCTTACGAAGCCACTCCTTCGTTGCCCGGGCGGTGTGTTTGGGATCATTGTCATGCTGAAAGACCCAGCCACGTTTAATCTTCAATGCCCTTGCTGATGGAAGGAGGTTTTCACTCAAAATCTCACGATACATGGCCCCATTCATTCTTTCCTTTACACAGATCAGTCGTCCTGGTCCCTTTGCAGAAAAACAGCCCCAAAGCATGATGTTTCCAACCCCATGCTTCACAGTAGGTATGGTGTTCTTTGGATGCAACTCAGCATTCGTTGTCCTCCAAACACGACGAGTTGAGTTTTTACCAAAAAGTTCTATTTTGGTTTCATCTGACCATATGACATTCTCCCAATCCTCTTCTGGATCATCCAAATGCACTCTAGCAAACTTCAGACGGGGCCTGGACATGTACTGGCTTAAGCAGGGGGACACGTCTGGCACTGCAGGATTTTAGTCCCTGGCGGCGTAGTGTGTTACTGATGGTAGGCTTTGTTACTTTGGTCCCAGCTCTCTGCAGGTCATTCACTAGGTCCCCCCGTGTGGTTCTGGGATTTTTGCTCACCGTTCTTGTGATCATTTTGACCCCACGGGGTGAGATCTTGCGTGGAGCCCCAGATCGAGGGAGATTATCAGTGGTCTTGTATGTCTTCCATTTCCTAATAATTGCTCCCACAGTTGATTTCTTCAAACCAAGCTGCTTACCTATTGCAGATTCAGTCTTCCCAGCCTGGTGCAGGTCTACAATTTTGTTTCTGGTATCCTTTGACAGCTCTTTGGTCTTGGCCATAGTGGAGTTTGGAGTGTGACTGTTTGAGGTTGTGGACAGGTGTCTTTTATACTGATAACAAGTTCAAACAGGTGCCATTAACACAGGTAACGAGTGGAGGACAGAGGAGCCTCTTAAAGAAGAAGTTACAGGTCTGTGAGAGCCAGATATCTTGCTTGTTTGTAGGTGACCAAATACTTATTTTCCACCATAATTTGCAAATAAATTCATTAAAAATCCTACAATGTGATTTTCTGGATTTTTTTTCTCAATTTGTCTGTCATAGTTGACGTGTACCTATGATGAAAATTACAGGCCTCTCTCATCTTTTTAAGTGGGAGAACTTGCACAATTGGTGGCTGACTAAATACTTTTTTTCCCCACTGTAGCTACTGACCCTGGATCTGTCTCTGTATATAGCTACTGACCCTGGATCTGTCCCTGTATATAGCTACTGACCCTGGATCTGTCTCTGTATATAGCTACTGACCCTGGATCTGTCCCTGTATATAGCTACTGACCCTGGATCTGTCTCTGTATATAGCTACTGACCCTGGAGCTGTCCCTGTATATAGCTACTGACACTGGAGCTGTCCCTGTATATAGCTACTGACCCTGGAGCTGTCCCTGTATATAGCTACTGACCCTGGATATGTCCCTGTATATAGCTACTGACCCTGGATCTGTCTCTGTATATAGCTACTTACTTTCTCGTGTTCTTCTTATTTCTATTTCCTGTGTGTTTTTGTTCTACTTGACTTTTTGATTGATTTGTTTATAGTCCAACTGATATTAATTACTGTTGGGAAAGAGCAGGAAGGCATTTCAATGTACTTGTGCACGTGACAATAAAAACGTCAAACTTGAAACCCTCAGGTCTTGTTTCTAGGTTATCTGGCGGTGCGTTTGAGTGCATTCATGAGGAGGTACAGACTCACTATGCTCAGCGTTCTGCAGGCACAGTGTTCCCTAATACCCTGTCACAGAACCATCTAACCTCAATGGGTAAATGGGATATTGACTCATATTTTCTTCTCCCGCTCTCTCCACCCAGGCAATTTTTTTTTATATCGAGGTATATTTCACTTTCTCTGTTCATAGGAGTAACAACATGAATTTGTGCATGAGGCAGAAATAATGCGGTGCGACTCGAGTTTCGCCATCAGCTGGAAGACGGTGTCCCTATTTGGTCAGTGTCAGTGGAGGAAAGGGAGAGAGGAGGGATGTTGAGAGGCGGACCCTCAGTCTGTTGCTCTCTCCATCCGCTGAGACTGACCATCAGATGCAGGCCCCATCAGCCCAGTAAAATAAACATAAAAAGCAAATGATTTAAATGTATGCTCACTCAGCTGTGCCCCACAAGTAAAACAACAACTGATCTATTACCAGTGTGATCAAATAGCCTACCTCAAATTTGGAAAGATAATTTTAAAAATGGTCTGAACAATAATGCATTGGCAAGCTTCTACCCCCAAGCCATAAGACTCTTGAACAGCTAATCATGGCTACCCGGACTATTTGCATTGTTCCCCCCACCCCACCCCACCCTCTCTTTTAAGCTGCTGCTACTCTGTCTATTATTTATGCATAGTCACTTTAACTCTACCCACATGTACATATTACCTCAATTACCTCGACTAGCCGGTGCCCCCGCACATTGACTCTGCACCGGTACCCCCCTGTATATAGCCTCGTTACTGTTATTTTATTTTCCTGCTGCTCTTTAATTATTTGTTATTTTTTATATTTTACTTATCTATTTTTTACTTAACACTTTTTTTCTTAAAACTGCATTGTTCGTTAAGGGCTTGTAAGTAAGCATTTCACTGTAAGGTTGTAAGGTTCACCTGTTGTATTCGGCGCATGTGGCAAATCAAATTTGATTTGAAGGGAAGGGAATTCAAGCAAAGCCAATATGTGGTGTTAATGTATTGGGCCTATAGCCTACTACAAACCTCATTGCTACAGTACTGGTTTTAATTGGTTAATGTTGCATAAGCTTACGTTTTTTAAGGTCATGTTAAAAACACTTCTGAGCGGTAGATCTCTGTTTGCATTTTGACTCAAAGTGATCTTGACTCAGTAAAGGTTGGTGACCACTGCTGTAGATTATAGTGATTATACATCCCATAATCTAATGGTCAGGATGAGGTCTGATACACATATACGGGTACAGTCATAGTTCAAGATCAGAGTATATGCCAATTAGCAGATGCTTTTATGCAAAGCGACTTAGTCATGCGTGCATACATTTTAACGCTTGGCGTTGCAAGCAAACAGTGATGTTATGTTATGGTCAGGATGATCGAAGGGAAAGGAGAGCAGACAGTGATGTTATGTTATGGTCAGGATGATCGAGGGGAAAGGAGAGCAGACAGTGATGTTATGTTATGGTCAGGATGATAGAGGGGAAAGGAGAGCAGACAGTGATGTTATGTTATGGTCAGGATGATAGAGGGGAAAGGAGAGCAGACAGTGATGTTATGTTATGGTCAGGATGATAGAGGAGAAAGGAGATCAGACAGTGATGTTATGTTATGGTCAGGATGATCGAGGGGAAAGGAGATCAGACAGTGATGTTATGTTATGGTCAGGATGATAGAGGAGAAAGGAGATCAGACAGTGATGTTATGTTATGGTCAGGATGATCGAGGGGAAAGGAGAGCAGACAGTGATGTTATGTTATGGTCAGGATGATCGAGGGGAAAGGAGTAACCCCCTACGATCCTGGTGTGGCTTGATGCGCTAGTACTTAAAACCAGTCATTGTGTTTAAACAGAGAGGATTTACTCAGCCCAAAATCTGTCCGTGTGAGATAAGCCCTATATGATCTATGTGAGAGTGTCGAATTACGGGAGGCTTATTTGATCGAATAGAAGTTTCTTAATGTTTAGGCTGTTAAAAATGTACTAATATAAGTGGATGCATGTGGCATTCCAGCAACTTTGAGAAAAACGACTTAGTTGTGCCGGTTTTTCAATGTGTATCTGCCATCTCATTGGCTAGAATGGTCCCACCTGACCTCACTTGCCTTCACTCATTGAGAACATGCATTTCCATTGTTAGAGTGGTCATTTCGCTATCTTGTCAATATAATAGATAATCTTTGGTATAAATGAAAGAAAATGTTTGCACAACTCTCTCTTGTCGATTGAAATGTAATTGTTTGTTTTACTAAGTCATTAAGAAAAAACATTAATCATTAATCTCTTTCCCATCTCTCTCCCCCTTCCCTCCCTCCCTCCCTCCCTCCCTCCCTCCCTCCCTCCCTCCCACCCACCCACCCTCTCTCCTCCCTCCCTCCCTCCCTCCTCCCACCCACCCACCCTCTCTCCCCCCCTCCCTCCCTCCCTCCCTCCCTCCCTCCCTCCCTCTCTCCCCCTTCCCTCCCTCCCTCCCTCCCACCCACCCTATCTCCTCCCTCCCTCTCTCCTCCCACCCTCCCTCCCACCCACCCACCCTATCTCCTCCCTCCCTCCCTCCCTCCCTCCCACCCACCCACCCTCTCTCCTCCCTCCCACCCACCCACCCTCTCTCCTCCCTCCCTCCCTCCCTCCCACCCACCCTCCCTCTCTCCCCCTTCCCTCCCTCCCTCCCTCCCTCCCTCCCACCCAATCTCCTCCCTCCCTCTCTCCTCCCACCCTCCCTCCCACCCACCCACCCTATCTCCTCCCTCCCTCCCTCCCTCCCTCCCACCCACCCACCCTCTCTCCTCCCTCCCACCCACCCACCCTCTCTCCTCCCTCCCTCCCTCCCTCCTCCCACCCACCCTCCCTCTCTCCCCCTTCCCTCCCTCCCTCCCTCCCTCCCACCCACCCTCCCTCCCTCCCTCCCTCCTCCCACCCACCCACCCTCCCTCCCTCCCTCCCACCCACCCTCTCTCCTCCCTCCGTCTCTCCCTCCCTCCTCCCTCCCACCCACCCTCCCTCCCTCCCACCCTCCCTCCCTCCCTCTCTCCCTCCCTCCCTCTCTCCTCCCTCCCTCCCCTCCCTCCCTCCCTCTCTCCTCCCTCCTTCTCTCCCATGTTGTTCAGAGCAGCTGGACATATCACTACTCCATAATTTTCCGTATGCTGATGCAGGCCATCATGTTTATGTTCTTCGTGCCGTGTGAGACAGGCGCTCAGACCGTGGTGCACTGCGCCGTGTCGGACGAGGCTGCCAAGCTCAGCGGGGGATACTTCACTGACTGAAGGCCCGCCACGCTGAGGCCTTTCGCCAGGGACGCCGATGTGGCCAAGAAACTGTGGGAGGCCAGCGAGAGGCTGGTCAAACTGGCCTGAGAAACTGGAATGATTAAATGAAACTGAAGCTTTCCAAGCAAGCAATGTGTGGGAATCTCATATTTTGGTCAAACAAGCCAAAAATGTATTTTGTTTTTGTTTTGTTCTTAATGATTTCTTGTTGTTTTTTAATAACTATTTGTTTTCGGGGGACCTTTACTTCCATAAGTATTCAGAGGGTGGGGGTTTATTTTGTACAACACTAGACAACACAGACAACCAGGGGTTTAAAACATCTGACACTTGAAGGTTTATGAATACAACCCTCAACACAATGCCACAATCTAACACCACCATCTACAGGAAAAAAGCAGGTGCTGGAATTTAGATTTTGTTGACCTGTGAGAGCAATAAGTGGAACTGAAAGTAAATGTTTGACATTGCTTATAAGAGTCGAGTCGCCATTTCAGGGTGTGATCATTACAGAGACGTCTCCGGATCAACTGGAATAATCACATTTCTTATTTAATTTTACTTGATATTTTAGTCATATAAAGTGGTGGTTGTTCTAGTGTTTTGAAAATCAAAGTATACTAGGATACTGAAAGAAGATGGCAGATAGTTACCTGGATAGTTACCTGTGCTGCCATATTTGTTCAGAGACTTTCAGAGAGCCTGTTTCTCTGGGCTGCCACCACAGCTTCTGTTCCAGCTGCCTGGACAAATTCTGGGTTGAGACCAAAAACAAGAACTGTCCGGTATGCAAGAGGAAATCTTCTAAGGATAATCCAAAAGTTAACTTTCAGTTGAAGGAACTGTCTGACAAATATGCCGGGAGAGAGAAAGCAGGGGATAAAGAGTGCATTCCAGATGAAGACAGAGAGGTGGTTTGTACTAAACACACAGATGAACCTAAATGGTTCTGTGAGGTGGAACAGAGAGCTGTGTGTCACGTCTGTGAGTTTCCTGCACATCACGGACACACTGTCATTCCCTTAAAACAGGCAGTGAAAGACCTGAAGGAAAAACTAACATCAGACTTAGACTCACTGCAGAGCAAACAGGTTAAATGCAAAGACATTGAGAAGAAATACAGCAAAGTGGTGCAATACTCCAAGAAGCAGCTGGTATCCACAGAGAGACAGATCAGAGGGGAGTTTGAGAAGCTTCATCAGTTCCTGAAAAAGGAAGAGGAGGCCAGACTGGCTGCACTGAGGGAGGAAGAGGAGGAGAAGGGAAAGATGATTGCCAGAGAGATTAAGAACATTCAGGACCAGATCTCTTCTCTCACAGAAAGCATCACTGCTTTGAAACAAGAACTCCAGAAAAGAGAGGTGCCATTTCTCAAGAGCTACAAACACATCCAGAGAAGTTCCAGAGCCCAGTACACACTGCTGGATCCACAGCTGGTCTCAGGAGCGCTGATAGATGTGGCCAAACACTTGGGCAACCTGCAGTTCAGAGTCTGGGAGAAGATACAGGGGATTGTCAAATACACTCCTGTGATTCTGGACCCCAACACTGCTGCCCGCTGGCTCTCTCTGTCTGATGATCTGACCAGTGTGAGCCAGACAGGCCCAATACAGCAGCTCCCTGACAACCCAGAGAGGAGCACAAAGTATGCCACAGTTCTGGGCTCTGAGGGGTTCAGCTCAGGAAAACACAGCTGGGAGGTGGAGGTGGGGGACCACCCTTACTGGTATATAGGCGCATCAACTTCAAACCCAGACAATGCATCGTTCAATATTCATCTTGTTAATGGTAAATATAGGGTTGGAGGTGGGACCATCACTCTGAAGGGGAGACCCCAGAAGATCAGAGTACAGCTGGACTATGACAGGGGAGAGGTGTCCTTCTACGATACCAAAGACATGACACACATCTATACTTTGAAAGAAACATTTACTGAGAGAATGTACCCACGCTTCTCTATTGGACAGGCTGGTGATGCCAACCACCCCAATATACAGATCTGCCAATCAGAGGTGTCTCTGACAGTGATGTCATCCCAGTGAGGTATGTGTGTGTGTTTGTGAGAGAGAGAGAGATTAGGGAAAGGGGTATACCTAGTCAGTTGTACAACTGAATGCATTCAACTGAAATGTGTCTTCCCCATATAACCCATCCCCTCTGGATCAGAGAGGTGCGGGGGGCTGCCTTAATAGACATCCACGTCATCAGCGCCCGGGGAACAGTGGGTTAACTGCCTTGCTCAGGGGCAGAACGACAGATTTTTTACCTTGTCAGCTCGGGGATTCAATCCAGCAACCTTTCGGTTACTGGCCCAATACTCCTACCCAACCAGTGCTTTGGTTTCTAATGGTTTCTAATGAATATGCATCACTTTGAGGAGGTGACTGTTGATTGTAAAATGTTTTTTTGGTTTTGGGTAATATACACTGTTCTCAGAGAGATTCAACTGCTCATCTATACCCAGAGAATCAGAGTGAGGTTGTGACTCAGCTGTCATGCTGGGTTTATGTAATCAGTAAACTGTTTTCTATGGGGATTCAGGCAGTGATAAAGGTCTGTTCAGAGACGTGGCATGTCTCTGTCATCTGTAAACTGTTTTCTATAGGGATTCATGCAGTTATGAAGGTCTGTTTAATAATTATACTGAATTATGCACTTTTTTAAAGTTTAATTATCAGAGAGTAATATAATACAGTACGTGTGTTTATAGTCAGATGATGTAATACGTATCTGAGAGAGGAGCCGAGAGATCTGTGTTTGTAAAAGTTCTCTCTCCTGTTCTGGGCATATGATTTTCTTTCATACATAAACGTTATCTCTCCTGTTCTGTGTCACGCCCTGGCTCTGGGGACTCTGAAATGTTGAGCCAGGGTGTGGATTTTCTATGTTTAGTTTCTCGGGGTAGCTTCTATGTTGTGTTTTCTATGTTTTGGGTTTTGTTCTAGATCATATAGATCTATGTTGGTCAGGGTGGTTCCCAATCAGAGGCAGCTGTTGCTCGTTGTCTCTGATTGGGAGCCATACTTAGGTAGGCTGTTTTCAGCTATTCTTTGTGGGATCTTGTTCTGATTTGGTTTGTGTTATACCGTAGACGTCACGTTATCGTTGTTGTTTTGATCGTGTGATCATTCTAAATAAATAATATGTTCACCTTCAACGCTGCGCCTTGGTCCGCTTCATCATGTGTCAACGATCGTGACATTCTGGGCATATGATATTCTCTCATTCACTTTTGTTTGTTATTTCAATGACCTTTCTGTTGAATACATCTTATATCATCCTCTGATTATACAGTATCAGCTGTTAAGATATTGGTTTTTAAATATTGAATCAATACTCTGTATTTGCTATGCTAATCAATATGAAATGTGACCTGTTCTGATTTGAATAATATTCAGACATTATTCAACATGAATCATTTACTGTAACATCAAACTACAGTATGTATGAGTCTAATGTATGCGCTGTTAGCCCAGTTACAATGTGACATGAAAAAATAAATATAATAATAATAAAAAGTGAAATATTTAATGTCAATATTATTAGCTAATCTCTATCAGCTTAACCGTTCTGATTTGAATTAAACACATTTTTCCTCTGGTCAATAAAAAGCCCAGGAGGATGTATTTGATCAATAAAGATTAAGAATAGAAGAGAAAAAGAAGTGTAACTTTATTTAAATTCTCATTTTATTGGTAACACCTTAACACATTTCCTTAAGTTAGAGAAACACACGTAGCACGTTGAAGTACAGAACAATAATCAGAAGAATCAGAGAAATATAGGATAAATATATTCTACAGAAGAAACCCAAACTGATAAAAGGAGAACAAGCCAGGGAAAATATAAAGAGCCAACTGTAGAGAAATGATTGAATAAGGTTTTTAAACAGAGGGACTAGGAAAAGAGTTAAAGAAACACTACACAGAGATACTAGCTCAGTGTTGTCAGTGCAGGTGGTCTAGTCACTGGATGGATGGATGGATGGATGGATGGATGGGGATAAAATCGTTTTATAAAGACCACAACACATCCTCTCTCTTATTCTGCAGTCCATACTAACACATATTTATATTACATCATATTTATCAACTGATTAGTACACTGGAAGAAGCTTGAAGTCGCTTAAAAAGTTGGACATCAAAATGCAGTGATTGTTATTTTCGTTTGGGTTAAAAGTAATGGAAAAGTCGAAGCTATATTAATGTGTGGTAATATTTGACTTAGGGAAGTTGTAGGTAGCTTAGTGGTTAGAGCGCTGGGCCAGTAACTGAAAGGTTGCTAGTTTGAATCCTGGAGCCGAGAAGGTGAAATATCTGTCGATGTACCCTTGGGCAATGCACTTAACCCCAATTGCTCCGGGTCGCCATTGATAATGGCTGACCCTGGCTGTGATCCCACTCTCAGGGGGAGTTAGGATATACCAAAAACTCATTTCCAATTTCACGAATATAAGCACCTACTTATGTAGACAGTGCACTTTGTATTTATAGGTTTGAACGTTTCCAGTGTGTTCTTCCCTCTGAAGTCTATTGGAACGGATAACTATCAGTTTGCTTATAGGGTAGTTACTTCGGCAGCTACGGTGATTTAAAATCTTATACCAATCTAGCCCCTGATCAGCTAGATGTGCTACATTACATTTGAGAGTGACCTCTAGTGGGTTTACAATGGAACTGCAGGCATTCTTTATGCCTCCTGTTGAGTAAGTATTGCGTACTGTTTCTCTCAGAACAGGTTGAATCATAACTTCCACTTAGGTCAAATTTTCACTTAGTCTCCCATTGACATCAATGCATGATGCACTCTCTCTACTGTATGTAGAAAAGTAAGCCATGTGTAACATTCAGCCCCATATAAAAGCATGCTATAGAGTCTTCATTACATGTTCTTCATCATAACCATCATCACCGTCAGTCATCACCATCATCATTATCGCCTTATCATAATCATCTATCTTTGATATATATAATCTCGAGACAATAGTTGTATGGTCTTAAAAAGCTCAGAGAATAGATAAGGGTTTAGTATACCAACATTCAGTAGAACATTAGAAAGAGAAGAAGATAAACGATAAACACCTAAACTAGTCCTCCCATGCAAAGAAACGCCAGCTAAGATACTAGTTAATAGTGGTTCTGTAATACTATATACTTCCCCTAAGATACTAGCTAATAGTTGTTCTGTAATAC
The DNA here is from genome assembly GCF_020615455.1 of Coregonus clupeaformis. NCBI lineage: Eukaryota > Metazoa > Chordata > Actinopteri > Salmoniformes > Salmonidae > Coregonus > Coregonus clupeaformis. The sequence continues at coordinate 41,083,995 of NC_059209.1, read as the reverse complement.
TATATACTTCCCCTAAGATACTAGTTAATAGTAGTTTTGTAATACTGTATACTCCCCATTAAGATACTAGTTAATAGTAGTTTTGTAATACTGTATACTCCCCACTAAGATACTAGTTAATAGTAGTTTTGTAATACTGTATACTCCCCACTAAGATACTAGTTAATAGTTGTTCTGTAATACTGTATACTCCCCACTAAGATACTAGTTAATAGTTGTTCTGTAATACTGTATACTCCCCACTAAGATACTAGTTAACAGTGGTTTTGTAATACTGTATACTCCCCACTAAGATACTAGTTAACAGTGGTTTTGTAATACTGTATACTCCCCCCTTTAAATATGCATCTTCTTTTTATATTGATTTTCAGTGCTAGTAAAGACACAAAGAAGAACACAACAACAACCTTTGTACATGCTGCTTTCTCTTCTTTTTCTTGGAGGGGGGAGGAGGAGGGGTCACATGTTTGGTTCGCTCGATTACTCAGGAACACTTCTAGGGACGTACAAAATGAAGCCCTCGTCTTTCAACTAGGGAACCTACCTTTAAAACATAAAGCAACAGAGAGTAATCCAACAGTAAATGCACTTTAAACTGTCCAACAAAATAAATAAATATAAACCTGAGGACTAACCAACCGGCTGACCGCCTGACTGTCCAATGAGATGGCTTTGCTAAAAATGGCCTGCCCAATAGCGACAAGAAACCTCCTTAGGCAGCCAATCACAGGCAGGTGGTGGGACAGCGTCAGGAGAAAACCTCACACCTATTCGTTAGAGAGAAACAGTCCTGTGCTGATGATGTCTCTTCTGGGAACGACACATCCTCACTGCTAAAGTACATGTGTGTATGAAGCCATCTATAGTGTTTAAATCCATCTGTCCATCTCTGTTAACCCTGGCACAAACACAGTGAGTAGTAGTAACACAAGTCAATAACACTAGATAGTACCAAGTCAACGAGTGTGATTTTACAAATGTGAAAATATACATAAAAAGATAATTAAATCATAAGAAAAGTAAGTCCACGACTGAAGGCAGAGGCCTGATAAGACCCCTGAAATAAAGCCTTCATCTCCTAATTTACCTCTCTTTCATGTGGAATTTCATGTTCTTTATTGTAGAATAATAGTGAAGATATCAAAACTATGAAATAACACATATGGAATCATGTAGTAACCAAAAAAGTGTAAAACAAATCAAAATATATTTTACATTTGAGATTCTTCAAAGTAGACACCCTTTGCCTTGATGACAGCTTTGCACAATCTTGGCATTCTCTCAACCAGCTTCATGAGGTAGTCACCTAGAACACATTTCAATTAACAGGTGTGCCTTGTTAAAAGTTAATTTGTGGAATTTCTTTCCTTCTTAATGCGTTTGAGCCAATCAGTTGTGTTATGACAAGGTAGGGGTGGTATACAGAAGGAAGATTGCCCTAATTGGTAAAAGACCAAGTCCATATTATGGCAAGAACAGCTCAAATAAGCAAAGAGAAACAACATTCCATCATTACTTTAAGACATGAAGGTCAGTCAATACGGAACATTTCAAGATCTTTGAAAGTTTCTTCAAGTGCAGTCGCAAAAACCATCAAGCGCTATGATGAAACTGGCTCTCATGAGGACTGCCACAGGAAAGGAAGACCCTGAGTTACCTCTGCTGCAGAGGATAAGTTCATTAGAGTTACCAGCCTCAGAAATTGCAGCCCAAATAAAAGGCCTGATTCACAGAGTTCAAGTAACAGACACATCTCAACATCAACTGTTCAGAGGAGACTATGTGAATCAGGCCTTCATGGTCGAATTGCTGCAAAGAAACCACTACTAAAGGACACCAATAATAAGAAGAGACTTGCTTGGGCCAAGAATCACGCGCAATGGACATTAGACCAATGGAAATCTGTCCTTTGGTCTGATAAGTCCAAATTTGAGATTTTTGGTTCCAACCGCCGTGTCTTTGTGAGACGCAGAGTAGGTGAACGGATGATCTCTGCATGTGTGGTTCCCACCGTGAAACATGGAGGATGTATGATGGTGTGGGAGTGCTTTGCTGGTGACACTGTCTGTGATTTATTTAGAATTCAAGGCACACTTAACCAGCATTGCTACCACAGTATTCTGCAGCGATACGCCATCCCATCTGCTTGGCGCTTTGTGGGACTATCATTCGTTTTTCAACAGGACAGTAAACCAACACACCTCCAGGCTGTGTAAGGGCTATTTGACCAAGAAGGAGAGTGATAGAGTGCTGCATCAGATGACCTGGCCTCCACAATCAACCGACCTCAACCCAATTGAGATAGTTTGGGATGAGTTGGACCACATAGTGAAGGAAAAGCAGCCAACAAGTGCTCAGCATATGTGGGAACTCCTTCAAGACTGTTGGAAAACAATTCCAGGTGACACTGGTTGAGAGAATGCCAAGAGTGTGCAAAGCTGTCATCAAGGCAAAGGGTGGCTACCTTGAAGAATCTAAAATACATTTAGATTTGTTTAACACTTTTTTGGTTACTACATGATTCCATATATGTTATTTCATAGTTTTGATGTCTTCACTATTATTCTACAATGTAGAAAATAGTAAAAATAAAGAAAAACCCTTGAATGAGTAGGTGTGTCCAAACTTTTGACTGGTACTGTACATACAATAGTCATCCAACAGCCTGCCTGTTACCTCTCCATTAAGGCCCCCTCCACATATTAAACAGGCATAAGTGAGGACAGCCCTGGGCACGGCTCCACCTTGTCAAGCACACCCCTCTCAAAAAAAGATTTATTGAACATGAGCTTGGGCTTAGTATAATATAATAGATAACATACAAGAAGCTTAAACAAAAACTGCCAATATAATTTTGTCACTTAATAGCCACAATAAAAAACAGCCACTGTGAAATATCGAAAAACATCATGCTTCCTTAAAAAGACAGAGAGAAAAAACTAAGATTTCCTTCCTCTAGAAACCACTAGCATCAAGCATTTGAATTATACAAATTACATATACAATTTCAATTGTGTAATAGTAGTAATAATAATAATAATGATAATAATAATAGATTTTTACTTCCAACTTTACATCCTGTATTTCCTGTATTACACAACACAAGTTTAGATGGGATAAGGAAGAGGGGAGATCATGTGACAGAAGAGGAAGAATCAAACGCACACTGAGGACGAAGAAACACCACAACCCCATCACACACACCCTCAATACACTCCCAATACTGGGCATGAGTGTGGCGAGGGGAGAGTTGGAGGGGTTGGTTTTGGGGGAGGGCCGACAGTGAGTTGACAGTGGGTTGACAGTGAGTTGACAGTGGGTTGGAGTTGAGGGGGGAAGAGGGTTGCTGTTGTATTGGTTGTTGTTGTTGTTTGCAAGAGTATTGATAGATTGTTGTTGGATGGTTGGTTGTTGAGATGGCGTTGTCAGTGGGTGCAGTGGCGGACGGCGACAGACAGGGGGCGGTAGTCGTAAAGAAGAGATGCATGCTGGGTATCCAGTGTGCGAGAGGTCTGATGCTGCAGACTTAGAGCCACCCAACACTGGACCTGTTCTCCCTCTCTCTCCCTCCCTCCCTCCCTCCCTTCGTCTCTCTCTCTCTCTCTCTCTCCAACAGAGCACTCTTGTCAGACATGGCTTTGTCATTCTCCTCCTGAAATACAGGAAAATACACTATTTAACAGGCATTTTAATACTTTCTGAAACTGGTTGTAAAGGGGGGGGGGGTCTCAATATACTTTCAAATGACTCAAACCAAATCGAAACTGTGTAGAAATGATAATGGACCTACATTAATAAAGTTTCTTGACTGTGTCCCGCTCGCTAATAATCACTGAAATGAAAGCTAGACAGTCAGGGGATTATAAACATTTATAAAACGATGGATAGACTATCCTTTGCTAATTATGACTGCGAGGAAATATAAATAATTTTCATTGCTGCCCCCCGGGACCTCGTTGAAGACCGAATGCAGCCTCGGAGGAAACAATTATTTTGACACCCCTCTTCTACCTGTACCTCACTGGAGTGGCGCAGCGGGAGCGCCCGAGCAGTGGAAGTGGACGTTCTGCCACTTGGAGTCCCGGCGGTGCCACACCCTAGTCTCCTCTGATTGGCTGGAGCGCGGATGGCCCTGGACGTCAACAAATTGGGTGAGGCGGATGTAGGCGATACAGGCGGCATCCTCTCCAATGAGGTGGACGTGGGGGTTGAGGATGGTGGTGTGGATAGGTTTACTGTTCTTAGACAGGACTGGAGGGAGGGAGGGAGGGAGGGAGGGAGACAGAGAGACAGAGAGAGAGACAGAGAGACAGAGAGACAGAGAGAGATAGAGCGAGAGAGAGAGAGAGAGAGAGAGAGAGAGAGAGAGAGAGAGAGAGAGGAACGACAGAGACAGAGACAGACAGAGAGAGAGGAAAAAGGAGAGAGAGAACATTGTGTCCATTGGTCTACTAACTAGTATTAACTAAAGTTATGAGAAGTGCTCTGTTGCTGTTCTCACGGTTGTCAAAGTAGAATCTGTGGAAGTCCATTCCCTCTACCAGGTTGCCCAGGGCCTCAGGCTCAAAGGAGGTCAGACCAGGATCACAGATCTTACTGTGGAGAGAGACAAACACACATCAATGTCTCTCACACACACACACATTAAGATACATGCTCACACTAAAAATGACTAAACCAATCATCAAAACCTCCCACTTCTCGTTTGTAGCTACCCACACACAGACTCTCTCTCTCACACGTACTCTCTCTCTCACACACAGAGACCCTCTCTCACACAGACTCTCTCTCTCACACACAGAGACCCTCTCTCACACAGACTTTCTCTCACACACAGAGACCCTCTCTCACACAGACTCTCTCACACACACATACTCTCTCTCTCACACACAGAGACCCTCTCTCACACAGACTTTCTCTCACACACAGACTCCTTCTCTCACACAGACTCTCTCTCTCACACAGACTCTCTCTCTCACACAGACTCTCTCACACACACATACTCTCTCACACACACAGAGACTCTCTCTCACACGCCCAGTCTCTTGCTCACACACACACACACACACACACACACACACACACACACACACACACACACACTCAGACCTTTCTCTCACACTCAAATTAACTCACGAGTATGCCTCAAAGTCTCCATTGTTGACAGCCTCGATCAGCTGTTCAGTGATCTTAATGATCTCTTGTTTACGTGCTGTAGGAGGAAAGAAGGACAGAGTCACACACACAAGTGGAGAGAACTAGTGGAGTGCAGTGAGTATCCACCTCATACGCACACACCCCAACCATCCTGTATCTACCACCAGCACAACTACACACAAGAACGACCTGTTGATAACTCTCACAGCTGAACGCACAACCTGTTGATAACTCTCACAGCTGAATGCACAACCTGTTGAAAACTCTCACAGCTGAATGCACAAACTGTTAATAACTCTCACAGCTGAACGCACAAACTGTTGATAACTCTCTCAGCTGAACGCACAAACTGTTGATAACTCTCACAGCTGAATGCACAAACTTGATAACTCTCACAGCTGAACGCACAAACTGTTGATAACTCACAGCTGAATGCACAAACTGTTGATAACTCACAGCTGAATGCACAAACTGTTGATAACTCACAGCTGAACGCATAAACTGTTGATAACTCACAGCTGAACGCACAAACTGTTGATAACGCTCACAGCTGAATGCACAAACTGTTGTTAACGCTCACAGCTGAACGCAAAAACTGTTGTTAACGCTCACAGCTGAACGCACAAACTGTTGTTAACGCTCACAGCTGAACGCACAAACTGTTGTTAACGCTCACAGCTGAACGCACAACCTGTTGATAACTCACAGCTGAACACACAAACTGATAACTCTCACAGCTGAACGCACAGCCTGTTGATAACTCTCACAGCTGAACGCACAAACTGTTGATCACTAACAGCTGAACCCAGAACCGCTTTGATTCCATCTGGCATAATATCACTCTGCAGTTAATGTTAGTTGCTACATGTGAAACCACACAATTCACAATTTTCACTTCCAACAAGCAAAAAATCACCACACAGTTAGTTGTGTCCTTGTTTTCCCTAGCTAGGTCAATCAAATCCATTTTATTTGTCACATGCTTCATAAACAACAGGTGTAGACTAACAGTGAAATGCTTACTTACGAGCCCTTTCCAACCATGCAGAGAGAAAAATAGAAAAAGTATAGAAAGATAACACGAGGAATAAACATACAATTAGTAACGATAACTTGGCTATATACACGGGGTACCAGTACCGAGTCGATGTGCAGGGGTACAAGGTAATTGAGGTAGATACAGTAAATGCATAGAGTATAGGTAGGGGTAAAGTGACTAGGCAACAGGATAGATAATAACAGTAGCAGCAGTATGTGTGATGAGTTAAAATAGTTAGTGCAAAGAGGGGTCAATGCAAATAGCCCGGGTAGCTATTTGGTTAACTATTTAGCAGTCTTATGGCTTAGGGGTAGAAGCTGTTCAGGGTCCTGTTGGTTCCAGACTGAATCGGTACTGCTTGCCATGCTGTAGCAGAGAGAACAGTCTATGACTTGGGTGGCTGGAGTCTTTGACAATTTTGAGGACCTTCCTCTGACATCCCATGCAATAGAGGTCCTGGATGGCAGGGAGCTTGGCCCCAGTGATGTACTGGGCCGTACGCACTACCCTCTGTAGCGCCTTGCGGTCGGATGCCAAGCAGTTGCCTTACCAAGCGGTGATGCAGCCTCCTGATGGGCGGCAGGTAGCTTAGTGGTTAAGAGCGTTGTGCCAGTAACCGAAAGGTCGCTGGTTCTAATCCCCGAGCCGACTAGGTGAAAAATCTGTCGATGTGCCCTTGAGCAAGGCACTTAACCCTAATTGCTCCTGTAAGTTGCTCTGGATAAGAGCGTCTGCTAAATGACTAAAAATGTAAATGTAAAAAATTATGGGGATGAGGCGTTGTCGTGCCTTCTTCACGGCTGTGTGGGTGTGTGTGGACCATGTTAATTCCTTAGTGATGTGGACACAGAGGAACTTGAAGCTCTCAACCCACTCCACTACAGCGGAGGGTTGCTTGGCCCTCCATTTCCTGTAGTTCACGATCAGCTCCTTCATCTTGCTGACGTTGAGGGAAGGGTTGTTGTCCTGCCAGGTCACTGACCTCCTCCCTATAGGCTGTCTCATTGTTGTCGGTGATCAGGTCTACCACCGTCATGTCATCAGCAAACTTAATGATGGTGTTGGAGTCGTGCGTGGCCACACAATCTTGGGTGAACAGGAAGTACAGGAGGGGTCTTAGCACGCACCCCTGAGGGGCCCCCATGTTGAGGGTCAGCATGGAAGATGTGTTCTTCCTTCTTGGGGGTGGCCCGTCAGGAAGTCCAGGATCCAGTTGCAGAGGGAGTTGTTCAGTCTCAGGGTCCTTAGCTTAGTGATGAGCTTTGAGGGCACTATGATGTTGAACGCTGAGCTGTAGTCAATGAACAACATTCTTACATAGGTGTTCCTCTTATCCAGGTAGTAGAGGGCAGTGTGGAGTGCAATAGAGATTGCGCCATTTGTGGATCTGTTGGGGCGGTATGCGAATTGGAGTGGGTCCAGGGTGTCTGGGATGATGGTGTTGAAGTGAGCCATGACCAGCCTTTCAAAGCATTTCATAGCTACAGATCAGAGTGGTCTGCTTGAAAGGTAGGTATTACAGGCAGGGTCAGGCAGAGGTTGAAAATGTCAATGAAGAAATTTGCCAGCTGATCAACACATAATCTGAGTACGCATCCTGGTAATCCATCTGGCCCCATCACCTTGTGAATGTTAACCTGTTTAAAAGTCTTACTCACAATGGCTATGGAGAGCGAGATCACACAGTCTTCCAGAATAGCTGGTGCTCTCATGCATGGTTCAGTATTACTTGCTTCGAAGCGAAGGCATTTAGCTCGTCTGGTAGGCTTGCATCACTGGGCAGCTCGCGGCTGGGTTTCCCTTTGTAATCTGTGATAGTTTGCAAGCCCTGCCACATCCAACGAACGTCAGAGCCGGCGTAGTAGGATTCGATCTTAGTCCTGTATTGATGCTTTGCCTGTTTGATGGCTCGTCGGAGGTTGTAGCGGGATTTCTTATAAGCGTCCAGATTAGTGCCCCGCTCGTTGAAAGTGGCAGCTCTAGCCTTTAGCTCAGTGGGGATGTTGTCTGTAATCCATTGCTGCTGGTTGGCATATGTACGTACGGTCACTGTGGGGTCGATGTCGTCGATGCACTTATTAATGAAGCCGGTGACTGATGTGGTAAACTCCTCAATGCCATCGGATGAGTCCCGGAACATATTCCAGCCTGTGCTATTGAAACAGTCCTGTAGCAGGACGTCCAGAACTTCCGACTCGTTGAAGTAGAAATCTTCATCCAAATCGAGGTTAATGATCGCTGTTCTGATGTCCAGAAGCCATTTTTGGTTATAGGAAATTATGGTGGAGACATTATGTACAAAAAAAGTTAAGATCAGCATTAAAAAAATGACAAAATAGCATAATTGGTCAGGAGCCCATGAAACGGCCTCAATCCACTGCGGCGACATTACAGTCTTTTAAATGCCCTAAAGCAAAAAAAGGCGTCTAGAGCAACACTCAAATCACGCTGTAAACACCAAAACAATAGATTCAAACCTATATGGCCTAGAGGCCCATTTTTACCCAACTGAGCTAGGTAAGAGGCCTGCCTCGCCTGGTATAATGGTAGGGGAAACAGTCGTTAGGGCTTATCACACAAGTCGGGGTGCTGAGTGACCGGCATCACAGCGTGCACTGTGGGTATAAACCCACACAGCCATTTGATTGGCGGATGCTTTGAGGTCAGGGGTCATGCTGAGTACTCACTCTGAGAGGTGAGGGAGAGGCTGGAGAGGGACATGGGGGGAGGAGGGGAGATGGGGTGTGATGGTGGGGGGGTGGGCCTGGGAGCTGGTACCACCTCCGCCTCGGCGGGCGCAGGTGGGGTGGGGGCGGGGCGGACGACCGGCGAACATTGCTCACTAGGTCTGAGAGACGGGATACTGGTCGCAGGAGATAGAGAGGGATGGAGAGATGGAGAGAGAGCGACCGAAAGATAGAGCAGGAGAGAGAAAAAATAAAAAGAGAGGGAGAAGGTGTAGGGGTAGAACAGATCAGAAAACAAAATGGTGAATGGAAAAAACCGAAGTATAAAGAACGCAAACAAAGGAACACGTTCCATATGAAACAGACTTAGAATGAAGATTATGATACATGTCCTGTCTGGTTGGCCCTGCCTGCGGCTATTTTTATTTTATTTTTAATTTTACCTTTATTTAACTAGGCAAGTCAGTTAAGAACAAATTCTTATTTACAATGACGGCCTACACCGGCCAAACCCGGACGACGCTGGGCCCCTATGGGACTCCCAATCACGGCCAGTTGTGATACAGCCTGGAATCAAACCAGGGGGTCTGTAGTGACGCCTCAAGCACTGAGATGCAGTGTCTTAGACCGCTGCGCCACTCGGGAGCCCCATAAGGAACCCTGACCTGTTCACCGGACATGCTACCTTGTCCCGGACCTGCTGTTTTCGACTCTCTCGCTCTCTACCGCACCTGCTGTCTTGACCTCTGAATGCTTGACTATGAAAAGCCAACTGACATTTACTCCTAAAGTACTGACCGGTTGCACCCTCTACAACCACTGTGATTATCATTTGACCCTGCTGGACATCTATGAATGTTTGAACATCTTGAAGAACAATCTGGCCTTAATGGCCATGTACTCTTATAATCACCACCCGGCACAGCCAGAAGAGGACTGGCCACCCCTCAGAGCCTGGTTCCTCTCTAGGTTTCTTCCTAGGTTTCTGCCTTTCTAAGGAGTTTTTCCTAGCCACCGTGCTTCTACATCTGCATTGCTTGCTGTTTGGGGTTTTAGGTTAGGTTTCTGTGTAAGCACTTTGTGACATCTGCTGATGTAAAAAGGGCTTTATAAATAAATGTGATTGATTGAAAACCTCTCAAAACACATATAATAGAACAAAACTGAACAGATCATTTTTTATGAGAGAGAATACGGTGCCATTTTGGAACGCAGCGCTGCTTGTCTAAATATCTACATTGCAAATGACACCCTGTCCCCATCAGCTACATAATGTACTAGATTTGGCCAGACCCCTATGGGCCCTGGGTTACTTACGCTGCATGGGGGTGTGTACCATGGGTGGGGAGGCGGCGGAGGGGGCGGCTGGAGGGGGTGGAGGTGTGCTAGTGCCACCCTCCCCGTCAGACATGGGCCCTGACGCCCTGTGTACAACTCCAAATAGGTCTGGCAGCTTAGAGGCTGGGGGAGGGAGGGAGGGAGGGAGGAATGGAGGCAATGAATATGAATAAAATAAAAGAGAACAGAAGATATTCACAAACAAACTGCATGCCAAAAGGAGAAAAAGCTGAAACAGAATCTGTGCATGCGCCATTATGACTGTGATGCTGTTCTTTCTGTGTCCACAAGAGGGAGACATGCTCCATTGGGACTGTGGTGCTGTTCTGTCTATGTCCACAAGAGGGAGACATGCTCCATTTGGACAGTGATGCTGTTCTGTCTATGTCCACCAGAGGGACACAGTGAGCCGCTACACACATACACAGGAGAGGGGGATGAAGGGATTGGAGATAGAGGGAGAGAGGAGTGAGGGATGAGATGAAACAGAGCAGTGTGTACATCTCTAAATCTCTCTACACATGATGCCATGGCCAGTTATTTTCATGCTAGGCTAAGTTATGCTTTTAGGCTAGTTTTAGTTCGACAATGTTGTGTATCTGGTCATATTTTTATAATACAGACATTATTCACAAAAGTTGTTAGACATGATTGAGATTAACACTGACGATTAGTGAAGAAGAGAAGAAACCCAACATGGGTTCACTCAAACCACATCATTCAGAAGGACAACATGGGTTCACTCAAACCACATCATTCAGAAGGACAACATGGGTTCACTCAAACCACATCATTCAGAAGGACAACATGGGTTCACTCAAACCCCATCATTCAGAAGGACAACATGGGTTCACTGAAGCCACATCATTCAGAAGGACTACATGGGTTCACTGAAGCCACATCATTCAGAAGGACAACATGGGTTCACTGAAGCCACATCATTCAGAAGGACTACATGGGTTCACTCAAACCACATCATTCAGAAGGACAACATGGGTTCACTCAAACCACATCATTCAGGGTTTCAGTGTTCTATAACTAAGTTGTGATGGTAAATACAAGGGGTGTGTCAGGCTGAGGGGCAGGAGTGTCAGGCTGAGAGTCAGTCTTAACTGAACTGTCTATACACTTCCCTGATCTCACACACACACACACACACACTCACACACACACACACACACACACAAACAAACAACAGACAGATCAATGGGAAGAGATGGACGGAAAAGAATAAGGTAAATTAATGAAAGAATGAATGAATCACAACATGTAGGAGGTGAATGGAAACCAATGAAACACCCACTAACGGTTTTAGATCTCTGTATTTCATCTACTTAGGGTGCGTTCCAAACGGCACCCTATTCCCTAAACACTGCTACCTTTGACCAGGGCTCATAGGGGATAGCGTGCCATTTGGGATGTGGCCTTTATCTTCTGTATCAGTAGACTAGATGTATTAAATGTATTAAACACCTCCGCTGGATTTTCCATCTCCCCTAATGTCTTTGTTGTGGTTGAATGTCTCATCAGGATAATTATGATCATGGTGATAATGCCTATGGATGATATGCCACTCTATTCCCTACAGAGTGCACTACTTTTGACGATGGCTCTATTTACTATGCCCTTTATAGTGCACTGTTTTTTTAAATCAGAGATCTGGTCAAAAGTAGTGCAGTATATAGGGCATCGTTCCCCAACAATTTGGTCTTATTTGGGCCCCCAATTATTATTATTTTTTATTTTTTTATTTTTTTATTGCCATTGTTGGACATAAAACACTGTAAAAACACCAGGAAGTCAGCTCCAAGTGATTTTTTCTTTATTTTGGAAATATGTACCCAAGTGTTCTCACACATAATAAAGAGACACGTGATCGTATATAAATGTAATATTCCTCTGATTGTGTAACCGGGTTAAGATCGTAGCATATACCTCACTCAACAGTTTGACATTTCTCCACCTGTGTCACCGAATTGGTACCTTTTTGGTGGTAAAGCTTGCTAAGACCTTGTCAAGGGGGGCTGTCATGTGTGTCTGCAAAGCAGAGGATCACCAGTTCGAGCCCAGGAAGTGGGCAGGGAGAGTGAAGGAAGCTATACTGCTAAGCTAGCACAGTGAAGGAAACTATACTGCTAAGCTAGCACAGTGAAGGAAGCTATACTCCTAAACTAGCACAGTAAAGGAAGCTATACTGCTAAGCTAGCACAGTGAAGGAAGCTCTACTGCTAAGCTAGCACAGTGAAGGAAGCTCTACTGCTAAGCTAGCACAGTGAAGGAAACTATACTGCTAAGCTAGCACAGTGAAGGAAGCTATACTGCTAAGCTAGCACAGTGAAGGAAACTATACTGCTAAGCTAGCAGAGTGAAGGAAGCTATACTGCTAAGCTAGCACAGTGAAGAAAGCTATACTGCTAAGCTAGCACAGTGAAGGAAGCTATACTGCTAAGCTAGCACAGTGAAGGAAGCTATACTGCTAAGCTAGCACAGTGATGCCTGTTACATGTGGGACAATTCGATCGCCTAATACACTGGGGGAAGAGCAACAAGTGTTCTCTATTTAAAGAGTAGTAGAAAACACAGGAACATACCCGGAACATACCGTACCTTACAGAGATGTAGTGTACTGTACTGTAGGACAGGAGGACGCATTCTGCACAGTTCAACAATCCAAAATAAAATAAACATCAAGCAAATACAGCTGATAACAACAGTAGACTCTTCACTGTCACACACATATACACACACACACACACGCACACACACACACCCAAACATGCACACAGGCTAATAATCTAAAAAAGTGAAACAAACACCAGAAACCAGATAAACTGTTAAAGGAAACAAGCTGAAATCCAACTAAACTCACATGCCGTTCCGTACTCTCTCATCTCAATCCAGTAGATTCATTTCATGTCACTTTGATGAGCATTACGCTACAAAACACTACAAAACAGTACATTAACAGTACGTCTATTAGCGCTGTAGTGTTATGTATCAGAATAGTACAGAAGCCTATCAGAACTCTTCTCTAGTGCTATGTATCAGAATAGTACAGTAGCCTATCAGAACTCTTCTCTAGTTCTATGTATCCCAGGCGGCTCTACGGTTGCTACGGTATTGTATCTAACTCCACATGGCTGTTTCCTGCCACAGGCTAAATATACAGACAAGGTGCCCTTGGTCTGCTCCTGAGGGGGGCTATCAGAGAGCTGGGTACCTAGCAGTACAGCACAGAACAGCTCACTTCTCCTGTGGGGGGCTAGGGAGTTGGGGGTTGGAGCATAAAAGAAAGGTACAGTCTCTATAGAGGGGGGCGGGGTAACTTCTGGAACACTGCTTCAGTGACCCGCTTTAGCGAGAACTCATTGTTCTCAGCTCATGTACACACACACACGTCTCTCTCTCTCCAGACTCCAGTCCTTACCTTTCACCTCCTCATCCTCCACAGTGGTGCTGCTGTCAGTTGATTCCTACAGAGGGGAGGGAGAAGCACCATCAGAGAGGAACACACCAAACAGGCACGTATGCACGCGGACACACACACACAAACACACACACACACACAAACACACACACACACAAACACACAAACACACACACACACAAACACACACACACACACACACACACAACACTCACACACACACAAACACACACAAACACACACACACAAACACAAACACACACACACAAACACACACACAAACACACACACACAAACACACACACACAAACACACACAAACACACACACACAAACACACACAAACACACTCCTGCTATTGAAACACACTTCTTAAGATCACGAGAACATGCAAAACACAAACCCAACTGTCTTTTCACTGCTTATATTAAATCATTAAATCAATCAATTAAATGTCACACAAAGAATACACACAACACCTTGCAGGGAGTATACGTTTAGGCAACGCCTCATTTCATGTCTTACAGGGACTAACAATGGTACCAGTATCTCATATTATGTCTAACAGGGACTAACAATGGTACCAGTATCTCATATTATGTCTAAAAGGGACCAACAATAGTACAATGAAAAGGCCCCGACTTCAACACAATGAACAGGCCTCGACTTCAACACAATGAACAGGCCTCGACTTCAACACAATGAACAGGCCCTGACTTCAAAACAATGAACAGGCCTTGACTTCAACACAATGAACAGGCCCTGACTTCAACACAATGAACAGGCCTCGACTTCAACACAATGAACAGGCCTTGACTTCAACACAATGAACAGGCCTTCACTTCAACACAATGAACAGGCCCTGACTTCAACACAATGAACAGGCCCCAATTTCAACACAATGAACACGCCTGGACTTCAACACAATGAACAGGCCTTGACTTCAAAACAATGAACAGGCCTCGACTTCAACACAATAAACAGGCCTTGACTTCAAAACAATGAACAGGCCCTGACTTCAACACAATGAACAGGCCATGACTTCAACATAATGAACAGGCCTTGACTTCAAAACAATGAACAGGCCTTGACTTCAACACAATAAACAGGCCCTGACTTCAACACAATAAACAGGCCCTGACTTCAACACAATGAACAGGCCCTGACTTCAACACAATAAACAGGCCCAGATTTCAACACAATGAACAGGCCCTGACTTCAACACAATGAACAGGCCCCGACTTCAACACAATGAACAGGCCTCAACTTCAACACAATGAACAGGCCTCGACTTCAACACAATGAACAGGCCCTGACATCTACACAATGAACAGGCCCCGACTTCAACACAATGAACAGGCCTTGACTTCAATACAATGAACAGGCCTCGACTTCAACACAATCAACAGGCCTTGACTTCAACACAATGAACAGGTCTTGACTTCAACACAATGAACAGGACTTGACTTCAACACAATGAACAGGCCTTGACTTCAACACTGTGAACAGGCCTTGACTTCAACACAATGTACAGGCCTTGACTTCAACACAATCAACAGGCCCCGACTTCAACACAATGAACAGGCCTCAACATCAACACAATGAACAGGCCTCGACTTCAACACAATGAACAGGACTTGACTTCAACACAATGAACAGGCCTTGACTTCAACACAGTGAACAGGCCTTGACTTCAACACAATGTACAGGCCTTGACTTCAACACAATCAACAGGCCTTGACTTCAACACAATGAACAGGCCCCGACTTCAACACAATGAACAGGCCCCGACTTCTACACAATGAACAGGCCCCGACTTCTACACAATGAACAGGCCCCGACTTCAACACAATGAACAGGCCTTGACTTCAATACAATAAACAGGCCTTGACTTCAACACAATAAACAGGCCTTGACAACACAACACATCTCAGAGTAGACCTTGACTTCAACACAACATCTCAAATAGCTGAAAGCGTATTTGTTTGAAGTCAGTTAAGGCCCCCATAGGGCCCCCCCATATCCCTAAGAAAGCAGCATGACTTCAGGATCCAACCCCTGACCTCAGCCTGCCCCCCCTTCACTGATCCCCTTACAGTCCATTTCACTACTGCCTTTTGCCACCTGTGTGTGTGTGTGTGTGTGTGTGTGTGTGCACCTAATACCACCAGAGTGTGTGTGTTAACACAGCCTTGCCTGGCCTTGCCTTGCCTTGCCTTGCCTGAGGAAACATTAATTCACAGCTACAGCTTCCATCCATCCTCCCCTCCTGCTCACTTCTCCCATAGAAATATGATCTAGAATCTATGTTCAATCAATGTGACGTCCATTCACCTACATATTCTCTTCCATTACCCTATTAGCCTTTAAGATGTTGCTCTCCACAGGATGCTGTGTCTATCTGTGTCTGTCGCTCCCTCCTGACCTGCCAGAGGAAGAGTTTATGACGTTGGCCTGTATGTAGGCCGTCATTGTAAATAAGAATTTGTTCTTAACTGACTTGCCTAGTTAAATAAAGGTAAAATTACCTGCATAGCACATTACTTTTGACCAGAGCCCTATCAAAAGCAGTGCACTATCTAGGGAATAGGGTGCTGTTTGGGATGCAGACTAAGGAGCTCAGATTTCCAATTAGTGGAATAAAAGGGCCTATATCCCCCTGGTAGGATATGGATACTGTGGCCCCATTTGTAACACTTCTACACTGAAGAATTCCACAGAGGAGTGTGTGATGGAGTGTGTGATGGAATGTGTATCGCGTGAGGAAGAGAGAAGAGGTCACCTGTGTGTGTGTGTGTGTGTGTGTGTGTGTGTGTGTGTGTGTGCGGAATTCTGAACCATCGTCCAAAAACATTCTGAACAACAAAATCCACCAATTCCTGCTATGAACTGACCTACTCAACATCGTAGATAAATGTGACATCCCTCTGCGGGAAGGGTTCTACATGGAACTCAAAAGGGTTCTACCTGGAACCAAAAAGGCTTCTTCAAAGGGTTATCCTTTGGGGACAGCTGAATAACCCTTTTAGGTTCTAAGTAGCACCTTTTTTTCTAAGAGTGTAGGGACTAATATTGAGCACATTCAATGAACTCAATATGCTAATATTTTACATCTAAAGATCAAAGTTCAACCAATCAACCAATTTGTTTCCAATTGACATTAGTGTCTTAAATTGTCTTCACCCAAACACACACACACCTACATGTTCATATACACACACTATTAGGGAGGGACTGTGTTTAGCGGGGTGCTGGATAAAACATAAATAACAGTGCATAATTGCACACACACACCCACACACAGTACACGCCTGTGTGATGACACAGCACACGCCTCTGTGATGACACGCACACAAATATGCAGAATGGGGGGAAAACTGAAGAGATTAATGGGAGGACAGGAGAGAACAGGGGAGGAGAGGAGAAGAGAGGACAGGAGAGGAGAGGAGAGGAGAGGAGAGGAGAGGAGAGGAGAGGAGAGGAGAGGAGAGGGAGAGGAGAGGGAGAGGAGAGGAGAGGAGAGGAGAGGAGAGGAGAGGAGAGGGAAGGAGAGAGAGGAGAGAGAGGGAGAGGAGAGGAGAGAGAGGAGAGGGAGGAGAGGAGAGGAGAGGAGAGGAGAGGGAGAGGAGAGGAGAGAGAGAGGAGAGGACAGAGAGGACAGGAGAGGAGAAGAGAGGACAGGGAAGGACAGGGGAGGACATGAGAGGAGAAGAGAGGACAGGGGAGGACAGGAGAGGACAGGGGAGGAGAAGAGAGGACTGGGGAGGACAGGAGAGGAGAGGAGAGGAGAGGAGAGGAAGGAGAGGAGAGGAGAGGAGAGGAGAGGAGAGGAGAGGAGAGGAGAGGAGAGGAGAGGAGAGGAGAGGAGAGGAGAGGAGAAGAGAGGACTGGGGAGGACAGGAGAGGAGAGGAGAAGACAGGGGAGGACAGGAGAGGAGAGGAGAGGGAAGGAGATGACAGGGGAGGACAGGAGAGGAGAGGAGAGGGAAGGAGAGGACAGGGAGGAGAGGAGAGGAGAGAGAGGAGAGGAGAGGAGAGGGAGAGGAGAGGAGAGGAGAGGAGAGGAGAGGAGAGGACAGGGAGGGAGAGGAGAGGAGAGGAGAGGGAGGGAGAGGAGAGGAGAGGAGAGGAGGAGAGGAGAGGAGAGGAGAGGGAGGAGAGGAGAGGAGAGGAGAGGAGAGGAGAGGAGAGGAGAGGAGAGGAGAGGAGAGGAGAGGAGAGGAGAGGGGGGTGTACCTTAGTCCCATCCATTGGATTATGGATAACAGTGGTCTGAGGCTCCTACAAAAAGAGAGAGATGGAGGGAGAGAACGAGAGAGAGATGGGGGAGGGATGGAGAAAGAGAGCGAAGGAGAGAGAGAGAAATGAAGAGAAAGACAAGGAAAGAGTGAGGAAGGAAAACAGGTAGCGAGAAAGAGAAAAGGGACAGAGAGATAAAGGTGTGTATGTAGGTCAGATGAGGTTAAAGTTGTGTATGTAGGTCAGATGAGGTTAAAGGTGTGTATGTAGGTCAGATGAGGTTAAAGTTCTGTATATAGGTCAGGTGAGGTTAAAGGTGTGTATGTAGGTCAGATGAGGTTAAAGGTGTGTATGTAGGTCAGATGAGGTTAAAGGTGTGTATGTAGGTCAGATGAGGTTAAAGGTGTGTATGTAGGTCAGATGAGGTTAAAGGTGTGTATGTAGGTCAGATGAGGTTAAAGCAAAAGGCGAGAAAACTGGTTAAAACTAGAAGAGAAGAGATTGAGATTCTTCTGGAGTGATAGAGTTGAGGGGTTGATGAGGACTGTAATTTTGAATCAATTCAGAAAATACACACACACGCTCGCACTTGAGCTGGAGGAGAGAAACATTGCTGGAACGGTCAGAGAGAAGTCTGTGTAACAGTTACACACACACACCATGTCTGTTAGTAATTCTGCAGAGCTCTACTCACACTCACACACTCACCAGAGACTAGTCTGAAAACACATATATTTTACACAAATAACACAAATAACACAAAGTGTATGCAGCAGACCCTCACAGAAACCCTGAAGGAACGTTGCACCTCACAAAAGCACATAGTGTACAGTACACCATAGAGTACATTATGAAGAAGCCACAACTACAGTTACCCTCTTGACTGGATTGTTTCTGTCTGACACATAACATGTGGTAATACAGGTACACATGGAAAATGTCCTCAGTTGTCATTTTATGTTCCATTTCCAACGGTTCTATCTGTACATGTTGAATCGCCACCGTTCACAGCCGGCCACCCGCCACCTTAAGCCTCTAGTCGGCACTGTGTGTTTTGTACTTAACTGGAGACTGCTTTGAGTCAACTAAGGTCATACTTCTCCCACTAGCTATTCTCTCTCTCTCTCTCTCTCTCTCTCTCTCTCTCTCTCTCTCTCTCTCTCTCTCTCTCTCTCTCTCTCTCTCTCTCTCTCTCTCTCTCTCTCTCTCTCTCTCTCTCTCTCTCGGCAGTTCTATCAGAAGCCTCATTTGACGCTTATCACACACGCACGCACATACACACACTTTCCCCCACACCATTCCGAATACTCTCCCCAGAAAGTGACACCTTCCGATGGCCAATCACCAGCCAGCTGTCTCCTGCATGATGATGACATTGTTTTCATGACAACCGTTGCACAGGGCAACAGCTTGGGAGATGGGGAGAGAGAGAGCAAACTACCAGGGGTTTGACTGCAGATTGAGGACATAAGGGGAGGGAGGGATGGAAGGAAGTTTAGGGTTAGGGAGGGAGAGAGGGAGAGTTAGGGAGGGAGCGTTAGGGAGGAAGGGAAGGTTAGGGAAGGATGGAGAGACACTGACTGACAGTTTGACAAAATAAAAGAGAAATCTCTCTGCTTTTGTCAAACTGTCAGTCAGTGTGAAGTTCAAAATAGCATAAGGATTATCATTGTCCTAAATCTATACTACCTCACACTTCACAAAGAAAGCTTACGTACAAGCCTGAGTGCAGAACAGAACCAAGCCTGTTCAAGAGGGCTTTAAGTAACTACTGCTACAACTCTTACCTAACCGAACTATTACCTAACCTAACTATTACCTAACTATTACCTAACCCAACTATTACCTAACTATTACCTAACTATTACTGAACCTAACGATTACCTAACTATTACCTAACCTAACTATTACCTAACTATTACCTAACCCAACTATTACCTAACTATTACCTAACCCAACTATTACCTAACTATTACCTAACCCAACTATTACCTAACTATTACCTAACCTAACTATTACCTAACTATTACCTAACCCAACTATTACCTATTACCTAACTATGACCTAACCCAACTATGACCTAACCCAACTATTACCTAACTATTACCTAACCTAACTATTACCTAACTATTACCTAACTATTACCTAACCCAACTATTACCTAACTATTACCTAACCCAACTATTACCTAACTATTACCTAACTATTACCTAACTATGACCTAACCCAACTATGACCTAACCCAACTATGACCTAACTATTACCCAACTATTACCTAACTATTACTGAACCCAACTATTGCCTAACCTAACTATGACCTAACCTAACTATTACCTAACCTAACCTAACTATGACCTAACCCAACTATGACCTAACCTAACTATGACCTAACCCAACTATTACCTAACCCAACTATTTACTAACTATTACCTAACCCAACTATTACCTAACCCAACTATTACCTAACCCAACTATTACCTAACCCAACTATTACCTCACCCAACTATTACCTAAACCAACTATTACCTAAACCAACTATTACCTAAACCATCTATTACCTAATCCAACAAGACTCAGGTAATAACCTAACCCAACAAACTTAACATGTGTAAATATTTGCATGAACATAAGATTCAACAACTGAGACATAAACTGAACAAGTTCCACAGACATGTGACTAACAGAAATTGAATAATGTGTCCCTGAACAAAGGGGGGTCAAAATCAAAAGTAACAGTCAGTATCTGGTGTGGCCACCAGCTGCATTAAATACTGCAGTGCATCTCCTCCTCATGGACTGCACCAGATTTGCCTATTCTTGCTGTGAGATGTTACCCCACTCTTCCACCAAGGCACCTGCAAGTTCCCGGACATTTCTGGGGGGAATGGCCCTAGCCCTCACCCTCCGATCCAACAGGTCCCAGACGTGCTCAATGGGATTGAGATCCAGGCTTTTCGCTGGCCATGGCAGAACACTGACATTCCTGTCTTGCAGGAAATCACGCACAGAACGAGCAGTATGGCTGGTGGCATTGTCATGCTGGAGGGTCATGTCAGGATGCGCCTGCAGGAAGCGTACCACATGAAGGAGGAGGGTGTCTTCCCTGTAACGCACAGCGTTGAGATTGCCTGCAATGACAATAAGCTCAGTCCAATGATGCTGTGACACACCGCCCCAGACCATGACGGACCCTCCACCTCCAAATCGATCCCGCTCCAGAGTACAGGCCTCGGTGTAACGCTCATTCCTTCGACGATAAACGCGAATCCGACCATCACCCCTGGTGAGACAAAACCACGACTCGTCAGTGAAGAGCACTTTTTGCCAATCCTGCCTGGTCCAGCGACGGTGGGTTTGTGCCCATAGGTGACGTTGTTGCCAGTGATGTCTGGTGAGGATCTGCCTTACAACAGGCCTACAAGCCCTCAGTCCAGCCTCTCTCAGCCTATTGCGGACAGTCTGAGCACTGATGGAGGGATTATGCGTTCCTGGTGTAACTCGGGCAGTTGTTGTTGCCATCCTGTACCTGTCCCGCAGGTGTGATGTTCAGATGTACCAATCCTGTGCAGGTGTTGTTACACGTGGTCTGCCACTGCGAGGACGATCAGCTGTCCATCCTGTCTCCCTGTAGCGCTGTCTTAGGCGTCTCACAGTACGGACATTGCAATTTATTGCCCTGGCCACATCTGCAGTCCTCATGCCTCCTTGCAGCATGCCTAAGGCAAGTTCATGCAGATGAGCAGGGACCCTGGGCATCTTTCTTTTGGTGTTTTTCAGAGTCAGTAGAAAGGCCTCTTTATTGTCCTAGGTTTTCATAACTGTGACCTTAATTGCCTACTGTCTGTAAGCTGTTAGTGACTTAACGACCGTTCCACAGGTGCATGTTCATTAATTGTTTATGGTTCATTGAACAAGCATGGGAAACAGTGTTTAAACCCTTTACAATGAAGATCTGTGAAGTTATTTTGATTTTTACGAATTATATTTGAAAGACAGGGTCCTGAAAAAGGGGCGTTTCTTTTTTTGCTGAGTTTATTACCTAAACCATCTATTACCTAACCCATCTATTACCTAAACCAACTATTACCTAAACCATCTATTACCTAAACCATCTATTACCTAAACCAACTATTACCTAACCCAACTATTACCTAACCCATCTATTAACTAACCCAACTATTACCTAAACCATCTATTACCTAAACCAACTATTACCTAAACCATCTATTACCTAACCCAACTATTACCTAAACCAACTATTACCTAAACCAACTATTACCTAACCCATCTATTACCTAAACCAACTATTACCTAACCCATCTATTACCTAAACCAACTATTACCTAAACCAACTATTACCTAAACCAAATATTACCTAACCCAACTATTACCTAACCCAACTATTACCTAACCCAACTATTACCTAAATCAACTATTACCTAAACCATCTATTACCTAACCCAACTATTACCTAACCCAACTATTACCTAAACCAACTATTACCTAAACCATCTATTACCTAACCCAACTATTACCTAACCCAACTATTACCTAAGCCAACTATTACTTAAACCAACTATTACCTAACCCAACTAATACCTAACTCATCTATTACCTAAACCAACTATTAACTAAACCATCTATTACCTAACCCAACTATTACCTAACCCAACTATTACCTAAACCATCTATTACCTAACCCAACTATTACCTAAACCATCTATTACCTAACCCAACTATTACCTAAACCAACTATTACCTAAACCATCTATTACCTAACCCAACTATTACCTAACCCAACTATTACCTAAACCAACTATTACCTAACCCAACTATTACCTAACCCAACTATTACCTAACCCAACTATTACTTAAACCAACTATTACCTAACCCAACTATTACCTAAACCATCTATTACCTAACCCAACTATTACCTAAACCATCTATTACCTAACCCAACTATTACCTAACCCAACTATTACTTAAACCAACTATTACCTAACCCAACTATTACCTAAACCAACTATTACCTAAACCATCTATTACCTAACCCAACTATTACCTAACCCAACTATTACCTAACCCAACTATTACTTAAACCAACTATTACCTAACCCAACTATTACCTAAACCATCTATTACCTAAACCAACTATTACCTAAACCAAATATTACCTAACCCAACTATTACCTAACCCAACTATTACCTAAACCAACTATTACCTAAACCAAATATTACCTAACCCATCTATTACCTAACCCAACTATTACCTAACCCAACTATTACCTAACCCAACTATTACCTAACCCAACTATTACCTAACCCAACTATTACCTAACCCAACTATTACCTAACTAATCTATTACCTAAACCAACTATTACCTAAACCAACTATTACCTAAACCATCTATTACCTAAACCAACTATTACCTAAACCATCTATTACCTAACCCAACTATTACCTAACGCAACTATTACCTAAACCATCTATTTCCTAATCCAACTATTACCTAAACAATCTATTACCTAACCCAACTATTACCTAACCCATCTATTACCTAAACCAACTATTACCTAAACCATCTATTACCAAACCCATCTATTACCTAAACCAACTATTACCTAACCCATCTATTACCTAAACCAACTATTACCTAAACCAACTATTACCTAAACCAAATATTACCTAACCCAACTATTACCTAACCCAACTATTACCTAAACCAACTATTACCTAAACCATCTATTACCTAACCCAACTATTACCTAACCCAACTATTACCTAACCCAACTATTACCTAACCCAACTATTACCTAACTCATCTATTACCTAAACCAACTATTACCTAAACCAACTATTACCTAAACCATCTATTACCTAACCCAACTATTACCTAAACCATATATTACCTAACCCAACTATTACCTAACGCAACTACTACCTATACCATCTATTACCTAACCCAACTATTACCTAAACCATCTATTACCTAACCCATATATTACCTAACCCAACTATTACCTAACCCAACTATTACCTAAACCAACTATTACCTAAACCATATATTACCTAACCCAATTATTACCTAACTCATCTATTACCTAAACCAACTATTACCTAAACCAACTATTACCTAACCCAACTATTACCTAAACCATCTATTACCTAAACCAACTATTACCTAAACCATCTATTACCTAACCCAACTATTACCTAAACCATCTATTACCTAACCCAACTATTACCTAAACCATCTATTACCTAACCCAACTATTACCTAACTCATCTATTACCTAAACCAACTATTACCTAAACCAACTATTACCTAAACCATCTATTACCTAACCCAACTATTACCTAAACCATCTATTACCTAACCCAACTATTATCTAACCCAACAATTAACTAAACCATCTATTACCTAACCCAACTGTTACCTAAACCATCTATTACCTAAACCAACTTTTACCTAAACCAAATATTACCTAACCCAACTATTACCTAACCCAACTATTACCTAACCCAACTATTACCTAACCCAACTATTACCTAAACCAACTATTACCTAACCCAACTATTACCTAACCCAACTATTACCTAACCCAACTATTACTTAAACCAACTATTACCTAACCCAACTATTACCTAACTCATCTATTACCTAAACCAACTATTACCTAAACCATCTATTACCTAACCCAACTATTACCTAACCCAACTATTACCTAAACCATCTATTACCTAACCCAACTATTACCTAAACCATCTATTACCTAACCCAACTATTACCTAAACCAACTATTACCTAAACCATCTATTACCTAACCCAACTATTACCTAACCCAACTATTACCTAAACCAACTATTACCTAAACCATCTATTACCTAACCCAACTATTACCTAACCCAACTATTACCTAACCCAACTTTTACTTAAACCAACTATTACCTAACCCAACTATTACCTAAACCATCTATTACCTAAACCAACTATTACCTAACCCATCTATTACCTAATCCAACTATTACCTAAACCATCTATTACCTAACCAATCTATTACCTAAACCAACTATTACCTAACCCATCTATTACCTAAACCAACTATTACCTAAACCAACTATTACCTAAACCAAATATTACCTAACCCAACTATTACCTAACCCAACGATTACCTAAACCAACGATTACCTAAACCATCTATTACCTAACCCAACTATTACCTAACCCAACTATTACCTAAACCAACTATTACCTAAACCATCTATTACCTAACCCAACTATTACCTAACCCAACTATTACCTAACCCAACTATTACCTAACCCAACTATTACCTAACTCATCTATTACCTAAACCAACTATTACCTAAACCATCTATTACCTAACCCAACTATTACCTAAACCATCTATTACCTAACCCAACTATTACCTAACGCAACTATTACCTAAACCATCTATTACCTAACCCAACTATTACCTAAACCATATATTACCTAACCCATCTATTACCTAACCCAACTATTACCTAACCCAACTATTACCTAAACCAACTATTACCTAAACCATCTATTACCTAACCCAACTATTACCTAACCCAACTATTACCTAACCCAACTATTACTTAAACCAAATATTACCTAACCCAACTATTACCTAACCCAACTATTACCTAACTCATCTATTACCTAAACCAACTATTACCTAAACCAACTATTACCTAAACCATCTATTACCTAACCCAACTATTACCTAAACCATCTATTACCTAACCCAACTATTACCTAACCCAACTATTACCTAACTCATCTATTACCTAAACCAACTATTACCTAAACCAACTATTACCTAAACCATCTATTACCTAACCCAACTATTACCTAAACCATCTATTACCTAACCCATCTATTACCTAACCCAACTATTACCTAAACCATCAATTACATAACCCAACTATTACCTAAACCATCTATTACCTAACCCAACTATTACCTAAAACCATCTATTACCTAAATCAACTATTACCTAAACCTCTGTACCTCTAAACCGTTGTCTCAAATATACATTGTGGAGGAATATTCTGCTTAAAAAAAAGAGAGTTTGTGAGATGTTATTCAGAGTATCAGTATTCTATATCCACTACAGTACCTGCCATATAATAGAGGAGGTTAGGTCATTAAATAGAGCTAGCTCCTGTAGTAGAAGGCATAGCAACAGATTAGAGACTACTACCAACCTCCCAGTCTCATTTCCTAGCAAGGCTCTGAAAATAATACATCTTCCTCTAATCCATAGCCTCACACACTCTCATTCACACGTGCAGCATTTAAGGGCAACTGCGAGGTGGTGTCTATGACTGGTGGTGTGTATGACTGGTGGTGTGTATGACTGGTGGTGTGTATAACTGGTGGTGTGTATGACTGGTGGTGTGTATGACTGGTGGTGTGTATGACTGGTGGTGTGTATGACTGGTGGTGTGTATGACTGGTGGTGTGTATGACTGGTGGTGTGTATGACTGGTGGTGTGTATGACTGGTGGTGTGTATAACTGGTGGTGTGTATAACTGGTGGTGTGTATAACTGGTGGTGTGTATGACTGGTGGTGTGTATGACTGGTGGTGTGTATGACTGGTGGTGTGTATGACTGGTGGTGTGTATAACTGGTGGTGTGTATGACTGGTGGTGTGTATAACTGGTGGTGTGTATAACTGGTGGTGTGTATGACTGGTGGTGTGTATGACTGGTGGTGTGTATGGTGTGTATGACTGGTGGTGTGCATGACTGGTGGTGTCAGTTTTCCCCTGTTTCTCCAGCTCTCTTCTCTAACTGGCTTGATCCCTGTTTCTCCAGCTCTCTCACCCAGCAGTCAGGCAGATCCTCCACATTGTTCCCTGAGCCCCTATGAACACCTAATCACAGGAGAGAGGCAGTAGTAGAGTAATATATGGACATTCATCAGACGCTTTTATCTAAAGTCATTTAAGAGTGAATATGTTCAGTTTATGTGGCCAATGTTGAAAACCAACCCACATTGAGGAGTAGGCCTACCATGCTCCAATTAGTCTACAACCACTGAGCACTTTGAATCGCTTAATTCCCTCCAGTTGATTTTCTGTGACCAGATATTATTATTTAACTTAATTCCCTCCAGTTGATTTTACCAGATATTGTTATTTAACTTACTTATCATCCCTAACTATTCATTAATCATGATATCTGTCAATTGTCTTCCTGTTTTTACAGATATTTAATCCCCCCCACACCCCAGGTTACCCGACATAGCTTCTCTACTAACCAATCACACGCCACTGTTCAGTATGGTAGATCAGATCTCTGCTATAGGAAGAGAGGGGTGTCAGACAACAGAAAGACAACCACTCACACACTCTGATGTCTGCTTCTGTCCTGTCGTCTCTAGATGAGAAATACCACAATATACAGTACCAGTCAAAAGTTTGGACACACCTACTCATTCAAGTGTTTTTCCTTATTTGTACTGTTTTCTACATTGTAGAATGATAGTGAAGACATCAAAACTATGAAATAACACATATGGAATCATATAGTAACCAAAAAAGTGTTAAACAAATCAATTCTTCAAAGTAGCCACCCTTTGCCTTGATGACAGCTTTGCACACTCTTGGCATTCTCTCAACCAGCTTCATGAGGAATGCTTTTCCAACAGTCTTGAAGGAGTTCCCACATATGCTGAGCACTTGTTGGCTGCTTTTCCTTCACTCTGCGGTCAAACTCATCCCAAACCATCTCAATTGGGTTGAGGTCAGGTGGTTGTGGAGGCCAGGTCATCTGATGCAGCACTCCATCACTCTCATTTTTGGTCAAATAGCCCTTACACAGCCTGGAGGTGTGTTTTGGGTCATTGTCCTGTTGAAAAACAAATGATAGTCCCACAAAGCGCCAAGCAGATGGGATGGCGTATCGCTGCAGAATACTGTGGTAGCAATGCTGGTTAAGTGTGCCTTGAATTCTAAATAAATCACAGACAGTGTCACCAGCAAAGCACCCCCACACCATCAAACCTCCTCCTCCATGCTTCATGGTGGGAACCACACATGCAGAGATCATCCGTTCACTTACTCTGCGTCTCACAAAGACACGGCGGTTGGAACCAAAAATCTCAAATTTGGACTCATCAGACCAAAGGACAGATTTCCACCGGTCTAATGTCCTTTGCTTGTGTTTCTTGGCCCAAGCAAATCTCTTCTTATTATTGGTGTCCTTTAGTAGTGGTTTCTTTGCAGAAATTTGACCATGAAGGCCTGATTCACGCAGTCTCCTCTGAACAGTTGATGTTGAGATGTGTCTGTTACTTGAACTCTGTGAAGCATTTATTTGGGCTGCAATCTGAGGTGCAGTTAACTCTAATGAACTTATCCTCTGCAGACATTCCTGTGGCGGTCCTCATGAGAGCCAGTTTCATCATAGCGCATGATGGTTTTTGCGATTGCACTTGAAGAAACGTTCAATGTTTTTGAAATTTTCTGGATTGACTGACCTTCATGTCTTAAAGTAATGATGGCCTGTTGTTTCTCTTTGCTTATTTGAGCTGTTCTTGCCATAATATGACCTTGGTCTTTAACCAAATAGGGCTGTCTTCACTATACCAACCCTACCTTGTTACAACACAACTGATTGGCTCATACGCATTAAGAAGGAAAGAAATTCCACAAATTAACTTTTAACAAGGCACACCTGTTAATTGAAATGCATTCCAGGTGACTACCTCATGAAGCTGGTTGAGAGAATGCCAAGACTGTGCAAAGCTGTCATCAAGGCAAAGGGGTGGTTACTTTGAAGACTCTAAAATCTAAAATATATTTAGATTTGTTTAACACTTTTTGGGTTATTATATGATTCCATATGTGTTATTTCATAGTTTTGATGTCTTCACTATTATTCTACAATGTAGAAAATAGTAAAAATTAAGAAAAACCCTTGAATGAGTAGGTGTGTCCAAACTTTTGACTGGTACTGTCCAAATAATAAAAGACACTGGAACACAGTTGAGGGGAACAGCACACATGGTGACAGTCGGTGACAGTGAAGGAAACAGCACACACAGTGACAGTCGGTGACAGTGAAGGAAACAGCACACATGGTGACAGTCGGTGACAGTGAACAAAACAGCACACACAGTGACAGTCAGTGACAGGGATGAAAACAGCACACACAGTGACAGTCGGTGACAGTGAAGGAAACAGCACACACGGTGACAGTCGGTGACAGTGAAGGAAACAGCACACATGGTGACAGTCGGTGACAGTGAAGCGCTCTTTGACACATTTCAGGCTCTTCTCTCACAAAACGCATCTGACACACACGTGTCAGAGACAGCACAGAGCCATCTACACAGCTGCTCTAAAGTGACACCAGACAACTGAGACAGACAGACAGACAGACAGACAGACAGACAGACAGACAGACAGACAGACAGACAGACAGACAGACAGACAGACAGACAGACAGACAGACAGACAGACAGACATACAGACAGACAGACAGACAGACATACAGACATACAGACAGACAGACAGACAGACAGACAGAGGGAGAAGGAAGGGGATTAAAGATAAATACCAGAACAGGAGTAGGGACGTTTCCTTTGGGGCTGGTGACTATGCTGTTTTTGGTGGTGTTTGTCTGTGGTGTCTGGGGCTGTGCAGGGAGAGGGGAGACAACACAGGGTTAACAACAGGGCATACTGTAGATGGATGATGGGCCGTGGTGGTGAAAGGGTTAACACAAATAGACCTGGGTTTAAATACTATTCTAAAACCTTCATTGAGTGTTTTCTCTACCTCGATCATTGTTTGACCAGATGATGAGATAAGTGATGGTTTTAGCTGGCATGGAGGGAGAGGTCAAATACAATAGAGTGATGGGTTAATACACAGTATCACAGTGGTTCAAAGGAAACAGAGCAGCAGTGAGGGTTAAGCAGTGTGTTACTATAGCAGTGTTAACCATGGAGAAGAGGCCTTGAGACAGAGAGAGAGAGACAGAGAGCGAGAGAGAGAGAGAGACAGAGAGAGAGAGAGAGAGAGAGAGAGAGAGAGAGAGAGAGAGAGAGAGAGAGAGAGAGAGAGATAGGGTGAGAGAGAGAGAGAGACAGAGAGAGACACACAGAGAGAGAGAGACACAGCGAGAGAGAGAGCGAGAGAGAGAGAAGAAGAGAGAGAATGGAGAGAGCAGGAGAGAGAGCAAGAGAGGGTTCACACACACAAAGCTATCAGAGTGAAAATTGCTATAGCGCCAGAGCTGACAGACAGACAGACATAAATCCACATCTATAGAAAATCACACTCACACACAAATCGACCAAACCACAGCTCAGACAAAGCCTTAATCACCCAAAGGCTCAATCACCCAAAGCCTCAATCACCCAAAGCCTCAATCACCAACCATCAGATCTTCCTATGTGGTAGCTTGATCATCCACAACATACACAAAGACACACAGAGTTCCTTCTCTAAAGCTTTTTCGTAAAAGCCTGTTTGAAAATGCCAATATCAGTCTGAATCATCTTTCCAGCTGCAGAGATCCTCAGAGCATAGAGATATCATAGAGACCACTAAGATGAGATGCCATTTAGATGACTGTATTCATGTATATGGTTAGAGTTCCACTGGGACATCTCTGTGTAAAGTGTCAAGCAAAGGTCCTTAGAGCATAGAGATACACTGAGATGAGATGCCATAGAGATGACTGTATTCAGCTCTACTAGGATATCTGTGGTGTGAGAACCAGTCCTTTCTCCAGAGGACACTCACAACATCAACACCAACACTAAGAGCAGTCCGGGGAAAAGCCATCTTCAGTAGGGAAACACTGGGGGTGTACATGGCTGGGGTGGGGTTAGGCAGATGAACTGAACTCCAAGCTCATTAGACGAGAGAAAAGGGTTGAAATATAAAAAGCTGTTCCAAGTAAGCCTTGAGCAAACTGAAGACTGGAGGAAAAGTGGTTGAGAACGAGTGGAGAGAGACTGGCTGGAGGTATGATGGAGAGGTGCAGGGAGAGGGACTGGCTGGAGGTATGATGGAGAGGTGCAGGGAGAGGGACTGGCTGGAGGTATGATGGAGAGGTGCAGGGAGAGGGAGGGATGGAGGTATGATGGAGAGGTGCAGGGAGAGGGACTGGCTGGAGGTATGATGGAGAGGTGCAGGGAGAGGGACTGGCTGGAGGTATGATGGAGAGGTACAGGGAGAGGGAGGGATGGAGGTATGATGGAGAGGTGCAGGGAGAGGGAGGGATGGAGGTATGATGGAGAGGTGCAGGGAGAGGGACTGGCTGGAGGTATGATGGAGAGGTACAGGGAGAGGGAGGGATGGAGGTATGATGGAGAGGTACAGGGAGAGGGAGGGATGGAGGTATGATGGAGAGGTGCAGGGAGAGGGAGGGATGGAGGTATGATGGAGAGGTGCAGGGAGAGGGACTGGCTGGAGGTATGATGGAGAGGTATGATGGAGAGGTACAGGGAGAGGGACTGGCTGGAGGTATGATGGAGAGGTGCAGGGAGAGGGAGGGATGGAGGTATGATGGAGAGGTGCAGGGAGAGGGAGGGATGAAGGTATGATGGAGAGGTGCAGGGAGAGGGGGGATGGAGGTATGATGGAGAGGTACAGGGAGAGGGACTGGCTGGAGGTATGATGGAGAGGTGCAGGGAGAGGGACTGGCTGGAGGTATGATGGAGAGGTACAGGGAGAGGGAGGGATGGATGTATGATGGAGAGGTACAGGGAGAGGGACTGGCTGGAGGTATGATGGAGAGGTGCAGGGAGAGGGAGGGATGAAGGTATGATGGAGAGGTGCAGGGAGAGGGAGGGATGAAGGTATGATGGAGAGGGTGCAGGGAGAGGGGGATGGAGGTATGATGGAAAGGTGCAGGGAGAGGGAGGGATGGAGGTATGATGGAGAGGTGCAGGGAGAGGGAGGGATGAAGGTATGATGGAGAGGTGCAGGGAGAGGGGGGATGGAGGTAATGATGGAGAGGGTGCAGGGAGAGGGAGGGATGGAGGTATGATGGAGAGGTGCAGGGAGAGGGAGGGATGGAGGTATGATGGAGAGGTACAGGGAGAGGGAGGGATGGAGGTATGATGGAGAGGTACAGCGAGAGGGACTGGCTGGAGGTATGATGGAGAGGTACAGGGAGAGGGTCTGGCTGGAGGTATGATGGAGAGGTACAGGGAGAGGGAGGGATGGAGGTATGATGGAGAGGTGCAGGGAGAGGGACTGGCTGGAGGTATGATGGAGAGGTGCAGGGAGAGGGAGGGATGGAGGTATGATGGAGAGGTACAGGGAGAGGGACTGGCTGGAGGTATGATGGAGAGGTACAGGGAGAGGGAGGGATGGAGGTATGATGGAGAGGTGCAGGGAGAGGGACTGGCTGGAGGTATGATGGAGAGGTACAGGGAGAGGGAGGGATGGAGGTATGATGGAGAGGTGCAGGGAGAGGGACTGGCTGGAGGTATGATGAAGAGGTGCAGGGAGAGGGAGGGATGGAGGTATGATGGAGAGGTGCAGGGAGAGGGAGGGATGGAGGTATGATGGAGAGGTGCAGGGAGAGGGACTGGCTGGAGGTATGATGGAGAGGTGCAGGGAGAGGGAGGGATGGAGGTATGATGGAGAGGTACAGGGAGAGGGACTGGCTGGAGGTATGATGGAGAGGTGCAGGGAGAGGGAGGGATGGAGGTATGATGGAGAGGTACAGGGAGAGGGAGGGATGGAGGTATGATGGAGAGGTGCAGGGAGAGGGAGGGATGAAGGTATGATGGAGAGGTGCAGGGAGAGGGGGGATGGAGGTATGATGGAGAGGTGCAGGGAGAGGGAGGGATGGAGGTATGATGGAGAGGTGCAGGGAGAGGGAGGGATGGAGGTATGATGGAGCGGTGCAGGGAGAGGGACTGGCTGGAGGTATGATGGAGAGGTACAGGGAGAGGGAGGGATGGAGGTATGATGGAGAGGTACAGGGAGAGGGAGGGATGGAGGTATGATGGAGAGGTGAAGGGAGAGGGACTGGCTGGAGGTATGATGGAGAGGTGCAGCGAGAGGGACTGGCTGGAGGTATGATGGAGAGGTACAGGGAGAGGGAGGGATGGAGGTATGATGGAGAGGTGCAGGGAGAGGGAGGGATGGAGGTATGATGGAGAGGTACAGGGAGAGGGACTGGCTGGAGGTATGATGGAGAGGTACAGGGAGAGGGAGGGATGGAGGTATGATGGAGAGGTACAGGGAGAGGGACTGGCTGGAGGTATGATGGAGAGGTACAGGGAGAGGGACTGGCTGGAGGTATGATGGAGAGGTGCAGGGAGAGGGACTGGCTGGAGGTATGATGAAGAGGTGCAGGGAGAGGGAGGATGGAGGTATGATGGAGAGGTGCAGGGAGAGGGAGGGATGGAGGTATGATGGAGAGGTACAGAGAGAGGGACTGGCTGGAGGTATGATGGAGAGGTGCAGGGAGAGGGACTGGCTGGAGGTATGATGGAGAGGTGCAGGGAGAGGGAGGGATGGAGGTATGATGGAGAGGTACAGGGAGAGGGAGGGATGGAGGTATGATGGAGAGGTGCAGGGAGAGGGAGGGATGGAGGTATGATGGAGAGGTACAGGGAGAGGGACTGGCTGGAGGTATGATGGAGAGGTGCAGGGAGAGGGAGGGATGGAGGTATGATGGAGAGGTACAGGAGAGGGACTGGCTGGAGGTATGATGGAGAGGTGCAGGGAGAGGGACTGGCTGGAGGTATGATGGAGAGGTGCAGGGAGAGGGAGGGATGGAGGTATGATGGAGAGGTGCAGGGAGAGGGACTGGCTGGAGGTATGATGGAGAGGTGCAGGGAGAGGGAGGGATGGAGGTATGATGGAGAGGTACAGGGAGAGGGAGGGATGGAGGTATGATGGAGAGGTGCAGGGAGAGGGAGGGATGAAGGTATGATGGAGAGGTGCAGGGAGAGGGGGGATGGAGGTATGATGGAGAGGTGCAGGGAGAGGGAGGGATGGAGGTATGATGGAGAGGTGCAGGGAGAGGGAGGGATGGAGGTATGATGGAGCGGTGCAGGGAGAGGGACTGGCTGGAGGTATGATGGAGAGGTACAGGGAGAGGGACTGGCTGGAGGTATGATGAAGAGGTGCAGGGAGAGGGAGGGATGGAGGTATGATGGAGAGGTGCAGGGAGAGGGAGGGATGGAGGTATGATGGAGAGGTACAGAGAGAGGGACTGGCTGGAGGTATGATGGAGAGGTACAGGGAGAGGGAGGGATGGAGGTATGATGGAGAGGTGCAGGGAGAGGGACTGGCTGGAGGTATGATGAAGAGGTGCAGGGAGAGGGACTGGCTGGAGGTATGATGGAGAGGTACAGGGAGAGGGACTGGCT
This sequence comes from Coregonus clupeaformis, assembly GCF_020615455.1. Lineage (NCBI taxonomy): Eukaryota > Metazoa > Chordata > Actinopteri > Salmoniformes > Salmonidae > Coregonus > Coregonus clupeaformis. The sequence continues at coordinate 41,049,723 of NC_059209.1, read as the reverse complement.
GGAGGTATGATGGAGAGGTGCAGGGAGAGGGAGGGATGGAGGTATGATGGAGAGGTACAGGGAGAGGGACTGGCTGGATGTATGATGGAGAGGTACAGGGAGAGGGAGGGATGGAGGTATGATGGAGAGGTGCAGGGAGAGGGAGGGATGGAGGTATGATGGATAGGTGCAGGGAGAGGGACTGGCTGGAGGTATGATGGAGAGGTGCAGGGAGAGGGAGGGATGGAGGTATGATGGAGAGGTGCAGGGAGAGGGAGGGATGGAGGTATGAGAGAAAAGGAGGTCCAGGGATGTGAAAATGACATGCTCACCATGTACTGGACAGTGGAGCTGGACTTGCGTTTCTGTCCCAGGTGATGGAGGAATGATGGAGGAGGGAGCGAGAGAGAGAGAGAGAGAGAGAGAGAGAGAGAGAGAGAGAGAGAGAGAGAGAGAGAGAGAGAGAGAGAGAGAGCAGAAAGAAAGAAAGAAAGAAATTAAAGAAAGAAAGAAAGAAAGAAAGAAAGAAAGAAAGAAAAAAAGAAAGAAAGAAAGAGAGAAAGAAAGAAAGAAAGAGAGAAAGAAAGAAATTAAAGAAAGAAAGAAAGAAAGAAAGAGAGAAAGAAAGAAAGAAAGAAAGAAAGAAAGAAATTAAAGAAAGAAAGAAAGAAAGAAATTAAAGAAATAAAGAAATTAAAGAAAGAAAGAAAGAAAGAAAGAAAGAAATTAAAGAAATAAATAAATTAAAGAAAGAAAGAAAGAAAGAAAGAAAGAAAGAAAGAAAGAAAGAAAGAAAGAAAGAGAAAGAAATTAAAGAAAGAAAGAAAGAAAGAAAGAAAGAAATTAAAGAAAGAAATAAAGAAATTAAAGAAAGAAAGAAAGAAAGAAAGAAAGAAAGAAAGAAAGAAAGAAAGAAAGAAAGAAAGAAAGAAAGAAAGAAAGAAAGAAAGAAAGAAATTAAAGAAAGAAAGAAAGAAATTAAGAAATTAAAGAAAGAAAGAAAGAAATTAAAGAAAGAAAGAAAGAAAGAAAGAAAGAAAGAAAGAAAGAAAGAAAGAAAGAAAGAAAGAGAAAGAAATTAAAGAAAGAAAGAAAGAAAGAAATTAAAGAAAGAAATAAATAAATTAAAGAATGAGAGAAAGAAAGAAAGAAAGAGAAAGAAATTAAAGTAAGAAAGAAAGAAATTAAAGAAAGAAAGAAAGAAATTAAAGAAAGAGAGAAAGAAAGAAAGAAAGAAAGAAAGAAAGAAAGAAAGAAAGAAAGAAAGAAAGAAAGAAAGAAAGAAAGAAAGAAAGAAAGAAAGAAAGAAAGAAAGAGAGAAAGAAATAAAGACAACAGGTGAATGCCAAGTACTGCAGGATGAGCATGTCGAATAAAACGAGACTTGATTGGTGAGCATCACTTGGTTGATCAATGGGCTTCAAATCACCAGAAAGAACTTCACCAGTCAGGAAGAAAGCACAGGAAGAGAGGAGGATCATTTCTATGGATTGTCATTTTTATGGATTCTTAAGAGGGTAGGAAGAAAGAGGAGGGTGCGCAAGCAGAGGACAGGAACAAAGGATGGTGTGGCATCTTCAGGAGCAGAGAAAGATAAATAAGAGGGGGAGCGGTTAGGGAGGCGCACTGACTGAGTGTGAAGTGATCACTCGTCTTTGTGGAGGAAATACCTAGGGAGAAAAATAAATAAAACGATTGTCACATGCACTGGACAGGTGCAGTGACATGTGTTGTTAAAATAATAAGGTAGCTAGAAGATCTATGCAACTGTTCTGTTAAAAGACATTCAAAAGTGGCGTCCACTGTGATTAAAAAGGAGAACAATTAACTCAAACTGCTATTTATCTAGGTTCTCTAAAGCACTGTGCAGATGAAGATATTCCGCAAAACTTTATACACAAGACTGGAGAGGGGTCAGAGGAGAGAAGGAGAGAGGTCAGAGGAGAGAAGGAGAGAGGTCAGAGGGGTCAGAGGAGACAAGTAGAGGGGTCAGAGGAGTCAAGTAGAGGGGTCAAAGGAGACAAGGAGAGGGGTCAGAGGAGATGAGGAGAGGGGTCAGAGGAGACAAGGAGAGGGGTCAGAGGAGAGAAGGAGAGAGGTCAGAGGAGTCAAGGAGTGGGGTCAGAGGAGACAAGTAGTGGGGTCAGAGAAGACAAGGAGAGGGGTCAGAGGAGAGAAGGAGAGAGGTGAGAGAAGACAAGGAGAGGGGTCAGAGGAGAGAAGGAGAGGGGTCAGAGGGGTCAGAGGAGACAAGAATGAGAGGTCAGACGGGGTCAGAGGAGACAAGTAGAGGGGTCAGAAAAGACAAGGAGAGGGGTCAGAAAAGACAAGGAGAGGGGTCAGAGGGGTCAGAGGAGACAAGGAGAGGGGTCAGAGAGATCAGAGGGGTCAGAGGAGAGAAGGAGAGAGGTCAGAGAAGACAAGGAGAGAGGTCAGAGGGGTCAGAGGAGACAAGGAGGGAGCTAAGAGGAGACAAAAAGGAGAGGTAACAGGGGTCAGAGGAGACAAGTAGAGGGGTCAGAGGAGACAAGGAGAGGGGTTAGAGGAGACAAGGAGAGAGGTCAGAGGGGTCAGAGGAGACAAGGAGAAGGGTCAGAGGAGACAAGGAGAGAGTTCAGAAGAGACAAGGAGAGAGATCAGAGGAGACAAGGAGAGAGGTCAGAGTGGTCAGAGGAGTCAAGTAGAGGGGTCAGAGGAGACGAGGAGAGGGGTCAGAGGAGGCAAGTGGAGCGGTCAGAGGAGACAAGGAGAGCGGTCAGAGGGGTCAGAGAGGTCAGAGGGGTCAGAGGTAAATAATAATGAGAGAGTGAGAAAGAAAACAAATGAAAGTCTTTTAAAACGGTCCAGTGTGTCGGGGGCTTGTTGCTAGGCAATTATGAGTTATGGCGTGAAGAGGAGCAGGGGGAAGTGTGTGTGTGTGTGTGTGTGTGTGTGTGTGTGTGTGTGTGAGAGAGTGAGAGTCTATTTCTGTCTGGTGCGTTTCCAGGGTTCAGACTCATGTCTATTCCTGGAACTGTAGTCACAATCGCTACTGAACAAACACACCGACCAGACAGCAGCTAACACAAGGCTCACACGCACACACACACCGACCAGACAGCAGCTAACACAAGGCTCACACGCACACACACACCGACCAGACAGCAGCTAACACAAGGCTCACACGCACACACACCGACCAGACAGCAGCTAACACAAGGCTCACCGCACACACACACCGACCAGACAGCAGCTAACACAAGGCTCACACGCACACACACACCGACCAGACAGCAGCTAACACAAGGCTCACACGCACACACACACCGACCAGACAGCAGCTAACACAAGGCTCACACGCACAAACACACCGACCAGACAGCAGCTAACACAAGGCTCACACGCACACACACACCGACCAGACAGCAGCTAACACAAGGCTCACACGCACACACACACCGACCAGACAGCAGCTAACACAAGGCTCACACGCACACACACACCGACCAGACAGCAGCTAACACAAGGCTCACACGCACACACACACCGACCAGACAGCAGCTAACACAAGGCTCACACGCACAAACACACCGACCAGACAGCAGCTAACACAAGGCTCACACGCACAAACACACCGACCAGACAGCAGCTAACACAAGGCTTACACGCACACACACACCGACCAGACAGCAGCTAACACAAGGCTCACATGCACACACACACGCACACACACGATAACACCTGCACATGCATGTACACAAGCTCCCGCATTTTCATACTCACAAGAACACACATGCTCACTCTATTCCCCATCCTCCATCCTCTCTCCCTTTCGCACACACACACACACACACACACACACACACACACACACACACACACACACACACCTACACTAGAGACCACTATTTTATGATGATTGCAAATTGAGTCAACACCGTCTACCACGCATCACAGACAGCACAGCACACACTGAAATAAAGACGTTCACAAATCACTGAGCAAGAGACACTTTCAACTACACAGAAACATGCAAGCTAAGCAAAAGCAGAGACAGAGAAAGGGGGAAGAGAGAAAGAGGGGGGAGGGGGGAGAAAGAGGGGGGAGGGGGAGAGAGAAAGAGGGGGAGAGAGAGAAAGAGGGGGAGAGAGAAAGAGGGGGAGAGAGAAAGATGCGGGAGAGAGAAAGATGGGGAGAGAAAGATGGGGGAGAGAGAAAGATGGGGGAGAGAAAGATGGGGCGGAGAGAAAGCGGGGTGAGAGAAAGATGGGGGAGAGAAAGCAGGGGGATGGGGAGAGGGAATGAGACACAACCAGAGAGAGAATAGAGAAGAGCATACAGAAACAACAGGTCCTTAACCCTGATAACTGAGCAGAGAGAGAAACAGGGCCTTAACCCTGATAACTGAGCAGAGAGAGAAACAGGGCCTTAACCCTGATAACTGAGCAGAGAGAGAAACAGGGCCTTAACCCTGATAACCAAGCAGAGAGAGAAACAGGGCCTTAACCCTGATAACTAAGCAGAGAGAGAAACAGGGCCTTAACCCTGATAACTGAGCAGAGAGAGAGGGAGCAGAGAGAGAGAGAGGGAGCAGAGAGAGAGAGAGAGGGAGCAGAGAGAAGAGAGAGAGGGGGCCGAGAGAGAAGAGAGAGGGAGCAGAGAGAGAGAGGGAGCAGAGAGTGAGAGAGAGAGGGTGCAGAGAGAGAGAGAGAGAGCAGAGAGAGGACAGGGCCTTACCTTGACATCTGCCTTCTTGTTGAGCAAACTCTTGGCTGCTGCAATAGGAAACAACAGGAGAGACACAGCAGGTCAGAGATGCTGATAGAACAGGAGATCAGAGAGGTCACAAAGGTGTAACAGTATCAACCTGTAGTCCTGTAGGAGTTCTAGTTGATTTGTACAAGATGGGTAACCCAAATGCAACCACATTGCATTCCGTTGGTAAAAAAGAATCCCACAGTGTAGGGGACCAGACAGTCGTCTGTAACAAGAGAAAATCTATGGTCCTCCTAGTAAAGTCAGAGTTTTAGACAGGTTATAATCTACC